>NC_137236.1:25515658-25887083 GCF_051294905.1 Botryllus schlosseri
AAGAAAGCGACTTTCTCCGTCTATCATTTTTATATATATTCGGGTAATAAAAGGGACTAGTTCGTTCCACGCTTAAGGGGTAACTAATTACTTACCCCATTCATGTCTTTCACATATTTCGGGACGCTCAATCGATTGACAAAGGCATTCGTCAGTCAAATTCGGGCAATCAAACGATCCGTCACACAACCTGGTTGTGGGGATGATTATATTGGGATGTCCAATGCAACGGAAGCATGCCGCGTCAAGATGATCTTAGAATATCATATTAAATTAGAAGTTCGAATAGAAAACAGATAAGCGCGATATATATTTGTGTCCGTCTTGTATAATGGTACTTAAACTGGAGGACCCGTCTCCTGCGGAAAGCCTTCTTAGATTTTCGAGGCATACTTTGCCGAAATCTAAGTTTTCAAAAACGGCAGAAAGCAATCTACCAATTGTATTTAACGTCCCAATTACAGATAGGTGGTCAAAATAGTTAAGAAAGCTAAACGATTACAAGTAGAAGTAGCGACTGACAATCTTACACAAATACTAGAAGTATACGCCATTTCGAAGTAGCTAAAAACTACATCAATCAGTAGTATAATTTGCTGTCTTTGCGACTACTCAAATAAGTTGAAACTTATTCTCTGAAACTCTGAGTAACGATCTGTTGTCGTGTACCACCCTTTTCGGCTCCTCGGGTGTAAATACACACATGCCACCACATTTACATCATATAGCCAAGTCTTAGCGTGTAATTCATCCATTGACCAGCATTTGATTGACAACCCCCCTCGCGCCCTGAACTATTCTGACGATATGTTTTGAGTACTATCCAAGAGTATATTTACATTCCATTTAACGGTTTTTGGATCCAAATTTATCAAACTAAACAATTCAGTCCTTGGGAAGCGAGTGGCGCAGTTGGTTAAACACTGCAGCCACGACATCGATGGTTCGATCCTCGGCTCTGCCATGTTTCTATGTGTCGGAGGTTTATCTGGGCTCCTCATCGCCGATCCCGCTGTAAATACAGCGCCTCGAAAAGCCCAGAAGAAGAGAGAGCCGAACTCAGGAAAGATGGCAGCTAAAGACCAGAAAAACGAAGCAAGAACGCAAAAGACCTTGTATTAATGCAATTCATGTGCTGGGCGCAAATAACCATATAGGCGATAAGCGCTAATGTTGTGAATAAAACAAACAAACAAACTCAGTTCTTTTTCGCAAAAAAGGAATATTTGTATATTCCTCAGCTTCCCACTAGCAGCCGTCGCTTAGATGCTGCCCCTCAGGCGCGCACGACTTTTTCAAGTTGCTTGTTGCTAGCATCTACGCTGCATTGTTTCGATAGTTGAATTACCGTTCATGCTATTTAAAAATGCTCATTATTATGTAACTCTGTTCTTTATCCTTTATCGCAGTGGTTCTCGACCTTTTTGTCTTCGTGGACCCCTTTTGGACCGCCACGGACCCCCGTGGTCCCCGTGGACCCCCGCAGGTTTTCGTTCAAAATTAGCTCAATTATCGTGCAACCGTCATCTGTCCCGCGCAAATATTGATTCTAGGTTTGTGATAAACAGCCACAAAATGACTTTTCTTGAAAATAACATCAAACTATTTGTAGAAATTCTGTAGATTTTTATTATTTCGAAACGAATTTTGCAGCTGTATTTGTTGTCTTGAAAATCCGTGTCTTCGATTGGATATGAACAAGTGCCGAAAATCCATTTCCAAAAAGATATGTTGGTGGCGAATGTAAGATTAATGCATAACGCTTTCGACGACAGCTTTCGGTGTGTGTCTTTAATGAACATATCACGTTCCACCTAGTCATTTCTATCTAGCATTTCATCTTGAAGTTAATTAGTGGTTTTATCATAAGATAAAATGGATTGCATGGGGAGGTTTCAATTTCTTTATTGGTACAGATTTAGAAAAGAAAAATCAGGAATTTATATTTCAAACGACTGTGTACTAATTTGCTGTGACTGACAACTCCAAATCCAAATACAGCATTTCATTTTTCAACAAACCCCAACAAAACATCTCTAAACAGCAATATGTTTGCATCGGCAGGCTATTGGTAATTTAACAAGTAAAATGAGTTCGCGCAGTCGGATAATTCATCTCAGACGACCACATTAATGATGCGAGTCCTAAAGTTTTAGAAATTATGAAGGGCAACTGTCTCGTGCTTTTCCTAATTAAAGAATAATGAAAATTAGGTAATCAATCACTTTGCCAATTTAGAGGTTTCGTGGAGCCCATGCAGGTTGAGAACCGATGATATATCGTGTAGGTTGCTCTTGATAAGAGACATGCGAAACGGTCCTATGGTCAATAAAAATATGAATGTACTGGTAAGTGTTAAAAACTGTGTCCATGTTCCGTAAAACCAATCAGTTATTATACACACTTTTTGCTTGGAGTGCAGTGTCTCCTTTTAGAAATAAGGCTACATTGCGCCACCCCTCGTATAAAAAGGCCCCTAGTTGATCGCCGACGATATGAGCGATACAGATAAATTGTATAAGATACTACACTAAAGCTCGGTGCGATTAGGAGATATACTGAAATATTGTGGATCACTAATTTCAAACCAGTTGCTGGACTTGATATTTACTGTGATTAAACCCTCACATGGGCGAATTTATGCGAAAGTGCAAACATGAATCACGCAACCGTTATATAAAATATAATGACGGGGACTTCATGAAAACAGATTAATATTCCATTTAAGTCTCGCGCGAAGCATGACGAAATTGTGTACCCTCCGCTAAAACATGGAGCGAGGTTGTCATCAAATCAATTTTGTTCATAATACATCGACCAACCGCATACATTATCGCTTGGGATCGCACTATGGGGAATTTACTATTAGATTGTCATATCGATGGTATACATGTTGTAAATAAAAATTACTCCTAAATTGCGCTGCCTATGCATAGTAAAGCCACCAATTATCAGCCATAACCATGATTGAGCCGTTGAATAGCACTATATTAATATAATGGTATAGTGACCTGATATAAATTACGACATAAGTTTAATGAAGAGAATTTAATGGCGATGGAACTCCGTAAAAATTCATGTATAATATATTTAATTAGGAACCACCGTAATATCAAGCTATCATTTAGATTAAGGAAATCATTAGTGAGAACCAAGATAGGGAGAAGAACAAATATTGCTCCCTTCGACTTTTTTCAAAGGTAACTGCTTCCGAGCCAAATAAAGATATTGAAAGGAGGTAGGCCAGTCTTGAGATGATTCGGCTGCATAACGGATCATGACTTCTTGTTTAATGCCAACGGACATAGAGGTTCTACATGATATTCTGCACGGCAGATTCACTATTTACTGCTCGACAATTTTATCGCATAGCATACCTATTTCACCTATCATTTATAAATAAATGAAAGCAGATATGTCGTTATAAAAAAACATGAATTATGCATTATTTGTTACCTTCGTCTTTCTCTCCACATAAGCATTCGTCTATTCCTGTGAAGATGAAACATGACTTGATAATCTGTCCAGCACTTTTCAACCTGTGGGATGGTACGCACTTGTGCGGATAAAGAAATGCAGTGCGGATAACAAACGTAGTGCCGATGAGCGCGGATAAACATCGTTTAAATATTTTACTTTTGCTGACCTGGAGTTATTTAAATAAACCTAATAGGAAATGAAAGTTAGGTTTATTCCAAAATGTTGTTGCTGCGACGCATTTGTATAGGCTTGTCTCATTTACGAAATACCACTTATCGTATCTTTTACAGTAACTTTGTCTAGCACCAGCCATCGTGAATTAATATTTACGAATTAATAATATCACACAACCAATAACGTGACTCGGAAACGGGTGTAGCGACATGCGGGAACATGAAGTAAAATTGACTTTCTCGTGTCATTCTTTCAACAATCATCATATTAATTTCGTAATAACGATTCGAATGACACGACGTATGAACATAGCCCTAATTACCATCATTACACACTGACATTTGTAACAATTACTGCAATGCAAATTTTATTTTTTCCTAAACGACTCGAAGTATGTGTCTCGACCAATGTTTTGATTTGGGTATGAGTTGAGGTCACAGTAATAACGAAACATAATGGAAGTTCAATTCTAAATCTGTCGTAGCGGTGACCTCTATAATAATTCATGCTTCGATTAACTGGTTAAATAAAAACATATCTCAATACTAAATATCATCACTATCTCTGAGCACCTGAGCAGGCAGTGTTGGGTGGCTTAATACTGTAAATTGTGGTCTCGTCGTTTTCATAATATCATCCTATTTTCAAATAAACAACAAGATTGCAATGGAATAAAATAGATAGGAAGGTATCAATCGACTTGGAGTAGTCTTTCATAAGTTTCAGATGATTGATACACAAGCTGAAAATAAAGGGAGGACCATGATATAAACATTTGCTAACAATCAAGTCTTAACTCAAGTTGCTGAAAGCTGGTGATGTAACTCATACCCATTGGTTCTCAACCTTTTTAGTTTGCGGGGCCGGTGAAATTTAAAAACAAACGTTACGCGCCGGTGAGCCTGCAAAATCATAATCAAATTACTTAGGACATATGTTTGCAACTTCAAATGAGACATCAGAAATCACAACCTAATTAGAAATCTGCTCCCTCAGATTGAGTAGTGAATATTACGCCCAATATTAATACGGGTAACTGTAGCGATTAGTAGGTCGCGTGGAAAATGGAAACACAATAGAAAATATTTCGTATGTATTACACGTGCTGTACGTGATTCTATAGAAGTTTCTGTAATACGAAGGTATGTTAGAGATCCCTGACATAATATTGATTCTTCGATTGCTTTCGAAGAAACTGTGATTTTGCTAGAGCCATAATGTCGAATGTTTAGGAATTGTACTGCATATTCTACAAATTTCCTCATTAGACAATCAAATGGTATTGTCACCTGCCGGCAACAGAGACATCAGTTAATAGGTAGGGCCTATGTAGTATTTGTTCAATTTCTTGCGAAAATAAAATTTATTCGCGCTAGGCGCGATCTCCCGTGGTTAGCTGGGTCGTATCCGAGGTCATTGTGTTGGGTACAATAGCGAATAAACGGAACACGCAGTCAAGTCGTTATTACAATATGGCTTCAATCATGATGATATGCCGACCTTACGTAATTATGTTTGGATTCAGGATAGTATTCCACTCACAGGGGTTTCGCAGGAGAGGACGGAATGAGACCGTTGGGATATTTTAGACAGACAGATTCTTTATTCGTACGATGATTGTTCACACAAATATGTAAAAAAGACAAACACAGCGATATGACCACATCAAGATGTGTAGTCTTCAAGTCAGCTGTAGTCAAGGCGTAACGTTAGAACATTTAAATCATGCAACTGTCGGTCAGTAACACTTCAACAAAGGATTAAACAAACGCAAACTCAAAACAGTGGTAGTAGAAAAAAAACTGTGACACTAGTTTAGAATAAATACCAGATTTTACTCTCAGGTCTCAATATGTAGAAATGAGCTGAGACTTAAAATTCCGACAGAATGATGCAAATGACAAACCTCTGTGCTCTATTGATAAGGAGTTCCAAATCCTTGGACCAACAAAAGTTAAGGATCTCTGGCACACACTAGCGGCTAAATTCTGTATAAAGATATTTCCAGTGCAGGGGTGTGCGGGATTATGAGACACAGGAATTTCAAAGTCAACTCAAAACAGATCGGCTGGGATGAAACCTTTGCCAGAAATGACCGTCGTTGGTTTCCCAGATCATGTCAATTCAAAATCTCAGCAACTTGTGTGCCAAACTTGTTCAGACGTGACTTAAATGTCGTTGTAAGCAAGACATCTCACCAACCGCTTATCAGAAGCTGGCCAACGATACGGTTTCACCAGTGGTTCACTAAATCGTTCGGTATTGGGTCTCGAGATGATTTCTGCGTTGATTTATACAGCTTATAGAGGCGTAACCTTCACTACATATCGGTGCTCCGTCACAGATGTATTTCTTTGGCAATCTGCATCTTCCAACGCCATAGAATTCGGAATATTCACCAAAGCACGCTCGATAACCCATTTCCATATCTGAGGATGCCGGTATTTCGTCGCTCCCGTCGCTTCAAATATTTATTTCGATTAAATACCATGTGGTCAAAACGGACACAGGGGATTTTCCTCCGTACAGGTAGCCTATACACCATGCAGGCTTGTCTTGGCACATTCATAATCACCCGGAATCGACCGAAACCTCCGACAAACATGTCGAATGCAGTGGCGGCTCGCCCTACAGGGCTACTGGGGCATTATCCGGCCTAATATTCTATTCAATAACAATGATGTACAATTTATAGACGCTCAGCAATCAATATATACCAGAATCACCGTGAAAATCGCATTCTTTTGTGCTTTCGCTTGTAAATGCCCATATGTAGCGAAGTCTGTACGAAAATCGAATTATCTTCTGTGTTTTCGGTTTGTAAATGCCTAGCCAGGGCTTGCCCGGTAGCGCTCATAAAAAGCTTTCACAGTCTGTTCTCTCGAAGCCACTTCAATAAAGATACGGTGAATAACTGTCCTATTCGTCAAATTACCGAGCAACCGGGGCCACTTGGCGAGTCGCCCTGCCAATGTGATGTAACAATGGTATATATACCTGAACACTGTAACCGTTCTATGCATTGAGTCGACCTTTGCTGGTATAAGTCGATTTTGACGGTGTTTCGCAACATGATAATTCTTAAAACTTGATCTGTTACGTCTTGATGGTGGTATTTAACACTGCTCCAAGTTTCAGGGTTGCTACTTAACGTTTAGGGTAGTAATTTCGCATCCAAAGTTGACTGTGTACTGATATGTCATGTATCGCAAACAGATTTTACTAACAGCGGGTATTGGTCTCTAGAGATTTTGGTTGAATTATCCGCCGAAATGCGTGTTTTTGCCCGCTTTATTGTTGTCCGTGTCTTTAAGGCTTCTTGGGTAGGCTTAGGCTATTTACATTGTTGCAATGTTGCATTGTTTAGTTTTCATAGATTTAACCCGGTTCGATCAAGTAAATTCGCCTACGCGTATAGCGTCAGTGACAAATAAGCATTAGGGCTGCTCAAAAATAACTTTTATTTTTTGGATTCCAGCAATTCACTTATTAAATTATCAGGTTACCCTAAAAAACGCTGCACACCAAATTCGATTCAATTCTAACAAGTATAGGACTCCGCAGATCCAATTAAAATTTTTAATTTATTGGAAATATTTTAAAACAATTTCAAATTTTTCTGCCAACCCCATGAAATTGTTGAGCTGTCTTCAAAGACGATGCAAACAAATTTGACTCAATTCCGGCCAGTAGAAGCGGAGTTATGTGAGTTTTTCGTTGATAATTCTCGGCTTATTCATCGCTCAACAATGTGATGGGGTTGGCGGGAAAATTTGATTTTTTTTTCAATTTTACCTAATAAATTGAAAATTTTAATTGGATCTGCGGAGTCCTATACTAGTTAGAATCGAACCAAATTTGGTGTGCAGCAGTTTTAGGGTAACCTGACAATTTAATAAGTGAATGGCTGGAATCCGGAAAAAGAGATGTTTTTGAACAGCCCTAATAAGCATTCTTTGTATTAGTTCGTATGTTACATCGACATTAAATGAATAATAGCTATGACCGCGGAATCATATTGTAATTCACAATTATCGTATGCTTAGATAGGCTACTCGTGCTTTGGCTGAAATTTCACCCTGACTACCATACTGTTACCGATATATCTCAAGTGTGTGGCAAAAATACGGTACATTGTGAAGTTGCCAAGAAATTGGTATATAATTTATTTCATGCCACGTCAAAGGCACAATTGTACAATGTACTTGTGCAAGGACGACGATACGTACGCTACATAGCCTACGTACATTAACAAAAATAACTCGGGCCTATTCCGGAAGGCATCAGAGTATAACCACAGTCATGCAGGTTTACGGTATTTAGAACTGGGAATACTGGAATAACCTAAATTTCAGTCAAAATTTACGTAAGTAATACGCAATAGCCTACCCCATGGGCGTAACAAGACTTTAAAATAGAAGGGGCACAAGGTTACGTCACGGAACAATCATTGAATCGGGCGAAAGGAGCCTAAATAGGGGCAAAGTTTCCCAAACAAAAAATCTCAAGGGGCGGCAGCATTTCTCTGCACCTTCCTGATTACTTTCATATCCATAATATTATGTTATTCAATATTTGGTAGATTTTTGAATTGCTCAGTAAGCCAGCCTAACAAGCAATTGGCATACAGCTTTCGGATCGTATCGATGGTTCGATCCGTCAAGATGAATCTAGTACGGCAAGACTTTTTTCAGCTTCTGATGACATCTGTCGAATAATTTGAAATACGTAAGCCTTGTTAACCATGCCTAACGTCTATATACAAACTGTGTGTGACCACCATGAAGTCACATTTTCACGTCTGAATACATTATTGTGACGTCATTTAGACAATTAAAATCGCATGCACGCCTTGCCCCATTACCCGATATTGTCACGAGCCGCCACTGGTCGAATCTATCATAAATTACAGTGATTATGATGAAATATCATGCCTTTCGGTCAGCGCATTCAATATTACATCACTATACACAGCATGCAATGTCATTCGACCCCCCAACCCCCATGACAATCCAATGAGTGGTATTATTGATGATATTCATGTACAGGTACATAAATATTTGCTAATGCTCCCTATCCTTGCAGCTCCTAGTTTCGATCAATTTACAAATCAGACTACCTTGAAGTTGACAGCATGTCACAATATATAGAAAAGAACTATTGATGATGAATTTTTAGTATTCAATAAATCATTGTGGATGTATCATACGACTTCTTTACTCCGCACATGCTGGTCATGTTGCTAGAGTGAAGAAATGGTGGAAGCGGTGACGAAACCAGATGAATTTCTTTTGAATCCATTTCTCGGATGCATGAATATGTCGTAAGTACCTGCAGTCTGTGAATCCGTTGCAAAAATCACTTGCTGGATAACATTTTTGTCCGTCGAGGCATTCTAACTCCGTTTCCAAACAAGTCAAGTTAACTAGAAAATTAATATTGTTTCGTTATTTGTTCTTAACGAATTATTCATGATTATCCGATGGTCCTGCTTTACAGTCCGAAATAGCTATTCCTTTGCTACATTTTTTTCATTTCCAGTGAGCAGAGCATGTGTAATAGGACTTTGTAAGCACTTTACCATCAGGAACTTTGTTACGCATTAATAAAAGTAATTGATATTGAATACTATTCATATATATCTAACTTGGTCCGTGTTCAGAAAGAGCAAGCGAATCAATAGCACGCACAAATAGTACATGTCACTGTTGAACATGTCAGTTCAAATGGGTTGGTAGGGTTGTAATAGGGTTAGAGTTTGGATTGAGATTAAAAGTTCACAAACATATTTGAATATTATTGATATTCTGTCAATTTCGAAGTCATAGTTTTTGTTCATACCTTCCAGCTTACATTAAATCTGAGCTGGGCGAGATTGGCCAGCTGGGGTTTATCAGTTTGTGGTTGGGGTCCACGTAACAACGCTCCGGGCCGCATGCACCCGGTACCGGCTTCAACACATTCAGCTGAGCAAGATTGGCCAGAATGCTGTTTTTGCTAAATGCAATATGCTGCGAGCAAAATTGCAGTGTTTTTTGTTTAATTCGGAACCATCCAAGAGCGATAATTATGGGTGGTCAGTGACTAGGTCAGTGGTTCTCAGCCTGTCTTAAGCCGTGGAACACTCACGGTAATCTGCGAGCCGTGGAGGATGACCAAATCTCAGCTGAATCATAAAAAACAAAAATATACCAAACTTTTTCACAAGTCTTATTTGATACATGACTATAGATTACTGAGGCGTAAAATGACCTGTGCATCCACGGGGTGTTAACTGAACAACACCATTGAAATTAAATTTTCACACAATACGAAAACATGATGATGACTATTTGTTGCAAATACGCATGACTTCTGATGTTCCTAATCAAATTCCGGGTCAGACATGCGAAGCTTCGCCTTGGAAAATGCCATGGTATTTTTCGGTAGAGACACAAAAGCGTGATTTTAACTGCTTAATTACAAATGAGTGTAAAAATATTGGAGATAGAATTGTTGTTCCAGCAGGTCGGGGTCCACACAACGTAGCACTGTCACAATTCGACTGCCGATCGGCCCTAATTACCCGTGATGGCCAAGACGAGCGTATCATCACAAATCATATATTGTAGTTGAGTTTGTCTATTAACTTCCAGGGAACGCCTGACATTGTCTGAAGAAACCCCTAGTGTTCCATGGAACACCGGTTTATAACCACTGACCTAGTTACTATGGGAGGGACACTCTAGTAGGTTTTGCCTAGTACAACTTGTGGGACTATGCTACCACTTCTACAGCGTTCAAACAAAACTTCTTGATATTTTCCTATAGTTAGTAAAATGTAGTTTAGGATAAATGTGCATCAGTGTATGAGTGGAATTGTTGTAACAAATAGCAAGTTTAATCGTGGCAACTGAATTGAACCACGAAAATTGCAGCTAATGGTAGTGTCATCAGACGTTGACCACGAATATTTACTCTTCAACTTCGAATGTGGCCACCTCCCAGTAATCGAAATGTGTGACTTCCGTCGACCGAATCTAATTCCTAAAAGATTTACTTAAGTACTGATGGAATCACCATTTTCTGTCACCACTTGAAGAAGTTTTTGGATGTCTGCGGAATCGCTAGCTCTACTGATAACTGGGTAGAAAGTCACAGTGTCATTTGTGTGTTTTCTTTTGAGTTTCAACTCTGAATAGCTTGTCCACTTCTGGATAGAACCCGTGTGCTTTAGACGCTGATGGTATATCAGTGCAGAGGATACTTGAATGAATCCGTCTTTCAAATCAGACTCTTAATATATTCCGCATATTATTGGTTATTGTCTTGAAACAAATAACGGTGCTTATAAGTCACAGTTTGTTAGAATTTAGAATTTTATATATCATGTACTAACAATGTATAAATGCACCGTCCATGCTTACCGTTTCTACATAAAAATTCCCGCACTGGTTCCAGCTCTAGCGGAAGATTGCAAAGCTTGGATATATACGTTGCTCTTCTGCATAATATACCATCATCCTCATACGAAGCATATATCTCGTCAGATCCGTCTCTGAAAAACATCCGCGGGTCGGATCAAGCTTGCGACGGGATATTCAGCGGCACCCAGACAGTTTCCGGTGTTACATGATAATGCGACCATCTGTCACTGTCTGTCACAGTCCCCGCTCGATTTTAGTGACTGTAGTTTATTATTTAGTTCTTTTTTTCTTTGTGTTGTGCGTCACTGAAATAATCTAAACTTTACAACAGGATAAAGATAACAATGACACTACTTGTTCGGTTCGGGTCAACATACATTGGCTAGGAAACATTTTCCACCATGAACATATACAAAACAAAGCTTTGTTGTCATCTGGCTGATGTTCACATTCAGTTCTAACTGAGGGTTTGTACGTTCGTCATGCAGCTAGAGTTCAAAGATCTTGTAGAAAACAATGATCGACCGTTGGTCGCTAAGCTTTAAAATTGAAGCTTACATTGAATACAATTTATTCCATGTGTAGATAGGTGGATGAATACTTGAATAATGTATAAAGTCAGGATTCCAGGCCGCCGAGAACTTCGTTTTCTCATATCAGGCGCACCGACTGGAGAAGTTGCCAAGGACACGACGGGAAATGATTTGTCGGATGCCACTCCGATCATGTTTCATACGAGGAACACTTCGGCGCCAGATCGATGTAACCGACTATGGCTAGCTTTTTCATCGCTAGGCTAATCCCGGCACGGACGCCTTGCAGGAAGAAATGGCGATATCATCTGAGTACTTGCAATATTGAAGAAGAGATATACTAGGTGGCCTCATGACAGACACATGAATTGGAGTCCAACCTAATTGCTCTTGTATCTATGCCCAATAACAGAGACGAAGCGAAGGACTAACTTATAGGACTCCTAAATTTGAATTCAAGGGCATATAAGTATATCTACTCACCCCTTACCCCTTCGCGATATAAGTGACTTGCGTATTCTGTTCAACTGTACATTAACTCCGAACGAATAAATGTAAGTTGCAATATAAAATTATTATTATTTAATCATCATCAAAAACCTATGATTCGAAGACAATGTAAAATGGTATTGAAGTAGGCCTATTTATCAGGGTCTAATCCGACATCGAGAAGATTTGCAGTGGCCCACAAAAATAAATTGCCCTGGTAATTGATTTTGAATTTACTAGGCCAATCAATACTGGTGTAGCCTTACCACAAAAGTTGAAATGTTGGTGACTAAAATATCATTTCCTACGCATTTGCGTATCCAGGGGCCAGCCACAATTTCTTAGACTTTTGTAAATGACCATAGAGTCGAATGTTTCCTGGCAGATTTATTTGACTTTAAATTTTCTTATAACTTCCCGCGATTACACCTATGCAATATACACGCAACTTAGATAACGAAATTACTACACTATAATCATTTGAGCGATAACTGTGAAATTTGACAGTGTTGCTTACCGTGAGAGATGGCGAGATTTCGCATGGAATAACCAGATTAGATATTCTAACTCTGTCCGAAGTGTGGTGTCAAGTTTGTAACTCAGGACGAAAATATTTATTATTGAAGGCGAGTGTATATTGAGGTCTGCGCTGATATGAGATCCAGTCTACCTACGGAACAGATTTTACGCAAACGCCGGCGTTGCTCTATATCGACTGTCCTAGAACAGATGCATATTTATTTCTATTGAGAAGTAACACGCACTTCAGGATTCATGTTGAGCTGTTAGCAAGCAGTCTCCATTCATCTGGTTGTCTATAATAGACAATGCAAAAGAAGCCCTTTATCTCTTAGCAATGATTCAAAAGAAAAACAGTTCAGGAACAACTTTCCTCGATTCCGATAAAATGCGAAAGTATATGGAAACTGGAGAAGAAGAACTAGCATGAGAAGTACAAGTGGAGATCAATGACGATATATTCTTTCAATTTATCATGATAAGTATCCTGTTTCTTTTCTTATTTTAAAACAAGCTTAAAGGGCCATATATTTAGGTCATGTACCAGAGTGAACAATTCGTTTCTACATAATACACCAACAATAGAAGGTTCATTGTTTGCAAACTTTTACGATTTACGAAATAGCAGTGTGCTGTCACAAAATGCATTGCCGATTATGTCTACAGGACAGATGTATAAAGATAGATAATGTGAGGAACTAAATTTGGTACGGGGCTATAAATCACAATCTTTAAACGAAAAAGTCGTATATAAAAATGATACCTGGTACTGAGTTAAAAAAGTTGCGTCCACGTTTAAATTTATGGGTCGAAAAGAGGTCCTGATCGAAAGAAGACAGAGAACAACTGGATTCAAGTTCACCGAAAAATTATAGTTATTCTGTTCTACAACAACCCAGGTTTCATCATTGAAGATGATTTCAAAAGCAATATTTCATCTGTTACTGTTGCACGCTGACCGTAATGTCTCCAACGATAGCCAAAATACATACCGAAAAAATCTGTTGTGATAGTTCTGAGCACAGAATCGGATTCAGCGAATTCTTAAATTAGCATATATATATCAATCATTAAAACTTTTGGCCCAAATTTTTTCCCGAAATATGTGGACCAGTGTAATATCCCAACATGTAATGGAATCACAAGATACAGGAGACATGACCGAATGCCATTCATGGTCTTCTTGAAATGGTGGGGGGTTCCGTTATCGTAGCTCGATGTCCAGGACAATGTCAAAGTAGTAAACAACATTACTATTCGGTAGCAGATAGCCGTGAAATACTAGCAGATTTTCAATATCTGTATGCCCATTATGTAATGCATCTTTTGACACAGCTTGTTTTTCTTACACTCAACGCAGTTTAGTACAATGTGTCAAACTTTCTGTAATCGTTGCAGCTGTCCGGTATAATGAAATCTGTCATGTCTTGATGCTGAACAGTTGGAGATTGAAATTGTAACACTGTAAAATGACCTCCACTTCACGAAAACTTTTGGTGCCTTGTTGATATGGAAAAGTACAGTGGTCTACACCAGTGGTTCCCAACGTGGGCGATATCGCCCCCCAGGGGACGATTTGACAGTCTAGGGGGCGAAAATGGACAAAGGGGGAGACTGGGGGGCGATAGGGGGGCGATGACGCGTCAAAACGGCTGACCTTTTTTTGCCAACCCACGGAAATTTAGTTACAAAAGTGTGTCAAATTAGAAGTCGAGCCGAAAATTTGACCTTTTTTTTAGTCAACCCGCCGGTGATTACAGTTTGTATGCCCGATTTTCGTTACACAAATTTAGAGGGCGATGATCGGTGTCGACCTTGAAAAGGGGGCTATGGGTCGAAAAAGGTTGGGAGCCACTGGTCTACACTGAAAAAAATCTGGTAGATTTACTGGGAAATTTCTGTAAATTTTGCAACGAATTACCAGTCGCAGCCAATAACTGTGAATAGCTTGTAATTTTACATTTTGATATGTAATATTACCTTAATTTAGCTGTAAAATCAAGTTACCAGAATTTCTTTCGCAAAATTACTGGCAGTTACTCGTTCCTGCAGTTTATCAGGCTATTGGCAAAATTGATTAGCTTGAAAATCGCTGCGGCCAATGTTATACATGGAACTGAATGTTACTGATTTAATATTTGTGGTGATTTGACCTGATTCAACCACGTTCAAGAGACTGGGGTCTATCATACGGAAATTGTTGCCCCTAGTACCAATTTCAGTAAAGTACATACTAGAGGGTAAAAGAAACAGCTGACAATAGTACCTAATGTGGTACACCATAGCCACTATATTATATTATAAGGGTATGACTATACGGCCGGTCTCGTTGGTTACCACGGATAGGACTGATACGTTAAAATATCAGTTTAGGATGTATAATATTGTCGGGGAAACTAGAAACGCTCAGTTGACCATCTGTTAATGGCGGACATGGCGATCTGTCATAGGTTACAGTAGGTTAGGGTTACGCGTTACTGCTTTTTCTGAGTTTCGTAGTAAACAACCAACGCACAACTGTGACATCACAAGCAGCGTCTGGTTTAGTTAGTACAGTAAGTAGTGAGCATCACGTGGAATATATATCAATTTATACGAGATTAGATGGAAAAGAAAGGGACTATATGTAATGATTAATGTTTCCGTAAGAAAAAATACGACCTACATCAAACATTATAACGTGGCCAGTAAATATTATTGGTGGCATGTCAGCGGATGGATACCACTCATTTTGAAATCGTTCGAGTGTCGTATCGTCGGCTGGCCATTATTGAGATTTGAGCAAAGGGTGGAGCGCCAATATGGAATCGGTGTCTCGCTAAACTTACCGGGATTCCAACCCGGGTGGAGCGAAGCTTGTTTTGCTTGAAGAAAGTGGATCGTTGAAGATTCCTAGGAATGCTGAATGGGATACGCATCGTAAAAGGTACAGTACTGCATTGTATTTGTTACCGTGAATATCTACGACTGTGCACACCACCGGGATGACTTTGATTTCATTATTGAAATATTTCATTCACCGCATTCTCTGTTCTATTTTGGGATATTAGTCGACATACATAGTGACCTGTGACACCACATACTCTGCCACAGAGGAGTTGAAACTGTTGGCTTGTTAATGTAATTTTCGGGCCATAGCATAGAGATGTTTCCATCCACTGCTGGATTTGTTTGGCACACATGCCACCTCAAATGAGGAACCTTTTGCTTCAATACATTAGATCAGTGGTTCTCAACCTGCGGGGCGCGAGAAATTGACTAAGTCTGTCTGAATAGGCCTTTTGCAGGACTTCGATCACGTGACTAGATACGCATAGCAACCACAAATTGGTTAGCAAGCTACTTTGTCGCGCACCTACTTCAGTGCTAAATATCGCATAGAGTACCGTTGATTTCTGGTTGTAAACGTTTCGGAAATTTGTTGTAGAAGTCATCAGAGATTCACGTATGCTAGATGTCAATCCTGTACAAAGCACATAGAATGATATCGTCAGAATTACGCAGAAATCCATTGGTAACGTAGTCGTATTACGGTACTCGACTCTGATCATATGTACTTAAATTTATGCATTTGAAGTAAAGCGATTGGTTTATATTCTGGTAAGAGTATTTGTTAGTTCAAGCAGTACTATTTGTATGTTGTGGAGCCTGATTTTGGATGGAAGATATGACTGAAGCAGCCGGGACCCGCAAGGATCAGGATATACTGTCTGCTGGTTTGGGTGCTGGCATGCTGCTATAAAACAAATGTCGCTGAACACATCGGAAGTATCTTTTGGGAGAACCTGCCATCAAGACTAAGCAAAGCAGTGCACTTTATTGTTGCGTTGTACAATGCCGATTTTATAAGCACTACTTCGCAACTGCGATTGAAGTGGATTTGGAAAATTACACGCGATTTTGATAAATAGTTTATGTCACATATGTGCGCTATTCAGCGAACTAAGGGAAGTAACTATCAAATAACTCTTAGAGCAGCTCAAACGCAGTGACAAGATCGGTCATCCTATACCCAGAGGTGGTCAACGTGGTCATTGTTGGGAACCGAGTAAAAGTAATGCCTTAATTTATACTCCAGTACAAGTAGCACTAATTACTTCCAGGGCATGTCCAAAGTACTTCAAGTGGAAGTAGAAATTAATTTCTGAAAAGTAGTCAAGAAATTCGTTACATGAAGTAGATTTGGTTGAGGGTTACTTAGTTTTAGAAATTGATGCCATGTGACAACTGTAAACATTGTATGTTGCATCTTCCTGATCAACGCGAAAGGTGATGACACCAGAAATAGGTGCAATTTTCAAAAATTATTTTAGTTATCGTGGTACTGGGGCTATTTTGCCCAGTTGTTATGACAACCTCACGCTTGAAGGGGATGCAATCATGCGCCAAAGCTACTTTCTAGTTGACAAAATCATAAACCTAACAAAAAAGTACTACCTAAAAAGTGTCAAGTAGAAGTGGAAGTAGCCTAAACTCATAATGACGCTAGTACTCGGGTAAAATAGTACTTCGTTGCTGACCCCCTCTGTGTATTGGTTCAACCAACTCAGAAACATCCTCTAAAGACGAGTAACATTGTTTCTTTTGCATTGACTCCGTAATATTCTGAACTTATGATATTATT
Source organism: Botryllus schlosseri (assembly GCF_051294905.1). NCBI lineage: Eukaryota > Metazoa > Chordata > Ascidiacea > Stolidobranchia > Styelidae > Botryllus > Botryllus schlosseri. Next base: position 25,532,884 of record NC_137236.1, read on the forward strand.
TGATTCATTGAATTTACAAATAAACTTGCAAAGAAGTGCAATTTAATAATTTTTGTGCATTCGATACCCAGAGCATAAGAAATAATTGAAGAAAAATGCATGTTAACCTTATCAAGTTCAATAACTGCCGAGACTCTTATGCCTATGTATTTTCCTCTATCTCCATAGCCACTTGTCTTGACATATTCATAGCATCCACGGGAGAGCGCTTGTCTTGCTGTACACAAATGAAATATCATTTTCAAAGCAGACATCAACATCGGGAAAGAATTTCAGGACAGCTAGTCAGTGGTCAGATCTTCTGCTGACATTTTCTGTTGGCATGAAACCACGCTGTCTTCTAACGCATGACCGAATTTTATGTGGTGATAGTAATTGGCTCCGGGCTGAATTCTTGGCGAGGGCATCATCAATTTCTTAGTTGCCTATGTTCGGCTCTCTTGGGATAATCCATCAGATCATTAATTCGTATACATGTGGTATAGCCATGTCTTGAAACTCAAGATATTTGCACTGTGCCATAGAGTGAAGTAATCCAATCCAGGCAATCAATCAAGTAATCCAGGCCTCGGGACAGTTTGTTGCACCCTCAATTGGAGTTGATGATCATTTTTCTTCGGGTAGTGGCACTTGGCAGCATGACAGAATGATCAATAACTTGTAATATAGGTGTAGAGGTCTAAATATTTTGAATTGTTTAACTGAGAAGCCATACAATAGCATAGGATGTTTAATATATATATGGTATGTAGCACATTGCATGAATTCAAAACACATCAACGTACTGACACTGGCAGTCATTGTCCCTAGGCTTAAAAATAGCAGTATCCTATATATGTATTGCAATCGATATCAATCATCAAAATGCTGCAATGATTACGGTACCAACTACCACTACAATACAACTATAGTATAGTATACTATCCACACCTAACTTAATGCTGCAATAAATATCACGCAGTCAATGTCCTGCAATGTCGAATTTTGTGTCATAAAATCATAGTTGACTACCAAATAACGGCTACACTGTCGATCATTTTGACGCAAGGAGTTTACATAGATCATGAATCAAAGACATCCAACATATTTGAATCCCTGTGCATTTCCATGACACTTGCGTTTTATATAAAACGTTTACAGCCCGAAAACGATAATATACTGTATCCGAAGTACGGCTACGTTAACGACGGATTTCTGCGTAATTCTGACGATATCATTCTATGTGCTTTGTACAGGATTGACATCTAGCATAGGTAAATCTCTGATGACTTCTACAACAAATTTCCGAAACGTTTACAACCAGAAATCAACAGTACACTATGCGATATTTAGCACTGAAGCAGGTGCGCGAGAAAGTAGCTTATTGCTACCCAATTTGTTGTTGCTATGCGTATCTAGTCACGTGATCGAAGTCCCGCAAAAGGCCTATCTGACTAAACACGTGTTTCACAACCATTTTCAGAAGACGATTGTTAAAGAAGAAAGTTATTTCGTATTCAAGAAAGCTCGCCAAATTCAAACTCCAGCTGTCGCACTCAACTTCATTTGAGCAAATTTTTGATATTCTTTGAAGATTTAGAGTAATTCCGACGTGTAAGTCATTCATTACTTCATAGATTTGGCAGTAGCCTAAAGCTCAGTGCGCCGGGTAGCTGTTGGTAATAGCTGGCGAACTGCACTGCTTAAGACAGACTTATATGCAATATAGTTTGCTATGCGGCGGCTATGCCCTGGAATGCAGCCTTAGGCTACCTAAGTAAATTGAAATGTGACCGTGATTAGCAAAAAGGTTGCCTATCTCTGTATTAGATGATGTGCTCTTTTTGACGTGACGATAAGTGTAGGGGGGCGCAAACTTTTTGGCCACCGCCGAGGGTGGTGCATTTCCAAAAAGGTTAAGAACCGCTGCATTAGATAAAGTAAGTCATGAATCTCTGCTATATCATGTAAAAGGCGGAGCCGTCATCACACAATGTACGAGTACCGGTACTTCAAAAATTGTTATATTTTTGTTAGCATATTTGTCTTAGTAGTTATTGTCATGTCTAGGTTAGGAACTTTGCTTAACATAGCGACTTACTTTTTTTTTAGTGGAACTGCAAGATACTAGTCATACAGAAGTAATAAAGACGGGAAAAAGAAACAATTGGAAGTTTATCCGGTGGTGGAATTAATTCACCTTTTCTTGGGACCACTTGTGCTATATTTGCATTCCTCCTAAAGAAGAATTAGACCCCCAGCAGCAATACTTTTTCATCGTGAATCATGAATGAATATACAGTTGTCCCAATGTCGTTTTTAGAGCGTGAAGAAACTTTTGCGGTATTTTGGCATCGCGTTGCTTTGGGATAGGTATGGATGTACGTTAATTTAGAAGCTGGCATGTAATCTGATTTACAAAGGACAGCAAGTAGGGTTGTAGGTACTAGGTAGGCGGTAAAATCACAGTCTCGCTCGTAAATGTACAGGAGAGAATGTAGATTGAATGTACCAGAGGTGACTGTAACATTACAGTCTGGCGTGTAAAGCTAGATGACCAGACGGGTGTAAGTTGAGTCACATTGAGTGACGGTAATGTTATATTACTGCCAAGTGGCTGGCCACCCTGCTTCCAGACATTTCGCGGTAAATTTGTTTTGTGTGTATATGCGCAGCAGCTATGAAGGTTGCAAGCGTGTTTGGTTTAACTTATCGTTGTGAATTAGCATTTACGAACATGAACTTCATCATCAACAAGCACGGAACACGCCTCACTAATCTACATCTGGAACACTCACTCAGAGTTGCAGTGTCAAGTTACATACCAGAGTACAACGCACTAGTTCAGGGGCGGGCAACATTCGGCCCGCAAAGAGATTTTGACCGGCCCGCAGAGAGTTTCTACCGTGAAAGTTAAATTCTTATCTGAAAGTACAATAGGATGTTATATTCATTTCGAAATGAACCCGAATATTTTCGGCTGACACTCGTCAGGGGTAATCGTCAGCAGCCAGCAGGGAATTGGAAAGAACATTGTATATCATCATCATCAGTGTATAATGTATATATGTGTGTCCAATAAATCAAAAAATTCGGTGTCCTGAACATAAAATATATACGGAACCTCAAAATTGCAAATTTATGTATTAGTTCCTCTGCGGCCACTGCCCCGAAAACTTCAATGACTTCTTTACCTCGATCGTTATCAAAAGTGCATAAGTACAACACCCGCGCGTCCACGTTGTCCAACTATAATCTAGTCGACTAAAAAGATCATCGCTTTATCAAATATGCCGGACCTGAAGTGTGGAACAATATCTCGCCGACTATCCGACAGTCGTCAAGCATGTCCACATTCAAGTCGAAATAAAAGCAATTTCTGCTGAATGAATTCTAGTCAGTCCTCACCATTTACCGGACCACGACCTCACATATCGATTTCGCCTTCCGTCACTTGCCACCTGATTTTATCGCCTGCCACTTCATATATCTTCTTTTAGTTTAATTCAGTGTGCATGCCTCCTATTTACATCACCTAGGCATTGCCCAGTGGGAGTCTGATCTTAAGACTACTCTTAGTCGTTTCAGCATCTTCCTATCATCCATTGTATTGCAGTCTTGTGATGTTTTGAAGTGATGAAATTTTATGAATAAATTTGAACTTGAAATGTTCTTAAAATGGTACATTGAACGCTCTCTTATTTGAGATTACATTCCAAGCAGGTGACATCATATTTTGTGATAAGATTGTTGATATACAATGTTCTTTCCAATTCTCTACTAGTTGCTGACGATTACCTCTGACGAGTGTCAACCGAAAATATCCGGGTACATTTCAATATGAATATACCATTCAATTGTTTATTGAAGTTCTGTACCTCCAAGAAGTTCTTTAATCTGAAAGTATTGACAAATTTTATGCGTCACAGAATGAATCCAAGTTTGCCAACCAGGGAAAGATGGACAATTGGACATGAAACTACTTGCTCTGTTCGGGTCTCAAGTGTATATATATTTTCGACCGTGAACATTACCGAGACAAGGCCACGTTCCAATATAACTGATGTTAACGTACAGTCTTTACTAAGGGTTTCTGCATACAACATGCCGCCAGCGTCCAAAGAACTTGTTGACAACTCTGACCGGGTACAGATGTCCGATTGACTTCAACAGCTACTGTTAATAAATTCAATAAATAAGCTACTGTTTTGGTGTCTATGCTTTAAACTTAATGTTCACATTAAATACGATTTATTCCTTATATATAGGTGGATAAATACGCGAATAATGTATATATTCTGTAATCCGGCATGCCAAGTGCTTCATTTTCCCATAGCCAGCCCGCCGACCGGAGAAGTTACCCGCCCCTGCACTTGTTGATAATGTGTAATGCCAGGCTTTCCAGGGACTGATATAAAAACAGATAACGTAATGTCCGTTCTGAAGTGTGTCAGGATTTATTTTCAAATTTGAGTTGACTGAGAGAGAGAGAGAGAGTATTTATTTTCATCGAACCAAAATACATAACAAACGGCAGTGATGGTGGTAGAGAAAATATGCGTGCACAGTATTCGGTATTAGATAGGAATGATCGATAAGACCGTGAAGGTCATCTAGTCTGATCACCCAGCATCAAACAGGTACACTTGACTCTGAACAGTCTGGCTGTAAAAAATGTTTAGTTAAGAAAGGAAAATAGAAAAAGAATTACACAATGGTAGCAAATGATCAATGAAGCAATGTCTGGGCGAGGTAGGGCAACAGTGTTAGTGTAACGACAAGAGGTGATCAAGTAGGTTTTTTTTAAATCTATTATAAGGCAATTCACGGATATGTGGTGGTAATGCATTCCAGATGATAGGTCCCGAGTAGTCGATAGATCTCTTAGTTAGGTTGCTATTGGGTGGGGGTAAGTAGATGTTTCCTTTAGACGAGGATCTCGTGTAATGGGAATGGACATGTTTAGCAGGTATGAAAAAGTCATCAAACACAGGAGGCAGACTATTGGAAAAATATTTGTGAACAACTTTTGATACTTCGAAGCGATATAGTTCATCAACTCGCAAAATTCGATGCTTACGGTAGTAAGGCGATAAATTGGTACGTAAAGGTACAGATGAGATCAGCCGTATCGCACGGTTTTGCAGGGTTCGAATTCTGCACAAAAATGTTGTGCATGCATTTCCCCATACTACGATTCCATATTGCAGATGAGAGTGGAAAAGAGAGAAGTAGATGGTTCGTAGTAGTGATCTGGAAACCAAAGATTGGAGACGGGTCATTATTCCCACACACCGAGCTCGTTTTGATATTGTGCATTCAATATGCTGCTTCCAAGACAATTTGGAATCAATGGTGACGCCGAGATATTTTGCTGAGTCACATATTGAGATTTGTTTATGATAGATGTTCACAGTGAAATTATGACTGGCATTATTTAAAACGAGCAACTCGGTCTTATCTGCGTTCAAACTTAGTTTGTTTGTTTGGAGCCATCTCGACACTTTTGGGAGTTCCCTATTCACAGATGCATGCAAACCATCGACAGTGTTGGAGGTTATGAAGAGGTGAGTATCATCAGCAAATAGCGTTGTGCGGAAATAAGATGCATTAACAATGTCGTTAATATAAATGAGGAAAAAAGTCGGTCCAAGGACTGAGCCTTGTGGCACTCCACAAGTTATATCTCTGGTAGTCGTTCTTAATGTCCCCAGTTTAACAAATTGTTTGCGGTTTGCCAGGTAGCTTTCAAGTAGAGTTGCTGCAATACCCCTGATTCCATAGTGTTCTAGCTTGTATCTTAAGATTCTGTGGTTAACTGTGTCGAAAGCTTTGCGGAGATCGATAAAAATGCTGCAGCCACGTTCTTTTTGCTTGATGGTTTTGTAATAGTCCGTTACAATTGATAGTATTGCATGGTTGGTGTTGTGGTTGGATCTGAATCCATGCTGAGTCGGAGACAGTACTGCATTCAATTCAAAAAAGTTCTTGAGTCGGCAGTCAATCAGTTTCTCAAAAACCGTGGCAAGATTTGGCAAAACAGATATTGGTCGGTAGTTCGAAATTAGCTTTTTACAGCCTTCCTTAAACACTGGCATTACTCTGGCAGTTTTCAGTGCATCTGGGAAAATGCCTAGACGTATCGACTCATTAAAGAAAATGCATATAACATCACCAATAATATTTAAGACTAGCTTCAGAAAGTGAGTTGGGATGAGATCGGGTCCTACTGCTTTGTTACTTTTCATTTCAGATAATACGATCGCAACTTCTCCTTTACTTGTCGGCTCAAGAAAAATGGATTTCTGAGGGCCAGGACTCAAGTACGAGAGAAAGTCATCGGAGGAGTTTGGTATTGAAGCTGCAAGATCCGGACCAATGTTGCAAAAATACTGATTGAACTTTTCTGCTACTGCAAGCTGGTCTTTGATGATGCTGCCATTCTCGAGTAGCTCGATGTCATCAGCACTCTTGGGAGCATTACCTTTAGTTAGGTTGATAATTTCTCTAATGGTTTTCCATGTGTTCTTGGGATCTTTGGAGCACTCTTCAAATTTTTTTTGGAAGTATGCTTTTTTGGCATTTTCTTTCATATGCGTCACTTGGTTTGCATATTTTTTGTATGCTTTTTTGCCTTCGATGGTGCCTTGCAGATAGTAGTGCTTATGCATCCAATCCCTTGTTTTGATCGCAACTAGTATGTCATGACCAATCCAGGGTTTCGATTTCAAGCGCCTTGCATTGCGGTTGACTTTCCTATTTGGGAAAGATGTGTCGAGGGCTGCCCGCAGTTCCTCAATAAATTTTTCAAAATGGCGGTTGTAGTTGTCAATTGTGAGTGGAGGAATTTTGTAGTTGTTAAAGGTATTGCTGACAATTTCAATATACTCCTCAATACCGCGAGGGTTTAAGGGCGTTCGAGATTCAAATTCTTTAGCACGATGTGGCAGGCCCAATTTCATGTGGCAGATGATGGGATAGTGATCAGTCATACTGTGTTGGAGCACAAAAGGGGACAGGTGATATTGATGAGTGTTGCAGTAGATGTGATCTAGTAGAGTTGTTGCATAATTCATACCAACATGGTGCGAAGTAATTCATGATTCTTTAAAAATGTTAGTTGCTAGCTAGTTGAACTGATATGTTTTGATTTAAAAGACTTTCATCGAAGTCTACCACAACGTGATTCCTGCTCAGTGCTATAAATATCAAAGCGGAAATTCATTCTGGTACGGGTAAACGGCGGGAGTGAATGGTAGCCCGTCGCTTCAATCAGTACCCAAAAAGTAGCTATTGGATGCAAAAAGTTTGGTGACCCTTGTCTATAGATTTTCAACGAGTTTCATAGCGAGGAGGGGACGAGATTTCCTAATTATAAGTCTGTGCAAAGTGGCAAGGCTGTTATCCTGTGATAAGGGTAGTAATTTCGTTATCGAAGTCGAGTATGTACTATTTATGGGTGCACGCAACCTATTACCCAGCCTAGCCTAGTCTAGCCTAGCCCAACCTAGAGCATAGCAGATTTTTCGCAAAAGCCGTTATCCGTCTATGTAGATTTCGACGGTGCTGCTTTCCGATATGTGCAAGTAACTATCGAATTGTATATCTTGATGACGTCATCTAACGATGTAGCAAGTTTCAAGATTACCACCAACTCATTAGTATTAACGTATATTAGTAATTAACTACTATAATAGTAATAATTTCGTTATCACAGTCGGGTATCGATAATTGTGATATGCCATCTAGTAAAAGGTAAACTGTTTTGATTGTTGCGTTGCAATTGACCGAAACGGCTAGAAGTAGTCAAGCGTGACGTGGTAATTGGAAAACGGGAGTTGCTGTTCCATAGTCAAATTGGATAATGTCAATGACGATGTTACTGTAGCAAAATGATTTGTAAATATTTTATAATATCTTCGGTCATCTTAGAAGTTGGACGTATAGTTGACATCTTATATTGGTTTGGTATTCGTCAAATAACTGCCCTAAATTTTCATCTCGTATTATTGGGCTCCACAGACAACGTTTTGAGCCCAGGACCAATTTGTCACCACTGAGTCATAATATTATTTGCAGTTTTATATCGGAATGACTAACTCAGGAATCAATTCTGAGAGCCCGTTGTTAGACCAAGCATTTAGTGGTGACGTAAACGAGTCGTCAAAATATTCACCAGCTTGAAAAATGTCGATCGATAGAGCATGAGCATCAGTACCTGCAGTCTTCTGATCCGTCACAATATTCTGAAGCATCAAGGCAACCCGATCCATCGTGACATGTAAACTCTCCTTTGGAACATTTCAATCCTATGGAATTATTCAATTAGACGATTTTCGTAGCTAGGCAATTTTTGTCGAAACAATTTATTTACAAATATTTGAGTTATTCGCTACAATTTGCTATTCCCGGAAACTATAATTTTTATACTAAGCTTGTACTAGAAGCGGTAGTAGTTGTATGACTGATTTATTAAATTCCAAGTTCCTCTAACTTGTAAACTCTCATAACTTTGCTTCTATAAATTTCGTTTATCGTTTACCTCTAGCCAACGGATCGGAATCAGTGGAATTATTGTGCTATTATATTATACCGTTTTCAATTCTTAGTGATGTTATACCCGATAGGTCCCAAATGGCCACTTTACATTTACTATAGCTGCTTTCAAAAAGGAGATATGTAACAGTTTCATATTTACCATCTCTGCACAATATCTTCCGGTCGTGTTCTAGGTATTGCGGTAGAATGCAAACGTGTGAAAGGCCTGTGGCTTTCTTTCTGCACATCGTCGCATTGTCAAATGTCATATTGTGTGGTTCGTCTGATCCATCGCTGTCAAAAACATTGATACTATAATATAATTCTTTGATTTAATTTTTTCATAAAATAATTTCGACAACACTACCCTGGAAATATTAAACCATGGACCAAGCACCTCCCTACCCGTAACCTCGACTGAAACTTTTTTGTCAATTGCACGAACAGACCAAGTAAATACGTGCTATTCATGAATATTGACTTCGACGGCAGGAAACAATCATCACGGAAAAATAAAGTCTACTGAAGAGGTACTCATCTATTTCTAGCAAAGGTGCGTTTGCAAAAGTTTAAAATTTGCTTTGGTTAGTTATACCTCTCATGATATAATTTGTAGTCATACAAGTGTATTATAATACCATATAACGATATACAAATTCCTGTAAAGCGATAGTAGTAGGTGGAATGAGCGAAATGTAGACATATCTATTGGTCTATTCGTCACAGCAATGGGAAATATGGCATTATTCATTCATTGCTATTTCTTTATATTTTGGTTTTGAAGTGATGAGTGTGCTACTTTGCATTTATTCATAGGTTAAATACCGTAATAAATGATCAAACTGAAATACAGAAGAACAGTTGTTTAGATTAGCCCAATCTCAATCACTCCAACAACTCTCAAGAAGTGGGCGCTAATACATATATACACGCACGTCGCACAATGACAACAACAAAAAGACGAGATCGCTCATGCGTTTAAGGAAACTATTACAGAGAGAGAGGTAGCAGTAAGAGACAACCACTTCTCCAGCTCCAAACAAAATCAACGTCCATTGAGTAAGGAGGCCAAAATATCGCGTGTAGAGAACGTCCAATCAAATACTCCAATGGCGATCGAAGCGGGAATAGTCATTGTGTCATACTAGAGGAGTAATAGTTCTGCCTGAGCGCTTGGGTCTATCGTTAGACGATGTGGCAACAATACTGTCGTCGATCTGTACTTCAACTGGTTGATGATTTTCTGCACTCGATTCGGCGTATCTCAGCACGTCAGGGTCAACCTCATTTGACAGTCCACTTCTAGCGGGTGGCGAAACGACTTGAGGTGACGTAGCTGTGCCGGGAGACGAGACCATTGGCAGAAAAGATGGGTGCTTTTCGCTCGGGAAGTACGGCTCGATCTTGGACAGAAATTTCCTGTTACGCAGAGTCAATCTAACGGAACCGTACACTTTCACGAGGTACTGGTCATGGCTCCAACGAAGGGGATACCGACCGTTCTGGTTTTGAATGTGACAGACATCACCTTCATGAAGGGGTGGTTGCGGTTTAGTGCTCAACGACAGAGATTCCAGCTGATTCGCATATCTAGTACGCAACGTGTGCTCGCCACTTTTCCAAACGTTTCGCAATAATGGCCGGATATTGAGCTGGGTGAAAACTGGGACCCATGCTTTGATCGGCAAGCCTTCTTTCGAAGTCCTGCCAAATACTATTTCTGCAGGAGAGAGTTCGTTTGCAGGGTCGGGGCAGATCTGAAACTGTAGCAATGCCCGAGTAATTGTATCGGTCCGAATGCTGCCATCCTGCGGTTTCTACGCAACCTCCGCGCGGTCATTTGACATAGAGCGGTAAGTCGACGACAGCTTGTGGCGCATCCCCCCATTTCTGTGCTGTGCGCAGCAAAACTCAAGGCCTCCGTCGCTGCCAAGTTCCTCGGCCGCTCCAAGCATGCCGAAGTAACTTCAAAATTCATCTTGGAGTCCGAGGGCTCCAGATGTTTGCCCACCGTGCTTTTCGTGGAATATCACTGACCAGTTGCTGAAGCGGTCAGCAACGACTGGATAGTAGGTGCCTGCGGTGGTGCAATAATCGGCAGCAACAGCATGGAAAGGGTAGGTCTGTTTGAATGGCTCGGCCGGAGACATGTATTCTTGACTTGGTGCCATTTACCGCAATCGTCACAACGTGCTCGTGTACTTGCTATACACTCAGTCATTCCAGGCCAAAATACTGTGGCCTACGCCTTCTGTGACATGGCGGCAGGCCCTTTGTGTGTCTAATGTAAGGCTTCACAAATAACGCCTCGCAGCGACGGGGGAATGACAATCCAGTCATTATACATCGCAACGTCGTCTACGATCGAAAGGTTGTCGCGGTACCGCCAATATGATTGCAGTTGAAGAGGCAGTTTGTCCGATTTATCTTGGAATCCTGAGATGGTGTGATTTTTCATCTCACTGAGGACAGGGTCGTAGGTGGTATTTCGATTCACATCGTCCCAGGAGACAACTTCAATCGCATTCAATGATGCTCGGGAGGTGACCACGATGCTGTTTTCAATCATATTGGTGTCGTCATGGGTAGCTATTATACTATCGCAGTAATCCAATGGCATGTCATCCGCGGGCGTCGAGGGAGCAGGGTGCCTGGAGAAAGCATCAGATACAGAAATGAGATTGCCAGAAACGTGGACGAAACGGAAGCGCCATGACAACGTGCGCTGCTTTAGACGAAAAATCCTTGTGTTAGTAATATAATAAGGAAGCGGTCCCCAAAGATTTGTGGCCAGTGTAGATGATGAGATCGTCACTTCCTAGGGTGAAGAACTTCGTATATTCCAATACCCATGCGATTGCAAGCGCCTCGCCCTTTACTGAAGCATAACGAAGTTCGGTGGATCGAAGGAACCATGATCCAGCGAGAGTGGTTTTCCACCCATGGGTGCAACAGTCGGGAGTCAAGGAAACGCATTTGCAGTGCTTTTGTCGCAACCAGTAGCCAATACAAGACTTTGATTAGTCCGGAGTCAGGCACGTTCTTCTAGTCGGGTCAAAGACCCGTACACCATCTTACGTAGCGTTGATGAGCTCGGGGTTGCAGTTCGCGAACGCATCATCAAGTTCGGAAGTCCAGTAAAATGGAGTTTTGGTGCTTTGGAGGCGTTGATGATGATACCTTCACGGCCCATTATTTCTAAATAGTCAAGCATTCTCCACCAATGTGTGTCAAGGTCATCGTCCCAGAGGACCGTGTAGTCCACAAACATTGTTTTGCGTAGGTATCGGCAATGATGCTGTCTTAGTCGTGCGCGTACCCGTCGCCACTAGCCAAGTATCCATTCGGGGCCACTCTATACCTATATATCCCGAACTCAGTGATGAATGACGGAAGGTGTCCGTCTAACCCAGAGGTCTCAAACTCAAATGTGCTCGCGGGCCAATTTCCTATTTTTGATGGCGCCGCGGGCCGCACCACCAATAATAGGGGAATTCAATGTATTTCAAAGTAGGCCTTATTCCCTAGTTTCGAGCATAGGTCTACTCCTGATAACTAGGCTATATTGACATGTCATTACGAAAGTTAAATAGAATCAGCGTTTCATTTTACCTTCGAATGTTGGAGCAGATCAATAACAACTTGAACATAATGGATCTGTACAATAACAATAGAAATGCGCAATCGCCGAGAATCCATTCGTTACAGCTGTGAAGCGTAGGCTACGACTAGTTAATACTCGCCACAATAAATTGGCGACAATAACATATATAAAGATACCCAAGATGACACGGGATGTAACCAACTATATCAAAGGGGCAACATAATGCCAATGCCATACCTATACGCTTAGATATCTAAATATGCTACGCAACGCAAGCTATACGGCCTTTTGATATTTTACTATTTCTCCTACCAGTTTGATAGTTTGTTCATACTGCCCTATATGGTGTGGACACAAGCAAATCTCACGGGCCCAGTGGTGGCTTTTGGGGTGGGCGAGGTGGGCGGTCGCCCGGGGCCCTCCTGGTCGAAGCCCCCCCCCCATATTTGGATGATGCGCTTTTTTCAAGGATAATAACGAATAAACAGGGAAATCCGTGCACCAAGCAAGAATATGATTCCGTACAGATGTGTCAATCATCATCAAATCTCTGCATTTGTTAGAAAAGTCCCGTATCCCGATAATCATCACGTCTCTGCATGCGGTAGAATTACTTAGTTTTGATGTAGTCTATCCTTGCACAAATGCAATAATAGACATGGCCGAATCCAGCACCTGACCGAACCTTACCGTGGTGAAAGATAGATAAGAATAAGAGATGCGAAAGGGGGTCTGGGGGCGGAGACCCCCAGAAGTTACGGTTATATGCTTATAGGACCCCCCCCGGTAAGTCTCGCCCCCCCCCCGGTCGTAGGGCTACCACGCTCAGTGAAATTGGTATTTATTGTCACACTTTTCATTTGGTCGAAGGCAATTTGACGGTAATTTTTGACCGGCTTGTCCTGCATTAGCCTAAATTTGATAAAATGGGTATCAATGGAATGCTACCACGGTACTGATTGTGAAAATATCAATTTTATTCTGTTCGTGGCCCTGGAACTCGCCAAAATAAGCCTCAAATGTTGCATTGTAAGTGAGTTTGGCATTGTGACGCAACCATGATCAATCGCCTGCGTAACAATGGCCAATACGCTTGCATCTTGCAGTGCTCCTCGCCTGCTCCCAGACGTCATTGCAGCATCACAATACCAAACTCACATACAATGCAACATTCGAGGCTTATTTTGGGGAGTTCCAGGACCACGAACAGAATAAATTGATATTTTCGCAATCAGTACCGCGGTAGCTTTCGATTGATACACGTTTTATAAAATTCAGGCTAATGCAGGACAAGCCGGACAAAAATTACCGTCAAATTACCTTCGACCAAATGTAAAGTGTGACGTACACCAATTTCACTAAGCCGTGAGATTTGCTTGTGTCCACACCATATAGGACACCATGGTTTGTTGCGTCCGTGGTTGACCAAGTCACGGCATTCCGAATAACAAAAGTCCTTCTCTGATTGTAACGTTTGACGTGACGAGTACGAGTACAAGTAATTCTACAGAGGGTCGCGCTCAAGTCCAAATCACAATTTTCAGTCACGAATCATCAACGGGTAATGTTTTACCATATTAAACAAGTAATGTCACGTAGTAGTTGATCTTCCACTGAGTGGTAACTGAGTGGAAACTGATGTATTAGGGAAGTTTGAGTAGTTTCAGGCTTCTAGAATAGTTTTAGAGCGAATTTTAAGTTCTCAAAAATTGGTAGTAAAATATTGTCGAATACTTCGAAATCCAAAATGCCGTCGCGGGCCGCACAAAATGGTCTCGCGGGCCGCATGCGGCCCGCGTGCCGCGTGTTTGAGACCTCTGGTCTAACCTGTCTACGCACGGTCAAAGAGTGGTAACCATTCCAGGCATCTGCGACAGACCTGTAAGTGTTAGGAGGTATCGAGCGTGTTTGTTTGAAAGGAGGCACAACATGGTGTGTGTTTCTAGAGTAGAAGTGGTTCAACGATTGGAAGGCAACAAATCTCCTCGGGCTGCCATCTGCCTTGCGTACCCACATGGTCCTATGACACTAGTTCGTTTGCGTGTACGACACTTTTTCACTCGCCCCTAATTTTACGTCCGCCTCCAACTGCTTCTCAATTACGTCTTTCCAATGTAGTGGAATGGGAGCCGGTGTGTGGATTGCAGTCGGTGTTTCCGACGGATCGATATGAATGGAAATAGGCGGCCCAGTCATGGTTGGCAACGGTCTGTGTTTGCACTTGTTGAATTTGGATGATACATACCTCTCAAGTAACCATTTCTTCATTTTATCAACATTATCCGCACAAGGCTTGAATGGTATACGCTGGGGGCGTGGAGGAGGGGTTGACCTCTGTGGGCAGCTACATAATTGATGCGAGTTACCCTCATGGGTTGACTCTCGTGACGCGTGGAGTGCGGCTTCGCCAATTTGAGGAAAATCAGACCCAATGAGGTTCAACTTATGCATGGAATCTCGACTAAGGTAGAAGAGTGTCGTAGAATCCGTAATGATATCACCAGAACCTGCTCCACCCGAAAGTCTCAGAAACAAAGCGCCCAGGATACACTCATTATTAGCAGCACTCATCATTTGCAGCAAACATGCGTTTCTTCACCGTGATGCTAGAAACAGTTTCAATCCTATCAAGGATTATTTTGTACCAGTGTCCAACACCGCTTTCACCATCTTGGGCGATATTATGGGACGCTGGATATTGAACTGGGCATAATCGGCTTGCCGGGTGGAGACTAAAAGATCAATGGTCGGTTGGGCTTTGCACTCTTTCAACAACCAACCGTATGTTCCATCGAATATATAGTGGTCTAAAATGGACTTCCGAAGCACGAGACTCGGGTTGTGGCTGGCGCATTGTACGGTTATTGGATTCGACGGTGTTATTGGTACGGTGTGATACTGAGGCAATGTTGCTACCAGAAGTGGAGCCAGTAACTATAGGCGTATCCGATTGTTTGCTTTTCCTTTCAGCAGACTAGACATTGTTTGAACTCGCGCAACCTCGGCTTACCAAACTTCCCAGGCAAGAATTTATACTTCTTCATGACATTGCCACATCCGATACGTTTCATGACTTGAGAGAGATCGGGCGAAGGCGTGCCAGTTGAAGTGCTGGCTGCGACGCTAGCGTGATGCTGGTTTCTCATCGTGAAGGAGGTGGCTAAGAGAGCCATTTCCTTGTTTTCAATAATCTGGACAGTTTCGTCTAGCGATTTGGTATCGAGATTTGCAACACTGAGGACTTGCTGCTGGACCTCATCATCGGCCAGGCCGGCGATGACAATATGCTTATCAGAAAAGTCGTTGACTTGGGTGCAGTCATGCTTAGTGCAATTCATTTGGAACGGGCAAATTCTTGCAGACGCTTTCACCTTGGCCAGAAATGCACTGAATGGTTGTCCTTGATACTGCTGGGTCGAAAATAGAGCAACGGTACGCATGTTTGTGGCGATTTTGACAACTGCTAGTGATTCAATAGCTTTCAGCAAATCACCTTCACTGACCTGATTGAAGTCACCGCCTATGTTGAAGAGGTCCTTCGATAAAGATATCTGACAGCATTGCCACAAATGGCTCTTGATTAGATTGTCGGCCGTCTCGGTCCCTTTTCTAAAAATCGTCCCATTTTCTGAGGAATATTTGCCATTCCTCGGCAGTGAATCCACACGAAATGGCAGGTCGTTCCATGGCAGGGGGTCTCGAACGCGAGACAGAAGGTCCTGTTATGTGACCTGTAGAATGGATTGTGAGCTGCACGGCGGCGCCCGCCGCGTCTTTGGCTTCACTCTCATAATCGCAGTCTTGTAGTGGGCATGAAAGCTTCGGCATTGTTATTCCCTATTAAGTTTGATCATTTGCAACTTTGTATTTATTCATAGGGTAATTATCGTGATAAATGATCAATCTGAAATACCAAAAAAAAAGTTGCACGGACTAGCCTAATTCCTATCACTCTAACAACTTACAGGACGTGGGCGCTAAAGGCTAATACATACATGAACGCACGTCGCACAATTATGGCGTTTCCATGCACGGCCGATGGGCCCATTTCCGAGAGACTCAGCCGACGAACGAGAGAATTTTGTTGCGCAAGCACACCCACGTCGGCCCACTCGTCGGCCATCGAGTGAATACTTCGACTTGGCCGCTCGGCCATGCTTGCGCTGTGTCGTCGATTAGCTAAGTTGCTACTTACAATACACTTTTCGTGTCAAATTAACCATGGCTGCACTCCGGATGGATCTTGGACGCATTGAGAAATCAGGAATATAATTATGATTGCGACGGACGTTAGTCGTGTAGTACGGATATAGCTACGAATTACCCGTAGGCTACCGACAAGACAGCGTAATGGTTAAGCGTCCGGCTTCTTGATCGGTAGGTCGTGGGTTCGATTCCCGGCCGGGTCAGACCAAAGACCTGATTAGTAAAACTGGTATCCATGGCTTCCCTGCTTGGCGCTCATGCATTACTGGGATAGCATGGAGGGGTGGTGCATGAGTCAGAAAGCCGTAAAGGCTATATCTGCACTTCCTTGTCCAGCGGCATATGCACATCATGCACTCATGATATGCATATGCGCAGATCGTGTGTATGTGTATCATGAGTCGGTGTTATATGCTGCAAAAACATCAAGGACAAAAATAAACTACGTCCTCGTCCGAATATAAAAAAATACCGGCCGATCGGTAGACATGACCACCGTCTTACGAGAATGAATCTTCTTCGCGATCTACTTACATACGCTGCTGCCACAATTCGAGGATTTGTGTTCTGGTGCATGGATACAATACAAAATACCGTTTGACCACAAACTTGGTGAACTTATTCACATTCCCCTGGTAAGCAAATCATCAACGGGACACTCGAAGTTCATGTCTGAATCACGACGACGAAACAGTAGTACCGGTAGACTACTGGATAAGTTACTATTCTGCGCTCGAAATTATCGGACCACGATATCCCATATCTATATCCCCCCATACTAAGATATGCCTCCTAATTTTCATCTTTTTTCCATCTTATTTTATCTTCTGTTAGTTTTAAGCAAGTGGTTCATCATGACCATTTTACATGTTGGATGGATTTAGGCCTTCGTGTTCAACGTCAAAGCGGGTTGTTTGATTGAATGACCGCTACAAGTCATCTGGGCTCATTCCTACCGAGTCATTTATCGCAATGTTGTGATTATTATGAAATTATTACTGAGTAAGTAAGCCAAAAACGTCATCGCGATCGCTTCGCCCACCTAGTTCGGCCAAGTCACGGTCGGATTGCGCCTGGTCATGGAAACACGGCCGACATGTACAACGCATGCGACATAGCCTTTCGGCCGTCCGTCGGCCGTGCATGGAAACGAAGTAAATGACAACAATTAGACTAGATCGCTTTTGCGTTAAGGAAACTATTAGAGAGGGAGAGGAGATGTAGTAGTAAGTGATAATCACACAATGAGAGATAGTTGAAGAAAATAATTATTGTTTTCCCCGGTCTCGCAGATTCAAAATCCGTTCACAAAAAAGGGGCTTTCAGCTTTTTCTTAATGTTTGCACCAGGGCTGTGGAGTCGGAGTCGGGGTAATTTTCGCTTGATGGAGTCGGAGTCGTGAAAACTATAATAGCTGGAGTCGGAGTCGGTGGGAAAATAATGACTGGAGTCGGAGTTTGTGAGAATGACTATGACTTCGACTCCGACTCCGACTTCAACTTCTCTATCATGAAAACATTTTCTTACAAAGAATTTTCAATAGAATTTATAAGTACCACCAATCACTGTTATTATTAACCATACAGATCAGGTGCGGCCAGCCCGTGGCACGCAGGCCAAATTTGGCAGACGAGAAGGTTAGGTGTGGCTTGCGAAGTAATTCTCGAAATTATTTATGACATGCAGGTACAATTGCAAGGCCAACCAAAATTTGATTAGCATGACCGCGAAATTTGATGATGACTAAAACAACAGTTCTGACGCATTGACGTATCCAGGGGTCAGCCACATTTATCCCAGATCTTCGTATATGACCATGAAGTAGAATATTTCATAGCAGATTTATTTGACTTGAAATTTTTCTCGGTCCTTCGTATGATTCATTGTCACTAGATTTCTTGCATTCAGTATTTGAGCCCCCTTCTCAAAATTGTAAATACATATTATTCACAGAATTGAGTTTAACTATATTCGCAATTAGGAGATACGGCTTCGCTTGTGCACTCGCAGCGAGATCGTCGACAAAACATTTGCACATAATGATAGATGCATGTTCATTGATACCGTCGATTATGCTATGTCTAAACGTCGAATAATCCTGTCCTTTTCAAATGAGCCTAGTGGTATACAGATGCGACCCCCAATGTATGTTAGCGACATATTTTTTGATATAGCTATAGCCTAATTCAGTCGTTATTTTGCAAAAAAAAATTCGCGCTTCGCGCGACCAGGGCCTGGTGGAGCGCACTGCACACTTGCATGACATATTGTTATCAATTTTAGAGCGAATTAATATAAGTCTTGTTTGTAATGTTACCTAATTCGGTTCGCTTCTATCGACGACTAAAAAAGGTTATCAACATTCTAGTTGCCCGCGCAATGGTTCGTAAATCTCTGGTGTCCCTTTCGCCGAAAAAGTTGCCCACCCCTGATATAGATAAAATTAGACATTACTTGCAAATTACAACTCATTTGCACAGGGGAAGAAAATCGCAATATGCGTTTTCGCGATGCAGTCAAAATTGATGCAATTTTTGGAATTATACCACGATACTGTGACAGAGAAAATGCATCGGCTGGTTTTGTAAAATTGTAAAAATGATGTAAATATGACCAAACGATGCTTCCCACTTGACAAAATTAAAAATATTTGTAGTGTAGCTTAGCTGTTTGGGTCGAACAAATGATTAAGAAAGACTGCAAGTCCCAATCCTTGAATACTTGATTAAGTACATGTAGACGAGACTTAGGCTATGGTCTTTGACTACTTAACTAAATTCCATTCATGACCAATGTCTATTTATTAGTAGTAAGAGTGTTTGTGCTTGTAATCAGGATAGTGTGCAATGACAAAATTAGTAAGTTCAATTTCTTTATTAGTTGCTGAGTCATACACAAGAGCTACACTTGGATTTTTTATCTACATTTTTATTTTACAGGATTGGATATCTGCCATATTTGAATGATTCATACATTTCAGGATATTAGAGAGTCCATGTTATATAAATTTGAATAAGGAAGGATATTTAGCAAATCTTTATTTCATGTTAATTGCATAGTGGAAAATTCGAGCTGTGCCACAATGCCACAGTTAATCATATGTTTGCATAATGCATATGTTTAATGGTTGTATGATAGTCATTCAACCGACAATGTGGCATATAATTTTCGAAGTAAATTGATAATAATGCTGGAGTCGGAGTCGGGAGTCGGAGTCGGTACGTTTAAAGACTCAGGAGTCGGAGTCGGTATATTGAAAATGTGTGGAGTCGGAGTCGGAGCTGGAGTCGGTGGTAAAATTTACCGACTCCACAGCCCTGGTTTGCACCCACATGCCGACATTCCCTCTTCATATTATTATGAGTATTAAAATACCAACTTTTACTGATGGGGAAATTTTGAACATAACTTGGAAGGTTTCTGACGTGACATCGCGTCCAAAGTCTACCTTCTACATATGATAATAAGTACTAATATTTAACGTTTTGTCACAATGCTAAAAGTGTTGCACAAAATTATTTAAAATTATGCTAAAAATCTACAGATCTATGATATGTGAAAACTACGCAGAATATGACGAAATCGGTCTGGAAAATCTGGCGGCATATGACAGTATGATAAATTTAGCTAAAATCGTGTTAGTGTTTTAAACACGCATATCAGTTGTAATATCAGAAAGACAGAGGCAGATTTCTCATTAAAAATAATGTAACTTTTCTTCGTTATTGGCGTTATTGCATTCGGGAATAATTTTCAGATTAGCAATTTACCTGTCTCATTTTTTATTTATTTTACGTTTTAGTGATACGTATGCTGAAAGATATTCAAAACCACTGCATGTCACAGTATCGCTCTCTCTATCTCACACATCATTTTAAGCCATCGTCTACATCTAATGTGCGGTAATATACAAATAGAAAGAACAGCTTTACTTGAAAAAACTATAACTTCCCATGAGGTCAAAAACGGAACATATTTTACGTTATTTCGGGTTTTCCATTTTGTGGAAAACGATTTTTTGTATTAATCCTGCACGAACCATATTTGACGAATACGTTATAGTTCATGCTTATCGAAGTGTCCGTATTTAGAAGAGCTAGCCATATACTAACACTGTATCACCAAAATACCCTATAATCTCAGAATGGTCCTATATATTCACTAGCTATACACTTACTAACACGACCAGTGACCACTTCGAGTTGCTTGAACGCCATCAGAGAAAAGAACAGATTTAATAACACGTATGTGTGTATGTGTGGTATCAAATATCACTTCTTATAGTCGACTATGCAAATTATAATTGAAATCTTTGAAGAGCTTCGTGGAGGTACAGAACTTCAATATACAATTAAATAGTATATTCATATTGAAATGAACCCGAATATTTTCGGCTGACACTCGTCAGGGGTAATCGTCAGCAACTAGTAGAGAATTGGAAAGAACATTGTATATCAACAATCGTATCACAAAATATGACGTCACCAGCAAGAAATTTCGAATGAGAGAGCGTTCAATGTACTATTTTTAGGTGATACACGAACTCCTTTTGTTGACAGAGTTTTGGTTGGTGTATTTTGATAAAAGTTGATTCCAAGGCACACAAATGGAATTGTGAACGGCCTCGACCTACGATTCGAAATCGGTCGTCTCGATAATTATTCGCACAAATCGGATTATCCAACAGATGTTTGCCGATGGCAGAATTAATTGCCTTTGATCGATCAGCATCAATCTTAAGTGGATGAGTTAAGGGTGAGCTTTTCACATCGCGTGACGCACGTGTTCTGATAAATCTGGGGACATGTTGGTTTATGCGGTCCTGCAGACGTCTTGACGTTCTTCCCACGTAGCCACAATCACAGTGGCACCTATATTCGTACACTACATTACTTTGTTGAAGTGCAGGAAGCACGTCTTTGCGTGTTGAAGGGAGCAGTTGTGTTACCCCTGACGAGTGTCAGCCGAAAATATTCGGGTTCATTTCAATATGAATATACTATTTAATTGTATAATTGAAATCATGGAGCAAATGTTTTCGTTGGGAAAAAGATTGGTTTTATCGTGACGACCGCAAAAATAGGCATCGGATCCATACAGCATGATGGTATATTTCAGTATTCGGGTGTATGTAATCCAGGGGTTACAAACTTTTCGGTGCGCGGGCCGGATTCAAACATGTTGATTAATCGCGGGTCGGACTAGTCAAAGGATTCCGAAATGTTACCCCAAAATCCATACCCGAAGAGATTTAACTATATAACCCGAACCATTGAATTTAAATATTTTTTAATCACCATTCGGGATTCTCTTCGCACCGGGGTTCTGGGCTTTGTGTATGTAAGGGCAGCTGCGATCACATTTATTGGAGTTATATTATTCGTCTAACTACATTAGTCTCCGTGTACGATGTAGCTAACATGCAACGGTATTGCTTTGGTGTTTTCGCCTCTGTGAATAATCAGTTTGGCCCATTTGTCCGGAAACCACTGTACTGAGTGTGCGCTTATATGCTCTATCGAAATATTGTGTCAATTTCAACGACTTGTTCGTATTGGTGACTTGAGTGAAACAAAAAAGTGCCGTGGAATGGTTATAATGTGGCTATGACCATGTACGACATCTGCTCTCTTTGTAACGTCAAAATATTTCTTACTCAAAATGTCAACTTTTGTTGGAAGTGCGGGATATTACAAGGGTTTTGCCAGTTACTCAGAATTGCTTCGCAGGCCGGATGAAAGCGCCTGGCGGGCCGCAGACCTTCTGATACCCCTGATGTAATCGGTACCTGCATTCCTTTCTGCCGTTGCAGAACTCTTCAGCACGAATACACCTCCTCGAAGGGTCGCGACATTCGAATTCCGAAGCGGAACAATTAATCTCTGAAATGAACCATGTAATTAAACCATTCCGTGTGATTATATAATGTATTGCCTCATCGCCGATCTCGCTGTTAAGGCAGCGACTTAGTTAGCCGAGCTCCAAAGTCGGCAGCAGAGACCCGAGATCGTATGTAAGAAATCGAGAATGAATGAAAGTGTGGGAGTGCGCGAGCACGACAAGTCGTCTTCAAGAGCAAAAGAGAAGATACTCAACTGTACCAAATGCATTGCCATGGCGCACAAGGCATGAACAGGCGATAAGCGCCAATGTTGTTGTGTGTGATAATAACAATAATATATACCAGTTATAACTGACCGTGAAATCAGGAGCGACCGCCCAGATATGATAATTAAACTAAAAAATAAAAGAGAAGGCTTATTCATTGAACTGGCCGCCCCAGCTGATCATAACATATTACAAAAGGAATCAGAAAACCAATCGAAATACGCAGAGCTCAAAATGGAATGTGAGAAAATGTGGCGATGCAAAATGAACATTAGGGATGGTGTGAACGTGAGGTTCACGTTCGCGTTCTGTGTGTGAACATCGGAAATTTAGAGGTTCGCGTTCACAACAGAACCTTGGTAGGTTCTACACTGTGAACCTTTTTCATATATTACAATTTTTACTTCATTACAACATCTTTAGTTCATATTTATTGCATTTCAACTGCGGGCCACTCTATACACGGCGCTGGCAGCATTAAAAATCAACACTTAACGAGCATGCACCTTGACAATCTCAAATGTTTTACTTGCTTTGTTACAAAAGTTTGCTCGAAGTATCCAGGTTTCCGTTGGTGAATATTTAGTGACTCTCTGTTGTGAGTTTGACCCGCATTCAAAAACATCACGAGCAAAATACGTAGTCAGCGAATGATGCTTATTCAACCAATCAATGAAATTGATATCGTTTTCTGATGAAAAAGATGTAGCAGGCGTACGGGGTCAATCTTGACTTCATATCTTGACTGCATCAATAAAACCAAATCCATGCGATTGAGGGGTTGGCCACTGCTGTATAGTGTATAACTTGTTAATGGGGTAATATTTGTAGCGAGTTTAGAAACCTGTTTTACACTCAGCTCAATATCAATGTAGCGATACTCAGACGCCGAATACATTGTCCGGTCTGGTCTCGACCGTTAGGCCTAAGTTTATCTTCCCTGGTAAGTCCTCGTCGGAATTGTTGGCAAAGCGACGGAAGATATTGATTTTATGGGAGTATTATATCCTTTAATTGCCTCAGTTGATACATTTACGGTGAAGATAATAAAGTTGGATTAGCAATAAAGTTGATTAGCGCGTTCGTCAGGATTTATCAACCCAGGATTAAGGAAACCGGTTGATCGCGGCGCATAAAGTTAGTGTTAATCTCATGATTTAACAAACTGGAACAATGTAGATTTCTAGTTATCTATAGAAACTGCGTACCATTCCTACGTCCAATTATTCCGGATAATGACCGTGCCGATTGTCTCCTAGGTTATGGTTTCACTATACAATCAACGAATTATGTATTCCCACCCGTCATTGCAAAGCGATATCCGTTTCTTAGCGGTACCGTACGAATTGGACATGACTTTCATTTCGCGATGATGATAATTCTACCTGTTACAATGACAGTATCGTCATTAGCAGGCGGCTGCTTCATTATGGAGATTGCGGAGATTGATTCATTCACCAACTAGCAGCCTATGTATAACGCATTTTCGCATTTTGATGCAACAGATACACTTGATTGAAAACTCGGGACACCGCGACTAACCATCGCGCGTAACCTTCTCCAACTTCATGCGTCACGATTAGCAGTATTTAATCACACGATTAGCATTCTTTCGGATCAGCTAACTTTATTATCTCCACCATCAGCGACGTTTAAAACACCAATATGTACTTCGGAAATGTGGCATTATGTGGCCCGAGTCGTCGGTAGGTATCGTGTACATTAATATAGGCTATCACATTATTGGAAGATAGGGTTGGAATTAGCAATATGACGTCGACGTCACGTGACGTCATGAGGTTCACGTTCGTGTTCACACAGAACCTTTCAAAAAGGTTCGGGTTCACACGAACCTGAACCTTTCAGAGGTTCACACCATCCCTAATGAACATTGTACCAATAGTAATTCTCGCTACAGGGATCATAAGCAAAAAACTCATGAGACAAATCCAACGGATTCCGGGTAACATTCGATCCGACATGATCCAAAAGATCAAGTTATTGGGCACTGTGCATATTCTTCGGAAGGCCTTGAATGCACCATTGAACTTGCGCGCATGAATCACAGCATAATTTCTGTAACTTTGATTCATCATTTTCCTTCATTTCTACCTCTGCTCTGCAACCCTTGCCAATTCTTTACCTACCGCAATTTTGTAATCCGACCTCTGCATGTATTGCATTGGAATAACAATTTGACTGTATTACTGAAATTTTATAAAAATACCTCAATTTCGCTATATTCCTTTGGGGACAGGTTGCTGCCCGGATTATGTGTATATTTACCAGTATTACTGTCAATAAAGAATACAATCATAGCATAATGTATTAGTTGAAAATCACTGATGATCGATGCGTCGTCGTGAGATTGGACGGCACTCTGCAGAATTTTGGAAAACGTGAAATGTAACTCGTTATTTGGGTGTCGGAACTTGGAAACAGAATAAACAGTAATTTAATCGGCGGTGAATTTATCGGAAATTGCAATATGAATCTTCGTGACAAGCACAAAACGAATAATTATAATACAAATACAAGTGGTCAAGCTTAGCAAAACCATTCACCTCTAGATATCGATCAAGGCGAACATCCGTAATATATCTTTCAGCGTTGGACCAAGTCAGTACTTACGAGTCACAAGTTATACAATGGTTTTGTCATCACCCATTAATCTCTACGTCAGGGGTTCTCAACCCGCGGGCCGCATGCGGCCCGCGGCCTCTTTCATTACGGACGCAATTACTACTGGCCCAGTATTATTGCATATTAATTTAGCTACTTAGCTCTCTTATCGCACCGTCGCTGTTTCGTTTGAATCCCATTCTTTGACGTGCTCTGGTCTCTTGATATGTACTCGAGTTTAGATTGTTATTGTTCTGAATCAGTATTGGTATGGACCTTTAATTTTTCACTAGTCTGCGTGCACTCACCAACTCACCGCACGCTCCCTTGGACAACAGTGCGTAACGACTGAAAGAAAGGTCATCACATCGGCTTTTTTGTGCGCCCCGCCGATTTTCTGTGCGTGGCGACTTTGTCAGCAGTGTGCGGCTGCGCACGCGCGCAGCTTGAATTTGATGAATTTGCTTTCTCATATATAAATAGAAAACCTATATTCGTCATATTTATCGAAGAACAGTTGTCGTAACGAAGCGTAGAAGCTTAAAACGATACCACTAAAATTTATTCTAGGTTACATATTACCTGATCTTAGAAAAAACGCTACCACCTAGGCGTCAAGCACAGTAATCCGTAGTTCGAGGAAAAATATTAAAATTGCCGACGACGTTACAGACGCTTTGGAATATCGCTAAACCCAAGAAATCTGCTAGAGAAGGTTGTGATTTCACTAATACTTTAACATACTGTGCGAATATTCTCTGTTTCCGGGACTTAGCAGCAATGTTTCCTCCAAGCTGGGCACGTGCGCAAATGCGCAGTGCTGACACGATCTGTGCGCGCAGAAAATCTAAGTTGCGCACAAAAATCCGAAATAGTGACATCTTTTATAGTCTTTACGCACGATTATCCAAGGGTCTGCGCATTAAGTTGGTGAGTGTGCGCAGACTCGTCAAAAATTAGAGGGAACTCTGCTTAGCAGCAAGGACAACATTACCTGACAAATTTTGAAGCTAAAGTTGTCCGATTCAACCGTGACCAGAAGAGTAGCACGCCGACATTTTATCGCATGTTCTGAAACACGTTGCCGTGTATACTACTTTAGCCTAGCATTGGACGAATCCACCGACTTCACAGACATTGCATGGCCAATTTTCTTGGTGCATTTTATCAGAGTGGACATATTTGCTGAAGGAATGCTGGCATGGCAAACGTGGGGAGGTGGCCAGCGAAAAACATCAACTTGACAAAGTTGACTTCTGTAACTAGTGGTGGAGGGCTCCAGCTATGGAAGGAAAAGACATGGGTTAATTGGTTTGCTCTGAAATGACCCCGAAACGCCAGACTTCTTCTCATTTCACTGATAGCTCAAAGTGATAATGGCCTCCGTTGTAACAAAAAAGTGCGTGTGTTGTGACGCACAATAAGGCCTAAACGGCGATAAGCGTCACAGTAATACCGTGTGTAATAATAATAATAAGGTACATATACCGACTTGGAAATGAATGCAATGCACTCTAAATGAAATGATTTACTTGCAACGCCAGAAGATGCATATTCTCACAGAAAACAGCGATTGAATACATACGAACGCTGTCCAAGTGACTATTAATGCTTTGAAATGCATAAAAATGGACTATAGACGCCCGTATACGACTAATAAATAGGCTCCAGTAGCCTACATTTGATAAAAGCTCACAAATGCACGGTAACAATGTTTTGCGGCCCGCAGCGTCTTTTGCGGGCAAAATGCGGCCCGTTGTACATGCGAAGTTGAGAACCCCTGCTCTACGTATTAGTTTAGCATTGCGAAGATATCATAATATTTTACAAAATTAAACAATTAGCTTTGCGTTGCTGATCGAATTAAATTATCTTGCAGAGCATAAGACATTCGTTTTCATATGCCCCTTAATATGATTAATTACACTGGTCAACACAATTTTTGTTGTCTTTGATCAGACAATTGATTTTGAATAACTTCTGGACGCAGCATTTATGAATGGCTTCCGTTTTTCGCTATCACGTCAATTTTTTGTGTTAGGCACCCACCACATTGTTTCGTAGGCCACATAAAAGTACTACATTAATATTTTGGGTTTACTGTATAAAACGCTTTAAAAACCACCAGCAGTCGAAAGTAAATCAATAGACATCAAATAAACATTTAAAATGCTTTATTCGGTCGATTCGAATTGATATTGCTTCTGCAGGACAAATAAAGTGCGAGTTTCAAGGTCCCAATTTACCCTAATAACTAGGGCCATTTAAAGTCATTAAAGTCATATTTTTTTCTCTGCATCAGTAAGTCGTACAATCAATTTTAACGTAAAAACCGCATCCCTATGGGGTATATTAAGAAAGTTATAAAGTCATATTTTCCTGGTTAGGTCATATTTGAGTTATAAAGTCATATTGTTGTATACTTTAAATAATAAGTGCCAATTGAAGCGGTGAAGCGATTAAGCACTAAGTAAGGCAAACTACAAGGTTAGCCTACATAACATTACAGTCACAGACCTATGAGGTCACACATTGCATTATGTGGTCAGATATTGCATCATGTTGCTACAAAATTTATTTTACTTCTGTGCACTGAAGTGGGGCGTCATTTGAAGTTCAGTCAGGGGGCAGGCAAGCTAAAAAGCTCAGTCTTGGTCTACTTATGTACAAATACATTACAACTAGCAGCGAACTGAAGAAGATAACAGTTGAATATATACAGTTCACTTCAAGTTTATTCATAAGAGACTTAGACACAGAGAGAATATCTGGTTCAGCATTCCAAAAGTGAGAGAATCTAATGCAGCGAAAGTCAAAGCTATTGTAAATGAATTTAAGGACTTCAAAATCTCCCCTACAGAGAAAGTGTCCTGTCATATATGCAGTTGCATTGTGAAGCATGAGAAACGTATTTTTGTTGAACAGCATCTTGCAACACTCAAGCATAAGATATGGATTGAAGCAAGAACGACCCCCTCTTCAGCTCTGCAACAAGCATTCTCTGCAACTGTTATGTTGTGTGTGTTTTACTCGTCAGTTCCATGAGTTGGTTACAGGTAAAATACACGATTTTCACATAAAGTCATATTTTCCAAAAAATAAAGTCATATTATTGATTTTTTAAGGTCATATAAAAATGGCCCTGCTAATAACCCATAATTTTGTGGGTTGTCTCGTTTGATACTGGAGCAATAGTCATCTAACATATGTAAGCTCCAATCTTCTCTGGTATCTTACCTCGAAGATCTTCAGATATTGTGGGACACTTTCCCCTTGCCCATCGCTGACTATGCAATGTTTTCCGGGAAATTATTTCGATATTTTAGCTTTTGAACCACTTTAATATCAGTAATTGCTGCAAACACTTTTATTTGAGAAAAAAAGATGACTTGACCATGGTGTATAAATATATAGCCAAACGCATATAATATAATGCTAACTTACATCAGCCTCATTTTTCTGCATCGAAATGTAGGTAAAGTTGGTCAAATTGCAGGGCAAATGAGATACCCGACGTTAGAAGCGACATGATGGTAATCTGTAAGCGTCTCTACTTTGACGCAAAGTTATTTCCTTTGAACATAACGATATATGTATCCAACGGAAGCCTCATCGTGTAAGAAGTTAGTGGATGCCGTTCGGTCTATGTTTCGTAAATCCAACCATCAGTTTATGTCACGTGACATTAGTAGTGTTGTTGTTGCACGGCCCAATGCTAGTCTTTTCACGTGGCGAGGGGGCGTTCAGATACCCCTCCAACTTGAGTCGGAATTCTTGAGTCGACCCTGGTCGGATTGGAACCCGCAAAACATTGGTGTCGCAGCTGTGGAAAGTACCACAACCGCAACGCTATCTCGCCACTATTACTGAGTATCGTAAAACAATTATTGAGTCTGATGTTTCATTGACTGGTAAATTAAAAATAGAAATATTCCCACAAATCGTTAAATATTAAGTTTTCAAGTGTTCGTATATAATCTGCAGTGCACATAAACGGTTGATACTCCACAGCGGGGGTGTCAAACATACGACCCGCGGGCCGCATCCGGCCCGCCAGACGATTTCAGCCGGTCCGCGAAGCGACTCCGAAAAATGGCTGTATTATGCAGCTCATTTCTGAAAAATGTTGAAATTACTTTCACTAAATAATCCCTCAAGACAGCCTATGTATGGTATGTTCATATGTTCATAAGCCACATTATAAGCATAAACATCGGACAGAGTGGTGTTGTGGTTTCACTTTAATGCTAATCAGCAACTAATCGCTGCCATTGCCAGCTAATTCCGAGACGGTAAAATTGCACACTGAGCTCAGCGTTTTGTGGAAAAATCGACCTAAACGTAGTTAGTGACAAAAGTGAAAATCCAAGTTAGTATATGCAGGCTACATGGAGAACATAATTGTTACAAAAAAAAATATTTAAAATGCCTCTGGTCGCACTTCATTTTCGCTAATGACAGCTCCTCGGCTTTCAGAAAAAACGAATCGCGATATGATAATAATGAATCAAATTTCATCGTCTGCGTTTTCAATTAAATATCGTGTATTCCTCACAACGCATACACACGACTATTGGTAGATTATGACTGAAACAATGCCATTATAGCAATATGCGAACGTATACCGTCGTCATAGTCACTGTTTTAGTAATTTATATAAATGTATTCAATCGAACAATTATCGTCGTTTTGCCAATTCCATTAATTACGAAGAAAGTTGAAAGAATAGACTCATAGGCTGTATAATTGAGTATTCAAGTGGGCAACACGCCTCACAGGCATGGATTTTGAGACAACATTTTGGAATAATGTAACTGGTCCGGCCTTCGATCGATTTGAAGGTCTGAATCCGGCCCGTAACGCAACTTGAGTTTGACACCCCTGCTCCACAGTGTAAATTTGATGTACTTAATGCTAAACTCCAATGTATACAATTTTCAGACCTACCTGATCTGCACAGATACTTTCGTTTATGTTGGAGTTCAGGTGGAAGAATACATAGTCTGGAATTTCCCCGCCGTCTTCTACACAGTGTGCTGTCATCTTCATTTAACGGATATGGCTCGTCAGATCCATCTCTAGCAAGGTTATATAGCAGATTTGGAATGCCGGCACAGGGAAAACTAAATAATAACTGAGATCATGCCTTGCAATGAGTCATGAGTCATGAGACATGAGTCACCCAAGATTGGAGATAGACCGATTTAATGAATATAATATTAAATAAATATTCCAAAGCATATTGCACGATCCCAAAATGGCTTGTAGTTCCATCATTCGATCTTGTAATGTTCACCAAGCTATATTTATGTCATGTGTTTATTCCTATACCAACATGTTTATTATTATCCTGTTCTAAACAGTACTGGCTTCTAATTCTCCGATATCAATAAGTGGCATTCTACAACTTTCACATTTTTGCGCAACTCGTTATATTTCAGTAAACTCCGTTTGAAGCCACACTGCCTACTTCTTAATATTAGAATGTGTCTAGTAGGAAGTAACAATAAGTTTACCATATTTTGGAATAGGGGCGCTTTTTTGAAATCAAAAAAGTTTAAAAAGTTCACCGAAATAAAAAAGGCATATTTTCAAATATTTACGCGAAATATTGTTATGTAGACTATTTCAAAAAAAGCTCATCTTTCCGACTCGACTCCCGATTGACCCACTCGAACTTCCGCATTATAAATATTACGTCTTCTGCGCCAATTTTCAGTTGACCTTATCCCTTAGCCTTGCTGTCAAAGCTGTAAATGGGAATAATTTCCGAAACGGAGAACATTTAAGTGTCCTTAGACGACATTTTCGATTTCCTGAAAAAGGAGGACATGTTGTAACCGTGTGGATAGTATATAAATACGTTTGCCTTCATTCCCCTTGGCATTGCGATGATAGCCAAACAAAGCAAGCATGTACGACGCTAACAATTTAATAACTTCGAAAATTACACCTGATACTTGTAATTTTGCGTTATTGCTGAATATGCATGTCGTAATTTTGAACACCAGAAAAAAGCATTGCTAAACAAAAACCAGATTGAGTCTAACTATGTATTCGCAATTAATAAAGAAAGTGTCGGCCAACATGCGACCTTTCGTTTGATCTGGCGGAAAGGCCGTCGACGATGAAACCTATAGGCACAAAAAGGATTGACGCACGTTGGCCGAATCTTTCGATATCTATATATCCAGGCGCCGAATAGTCCTTTCCTTGTAAACTGAGCTCAGCGATTTACAGCGGACCCGCAATATCCTGCACTAACAATTTGATTGACCTATGAAAATTGAAAAATATCGCGCTTTGCGCGGCTGGTGGCCCACGCAATGTTTCGTCAATTGCATGTGGCCCTTTGGGCGAAAAGGTTGGCCACCCCTGTTTCAACGTGTTCCAGATATCAGTTCTTCTATACTCGTAATTGAGTATAATTTTTCACTTTCACTTGTGTAGCAATATTGACTGCTTTGACCCACTCCAACGGGGACTATGATTAGGAAAAGCTCTGTTTAGTCATAAATAAGTAATATAGCAATATAAAAAAGTGCCAAGTTTTTTGTTATCTCAATCTCATTTTCACACTGGCCTCGTATCATAAGGAGCACTGTATATTTTCTCTCAATCATACACTGCATCAGTACAGACCCGTGGAATTGTATTGTCAAGCTACGTGTACCTGCAGTCAATCGATCCATCGCAGAATTGTGCGAAGCGAAGACATTTTGACCCATCCCGGCATTCGAGCTGCTCATCATAACATTTAATTCCTTGACAGAAAGAAATTGGGTACACTATTAACATACTGTCGTTATTACTTGACGGTAATGATTC
Source organism: Botryllus schlosseri (assembly GCF_051294905.1). NCBI lineage: Eukaryota > Metazoa > Chordata > Ascidiacea > Stolidobranchia > Styelidae > Botryllus > Botryllus schlosseri. The sequence goes on from NC_137236.1 coordinate 25,564,769, forward strand.
ACAAATGTTTAAGGTTCCAATGAAGACACTATCCTGAAACGGTTTTGAGATTAATTTGGACTGGTTTATATCCGTATTTAATGCACTTTCAAACCAGTGTTGGGATGACTCGAGTCATGACTTGACTCGAGTCAGACTCGAGTCACCTTTTTCGCATGAATTGACTTGACTCGAGTCACTTTGCTAAAATGACTTGACTTGACTTGACTCGGCGTATCAGAAATGTGGATTGACTCGTGACTCGGAGCAAAATTCACGAGTCAATTTCAAGTCATCAATTAATCGAGGTCGATAAAAATCACTGTATCTTGCATATGTTCTGATTGTTCGCGAAACAATGGTGTAACCCGTGAGATCGACCAATCATTCATTCAATGATCGTGCGTTTTACTGAGCCTCTATTGTTCTCTCACAAATAAATTTACCACAAACGAAGTGATCGAACCTTACAGCTTATTGTTGTTGTAAACTAGTAGTAAAGTAATATAATAGAAAATTATCTACCTTAACCAAACTTCTTGTTTTATTGATTTTGAATTCGAATATAGCTTATATACTCTTCAACCATTGGCTCAAATTGTATCATATCAATATGTAAATGGGTAAAGGTTAATGTATTGCATCTTATCAATTCGTTTCTCTATTCTCTATTTCTGTCGATAACTATAAACTGAGACTACGTATATGTGAGCAATAGAGCGCCTTCTTGGGTGTTTATTCAACTCGATATTCGTTCATCGGTTCAAAATCAATGACCACTCAATCTGTATTTCAGACAGCTAGCAAAATGTAATGACGTAATCATGCCTAATACTACAAAAAGGCAACTTGACTTGAATTTTGACTTGACTCGTGACTTGACTTGACTTGACTCAGCTTGACTCGAGTCACCTCCGAAAATCGAGTGACTTGACTTGACTCGAGTCGCCTTCGAAAACCGATTGACTTGACTTGACTCGAGTCAAAATGTGCAATGGCTCGAAATGACTCGTGACTCGAAGGTAGTGACTTGATCCTAACACTGTTTCAAACTACGCATTCTATAAACTACATTATGATGATGTTGTGTTAGAGATTGAACTGTCTTTGAATTTCTCATTTTACTTATAATACATATTACCTTATTTTAAAGTGTTGTAAATATCCTTTGTCTACTTATTGTGAACATTAATAAGAGAAGTACTTAGCATGTGATGGTGTGATGTTCAACACACCACAAAACCTTTGAAATGTGGCCAAGTTTTAATATAGGCTACTTTGCAGTGTTAGGATGACTCGAGTCAGACTCTAGTTCAATTTTTCTTGTGACTTGACTTGACTTGACTCGAGTCACTTTGAAAAATTGACTTGACTGGACTTGACACGGCGCTTCAGAAATGTGGACTGACTCGTGACTCGGAGCAAAATTTACGAGTCGATTTCAAGTCATCAAGTAAACGGTGTCGATTCATGCACTGTATTTTGTGTATGTAGGGAATGTTCGCGATACGCCCGTTTCACTTGTGAGAGCAACCAGTCATTCACTGATTGTACATTCCAATGATATTTCATTGTTACATCACAAATAAATTGACCGCAAACGAAATGATCACAGCTTAAGTTGTTGAACTAGTAGTAGTAGTAGTCGATTATTCTAATAGCAACATATATCTGTTTATTAGACGACCCTCTGCTTACATTGTACAGCGCTATCACCTTTACCAACCCTCTTGTATGATTTAAATGGAACGAATATTGTATATGCGTTTATACCCTCACGATGTGTAAATGGTTAGTGTATTGTACCATACCATTTAGTTTCAACTTCTCGAGGCATCGTATTCGATCCTCCATTTCGGCTGATAATAGCAGAATGTAGCATGTAGCTGTATAGCAGGGTTGTAACCAAGTCACAAGGCTCCGAGTCACAAGTCAATCTCACTTTTATATTTTTGACTCGAGTCAAGTCGAGTCATTTTCCGTTCCCACCGAGTCAAGTCCGAGTCCAAGTCAGCGAACAGCGGATCGAGTCCGAGTCATGGTATTATGACTCGAGTCCGAGTCCAAGTCATTGTGTTGACTGCTCAGTCTCCAGATAAAGTCTTCCTAAACCCACTTTTTTATCTCTGTTTGGTGATATTGAATGGTTCGCATTTATAATATACTGATTTTCCTCACTTTTTGCAGTTTCTGGTCGCATTTTCAAGCATCAGTACCAACAAACGAAATCCCAATAGTGTGTTGGCTTCGAAATTACAATGAAATGTCGGTCTTGGCCGTCTGAATCTCGAGTCAATGACTTGCTACGAGTCATGCGCAATGACTCGAATCCAAGTCGAATCAATACACAGATTAACTCGAGTCGATTCGAGTCATTTCCGTATTTTGCGAAAATGAGTCGAGTCGAGTCATCTGAAAATCGTGACTCGAGTCGAGTCATGACTCGAGTCATTACAACCCTGCTGTATAGTTACTCACCGTATTTTATTAGCAGTAGGCCTACTGCGTGTGGGTAAGCGATACAACGCATTTTGCATGTATATTAAACATTATATTCGGTATTCGATTCAAAATAAATGACCAATTAATCTGTCTTTAACATAGCTAGCAAAATGTAATGACTTTGAATGATCACTCAAATTTCGGAAATTCAATTTGACTTGAATTGTGACTTGATTCATGAATTGACTTGACTTGACTCGAGTCAACTCCAAAAACGACTGACTCGTCTTGACTCGAGTCACCTCCGAAAATAGATTGACTTGACTTGACTCGAGTCAAAATGTGCATTGAGTCGAGATGACTCGTGACTCTAAAGTAGTGACTTGATCCCAACATTGATACGTTGTGCCGTTTGGGTTTCGGTAAAGTTCCCAAAATAAACTGCGAATGACTGCAAATAATACTTAGTCAATGTCTAGCGCAACTGCCAAGTCTTATCAACAGAACTCACACTACACGATGTAATCTAACTCTGAAATGAGACTGCATGGGAAATTGATTTTATATCGAAAAGTGCGCGACGAAAAACTGCAGAGTATACAACATTATCAGTATCAAACAAATGGGAGAGTCACCAGCACACCAGCAGATAACAATGGTTTTGAATGATTCCCAACAAATAATTGTTACCGTGTATTTTTTCAAGCAACTTCGTAAGAACAGACAGTTTTATCTAGTGAATGTAAAAAAGTACCCAAAAATATTAACGTTTCGTGCAATATTACGCATTTTATACTGCAATTATTCTTCTGTCACAAATTTTCCAAACATCCACTTTTATAGTCAGAAAGTTTTCCATCGTAGGTCAGATCCCACGTGTTATAGGCACAAAATAGTCACCAATAAGATTTTTTGTTTCGATTTCACAGCTAAAATTCGAAGTATGTCCCTATTTTTGAAGCCTTATTGTGATCGCATTTCGTTCACCAACTGTACAATGTCATCCGTATATATATAGATAGCGTGCACAATAGAATGAGATTCCAATATAGTTCATCCGTCTCCTGAATGAGTTTCATTACTTTAGTCTACTCAACAATTGCTTGAGCTGTGGATGCGGAACAGGTTATTTTCGGTTGGAAAGAAAACGAGTTATTGTGATGGGTCGAAGTCTTAAATAATACAAATACATAAAAAGGCGATAATGCTTTGTTCATATACTTACTATCACTACAAAGATGGTGTCGTATGTGTCGGAGTGAGAGGGGAAGGATACATAGTCCCGGTTCCGAATATTTGATTCTTCTACATAAAGTTCCATTATCTCCATACGTCGCATATGGTTCATCGGATCCGTCGCTAGAAAAATATTTATAACGAATGTATTTGTTAATGCCTAGCCTATAAGCAGAGGATTGTGTGTAAAATTTAGCCAACCGCTGCGGTTTGTCAGGAACATATGCAGTTCTTCCAACTGTCTACTCTAAATCGGGCGTCAGGCGCTTGTACTACAATAACTACATCGGTTCCAAAATTCCTGCGAATTTGCTCATCGCTCATTTATTCACTATAATTAGCACACACAACCAACTAAATTTGGCTTGTGAGCGCGAACCTATAAATTATCAAGGTTTCGCTTTCCGAACACGAATGCGAGCCGGACGTTCGTAACACCCCCAATGCATATTCGCAATCAAATACATGAATATTTTCAGGAAATGAACTAATATGTTCTCGCTCATCATTCAATCACCAATACCTGCAATGTTTATATCCGTCGCAAAATCCTCTAGGATCAATACACCTCGATCCGTCACTGCACTGGAATTCCTCCATAGAGCAGTGTATACCTATAGAAATAATTATTACAACAATTCACTCCATTGCACTAAGTTTGCGTGGAATTACCGGGAATTGAATGATAGCACTACTTGTTGCAATTGCCAACGTTTTTCAATATGATTCAGGTGATCATATATACCAGTTACGCGATTATGACAAGTGGCTTACAGTTAAAATCGATCAAGCCGCCTCATGCGCATTGCGCACTATCTTTACCTATGATAGTGAAGCACAATGACAAAATAGTTGTATACAAGTCACAAGAAAAGCTCATATTATAGTTTTGACTCGAGTCAAGCAACCACCGATCCAAGTACGAGTCCTAGTCAGGGTGCAAAGTGTCAAGTCCGCATCATGATATTGGGACTCGAGTTCTAGTACTGATCGCCGTGTTCACTGTTCGGTCCCTAGTTAAAGTAATGTTCATCTCACGATTTTACAGTTTTGCTTGATGTATGTCGACCCTGATGGGTCGCATTCATATTCTCATACTTTTTCTTACTCGCAACATGTTTATATCCGTATTTAATGCACTTTCAAACCAGTGTTGGGATGACTCGAGTCATGACTTGACTCGAGTCAGACTCGAGTCACCTTTTTCGCATGAATTGACTTGACTCGAGTCACTTTGCTAAACTGACTTGACTTGACTTGACTCGGCGTATCAGAAATGTGGATTGACTCGTGACTCGGAGCAAAATTCACGAGTCAATTTCAAGTCATCAATTAATCGAGGTCGATAAAAATCACTGTATCTTGCATATGTTCTGATTGTTCGCGAAACAATGGTGTAACCCGTGAGAGCGACCAATCATTCATTCAATGATCGTGCGTTTTACTGAGCCTCTATTGTTCTCTCACAAATAAATTTACCACAAACGAAGTGATCGAACCTTACAGCTTATTGTTGTTGTAAACTAGTAGTAAAGTAATATAATAGAAAATTATCTACCTTAACCAAACTTCTTGTTTTATTGATTTTGAATTCGAATATAGCTTATATACTCCTCAACCATTGGCGCAGGCTCAAATTGTATCATATCAATATGTAAATGGGTAAAGGTTAATGTATTGCATCTTATCAATTCGTTTCGCTATTCCCTATTTCTGTCGATAACTATAAACTGAGACTACGTATATATGAGCAATAGAGCGCCTTCTTGGGTGTTTATTCAACTCGATATTCGTTCATCGGTTCAAAATCAATGACCACTCAATCTGTATTTCAGACAGCTAGCAAAATGTAATGACGTAATCATGCCTCATACTACAAAAAGGCAACTTGACTTGAATTTTGACTTGACTCGTGACTTGACTTGACTTGACTCAGCTTGACTCGAGTCACCTCCGAAAATCGAGTGACTTGACTTGACTCGAGTCACCTTCGAAAACCGATTGACTTGACTTGACTCGAGTCAAAATGTGCAATGGCTCGAAATGACTCGTGACTCGAAGGTAGTGACTTGATCCCAACACTGTTTCAAACTACGCATTCTATAAACTACATTATGATGATGTTGTGTTAGAGATTGAACTGTCTTTGAATTTCTCATTTTACTTATAATACATATTACCTTATTTTAAAGTGTTGTAAATATCCTTTGTCTACTTATTGTGAACATTAATAAGAGAAGTACTTAGCATGTGATGGTGTGATGTTCAACACACCACAAAACCTTTGAAATGTGGCCAAGTTTTAATATAGGCTACTTTGCAGTGTTAGGATGACTCGAGTCAGACTCTAGTTCAATTTTTCTTGTGACTTGACTTGACTTGACTCGAGTCACTTTGAAAAATTGACTTGACTGGACTTGACACGGCGCTTCAGAAATGTGGACTGACTCGTGACTCAGAGCAAAATTTACGAGTCGATTTCAAGTCATCAAGTAAACGGTGTCGATTCATGCACTGTATTTTGTGTATGTAGGGAATGTTCGCGATACGCCCGTTTCACTTGTGAGAGCAACCAGTCATTCACTGATTGTACATTCCAATGATATTTCATTGTTACATCACAAATAAATTGACCGCAAACGAAATGATCACAGCTTAAGTTGTTGAACTAGTAGTAGTAGTAGTCGATTATTCTAATAGCAACATATATCTGTTTATTAGACGACCCTCTGCTTACATTGTACAGCGCTATCACCTTTACCAACCCTCTTGTATGATTTAAATGGAACGAATATTGTATATGCGTTTATACCCTCACGATGTGTAAATGGTTAGTGTATTGTACCATACCATTTAGTTTCAACTTCTCGAGGCATCGTATTCGATCCTCCATTTCGGCTGATAATAGCAGAATGTAGCATGTAGCTGTATAGCAGGGTTGTAACCAAGTCACAAGGCTCCGAGTCACAAGTCAATCTCACTTTTCTATTTTTGACTCGAGTCAAGTTAGGGATTTTCAGTTCCCACAGCGTCAAGTCCGAGTCCAAGTCAGCGAACAGAGGATCGAGTCCGAGTCATGGTATTATGACTCGAGTCCGAGTCCAAGTCATTGTGTTGACTGCTCAGTCTCCAGATAAAGTCTTCCTAAACCCACTTTTTTTAACTCTGTTTGGTGATATTGAATGGTTCGCATTTATAATATACTGATTTTCCTCACTTTTGCAGTTTCTGGTCCAATGTTCAAGCATCAGTACCAACAAACGAAATCCCAATAGTGTGTTGGCTTCGAAATTACAATGAAATGTCGGTCTTGGCCGTCTGAATCTCGAGTCAATGACTTGCTTCGAGTCATGCGCAATGACTCGAGTCCAAGTCGAGTCAATACACAGATTAACTCGAGTCGAGTCGAGTCATTTCCGTATTTTGTGAAAATGACTCGAGTCGAGTCGAGTCATCTGAAAATCGTGACTCGAGTCTGACTCGAGTCGAGTCATGACTCGAGTCATTACAACCCTGCTGTATAGTTACTCACCGTATTTTATTAGCAGTACTGCGTGTGGGTAAGCGATACAACGCATTTTGCATGTATATTAAACGTTATATTCGGTATTCGATTCAAAATAAATGACCAATTAATCTGTCTTTAACATAGCTAGCAAAATGTAATGACTTTGAATGAATACTCAAATTTCGGAAATTCAATTTGACTTGAATTGTGACTTGATTCATGAATTGACTTGACTTGACTCGAGTCAACTCCAAAAACGACTGACTCGTCTTGACTCGAGTCACCTCCGAAAATAGATTGACTTGACTTGACTCGAGTCGAAATGTGCATTGAGTCGAGATGACTCGTGACTCTAAAGTAGTGACTTGATCCCAACATTGATACGTTGTGCCGTTTGGGTTTCGGTAAAGTTGCCAAAATAAACTGCGAATGACTGCAAATAATACTTAGTCAATGTCTAGCGCAACTGCCAAGTCTTATCAACAGAACTCACACTACACGATGTAATCTAACTCTGAAATGAGACTGCATGGGAAATTGATTTTATATCGAAAAGTGCGCGACGAAAAACTGCAGAGTATACAACATTATCAGTATCAAACAAATGGGAGAGTCACCAGCACACCAGCAGATAGCAATGGTTTTGAGGGATTCCCAGCAAATAATTGTTACGTGAATTTTTCCAAGCAACTTCGTAAGAACAGACAGTTTTATCTAGTGAATGTAAAAAAGTACCCAAAAATATTAACGTTTCGTGCAATATTACGCATTTTATACTGCAATTATTCTTCTGTCACAAATTTTCCAAACATCCACTTTTATAGTCAGAAAGTTTTCCATCGTAGGTCAGATCCCACGTGTTATAGGCACAAAATAGTCACCAATAAGATTTTTTGTTTCGATTTCACAGCTAAAATTCGAAGTATATCCCTATTTTTGAAGCCTTATTGTGATTGCATTTCGTTCACCAACTGTACAATGTCATCCATATATATATAGATAGCGTGCACAATAGAATGAGATTCCAATATAGTTCATCCGTCTCCTGAATGACTTTCATTACTTTAGTCTACTCAACAATTGCTTGAGCTGTGGATGCGGAACAGGTTATTTTCGGTTGGAAAGAAAACGAGTTATTGTGATGGGTCGAAGTCTTAAATAATACAAATACATAAAAAGGCGATAATGCTTTGTTCATATACTTACTGTCACTACAAAGATCGTGTCGTATGTGTCGAAGTGAGAGGGGAAGAATACAAAGTAGTCCCGGTTCCAAATATTTGACTCTTCTACATAAAGTTCCATTATCTCCATACGTCGCATATGGTTCATCGGATCCGTCGCTAGAAAAATATTTATAACGAATGTATTTGTTGATGCCTAGCCTATAAGCAGAGGATTGTGTGTAAAATTTAGCCAACCGCTGCGGTTTGTCAGGAACATATGCAGTTCTTCCAACTGTCTACTCTAAATCGGGCGTCAGGCGCTTGTACTACAATAACTACATCGGTTCCAAAATTCCTGCGAATTTGCTCATCGCCCATTTATTCACTATAATTAGCCCACACAACCAACTAAATTTGGTTTGTGAGCGCGAACCTATAAATTATCAAGGTTTCGCTTTCCGAACACGAATGCGAGCCGGACGTTCGTAACACCCCCAATGCACATTCGCAATCAAATACATGAATATTTTCAGGAAATGAACTAATATGTTCTCGCTCATCATTCAATCACCAATACCTGCAATGTTTATATCCGTCGCAAAATCCTCTAGGATCAATACACCTCGATCCGTCACTGCACTGGAATTCCTCCATAGAGCAGTGTATACCTATAGAAATAATTATTACAACAATTCACTCCATTGCACTAAGTTTGCGTGGAATTACCGGGAATTTGATGATAGCACTACTTGTTGCAATTGCCAACGTTTTTCAATATGATTCAGGTGATCATATATACCAGTTACGCGATTATGACAAGTGGCTTACAGTTAAAATCGATCAAGCCGCCTCATGCGCATTGCGCACTATCTTTACCTATGATAGTGAAACACAATGACAAAATAGTTGTATACAAGTCACAAGACAAGCTCACATTATAGTTTTGACTCGAGTCAAGCAACCACCGATCCAAGTACGAGTCCTAGTCAGGGTGCAAAGTGTCAAGTCCGCATCATGATATTGGGACTCGAGTTCTAGTACTGATCGCCGTGTTCACTGTTCGGTCCCTAGTTAAAGTAATGTTCATCTCACAGTTTTGCTTGAGGTATGTCGACCCTGATGGGTCGCATTCATATTCTCATACTTTTTCTTACTCGCAACATGTTTATTCAAACAGATAAAAGACAGTTTGTTTCCTTACCGGCAGTGAAAGACACAATGTCAATATTGCGGTAACTTTACATTTTTTTCGAAGTTGCCTTGCCCGTATGACACATTGTGATGTGCTCAAAGTAGCCAAGACTGCTACTCTAGTAAAAGTAGACGTAGCGACCCAGAATTATACTCAACCACCATTAGAACTGGGACATTTCGAAGCAGAAAATACTACATAACCGGGAAGTAGAATAAGCTGACTTTGAAAATTATTCAATGAGGTAAATAGTGTTTAAAAGCAGTCGCACATACGCTGCCATTATTCGTAGTCCACACTTGAACTGGGCAAAATCGAGTACCTGAGTGATTCGATTTAGAATCATGTGTTACGATTCGAGTCGAGTATTCGAGTATCACTCATTATGACATCACAACAGAATGGACTATGCCAAAGTTCAAATATGTACCTTTTATGCCACCACAAAGAACATAATGCCTGTTATCCGTTACATTAAAGATACTTTGGTATTGTTTCGACCATACCGACTTAATGACACTTCTTGACAATGGTGTGGGATGATGATGACTTGAGAAATGTGTTATTTCCACTAACGCTCGTATATTTGCACTATTATTTGTCAAAACTACATTTCTCGTTAGTAAATTAGCTTTCGGTAGCGAGGAGCGTATAATTTCAGTACTCGAAAAAATCATCTTTTATTACTCGACTCGAATCAATAAAATTGATACTCGATTCAGATTCGAGTACTCGAATCATTGTGCCCAGCCAGACTCCAAACCCGGAAACTGACATATATGGTGATGGTGTCGAGAACTGGTTTGGTTTGTGTTGCTATTCATCATACGCAGTAGGTATATATTGTCAACTGCATAAGCAATCGACAGTATAATGTGTTACAAAGAATGCTTTTGGTATCGAACAGTGGAACAGTGGAACTGTTTTCACTCCGGAACCACCTTTAAAAATGTGTCGGTATGATGACCTCATCCGTATTAATACAAGGCCCGCAGTTAATGAGGCTATGAGCACTACGTATAAGTTTGTATCGGATACTACCGCATTACCGCATTGCGCGATTAAGAAGTCAAGTGAGAATATGGTAGATCGTATAATGATTCCAAACTTTTTGCTGATATCTATTTACTGTGATGAAACTATCGTATGGGATACCATATATGTGGCAAGACACTGCCCAAAGGAACATCGTAAACACTGGATAAATAATATTGACCGATACTTCCGTGGAAAAGATTTTGGTCACTCCATATATATGGCGTGCTAAAGACCGTCTGCGAATACAACCCATGGTATTTTGGTCTCTCTCTGAACAGAATGAAGCGCTCTGCTTGTCCGATATAATAGTATTTCCCTTTACTATAGCGCAGCTACCAACAAGTAAGCATGTGTTGGATGGTGCGGACCACCGGATGAATACCACTGCTCACGAGTACTCGTGTTACAACTATGAACTCAAAATTTCATATTAAGATATGCCATTGCGACAAAACAAAATTTTGGAGTTTATTACCCCACTACCCGATCTTGCTATGAGTAGGGCTGGCCACGATGATCGAGCAGCCTACTCGAATCAGAATCGAGTACTAATTCCAATGATTCGAGTCGAGTAGTAAAATACGATTTTTCCGAGTACTGAAATTATACACTTCTCGCCACTGAAAGTTAATTTACTAACGAGAATTATAGTTTCAATGCTATTTTCCATTCTGGAAGCCTTGAAACTTTGATTGGCCGTATCGCAGCATACGGAACATAGTCCAAAACTACTAACATTACTGGAAATGCCATATTCCGAAGCCATGATCAACCCACAACATTGTCAGAAAGTATAATGAAAACCCTGTGGTCGAGCAAATACCAAAGTGTCTTCAATGCAATGAATAACTGGTATTATATTATTTGTAGTAGCATAAAAGGTACATATTTGATATGTGACATATTACATCAGAGGTCTCAAACACGCGGCCCGCGGGCCGCATGTGGCCCGCCAGTGCATTTTGTGCGGCCCGCGACGACATTTTACATTTTCAATAATTTACAATAAATAAGCGCAAAATATATCTTTTCAAGTTTTAAAGTGAAAATTCCCTTTCAAATTGCTCCTAAAGCCTGAAACTATTCATCAAACTTCACTATCCGCGACTATGCAGTAGAATGTTCACTATTTCGCCATGTTTACAATTCATGATGGGAAACCCTGACCGTTAGACGATAGTCGTTTGCAGCATTATGCTTAGACGATCCATGGGAATTATGCTTAGACGATACGTGACTGAAATTTGTGAGTTAGACTTGGACGCGACCTTTATTAGAATTACTCGGACTCGGGCTGACTCGATGGCTGAATGAAAATGACCCGAGTGAACTCGGAGTGACGCGGAAGGCCGTGAATTGGTTAAAACCATGGAAAACTGAATGGGATAGAACGGTAACTGCGTGGCCTGTCAATCAGATACGGTTGAATGACAAGTCATCGCTGCCAGAATGTTTCGGTTGTCTGCCGTGATGCTCGGGCTAACGTAAACACACATAGCGGGTTAATTAAGTGTTATTATTATCGTAGCTTGTCTAGATTACTTTTCATGTAGTAGACGGTTGTGATTAAGTTGAACATCGACTGTAGTGCTGTATTATTATTATTTTAATTTCATCAGGTACACGGCTTACTCATTTATACTATATATCTATTGAAATTATGACCTCGCAAGTTGGTGACGTTGTTAAGGAATGGTACGATATTCCCCCGGAAATTGTCCATGAACTTCTCTTCAACGACTTTGATGAAAGAATGGACACCATATCTGTTCCAAATATTATTCAGCAACCAGTGGATCTTAAACCATTGCTACGCTCATTGGAGTTCAAAGACCCACCAGAACTAGCTACGGGGTGGATTATCAGTATGAATTCCACTAGAAATCCAGATGATATTGTGATGAGTTACAGTAAGGTTTGCAGTGAACCAATATTATACAAAATCAATTGGCAGGCTTTTCTCTGCCAAATTTTTACTTGAGCTCATGGAAAAAATAATTGATAATGGAATGAAGCCACCTCAGCCGGAGTAATTGGTCTCTGCCAGTATTTCTGAAAGGAAGGGCAATATTTTAGAATACATGGCTGGTTTTACTTTGAGAAAGACAATTCGAAAATTCAATGACCGCAGGTAGACCAGAGGTCTCAAACTCAAATGTGCTTGCGGGCCAATTTCCTACTTTTTGATGGCGCCGCGAGCCGCAGCACTAATAATATGGGAATTCAATGTATTTCCGAGTAGGCCTTTTCTGACCTTGCAGGCTGACATTCCACACGCATCTTGAAAATGTGATTTAGCCTACTATTGTAAATTCACGCTTGGCACGAAAAAAAGTCACATTTAGAAATATTTGAATAACATTGTTGCTGTACTTGACATAGTTGCTGTATATTTAGTTGTAGACACCATGCGAGAGTACAAATGCACCAGGACATCCCAAAATGCTGTCGCATTATATAATTTGCAGCCGGCGGACATTTGATGTGTCACAATTATAGGTAGAATATTTTAGAATTTTACAGAGATTTATCTGATACCAGAGCATTGGAGCAGTACAACCAAATCAGGGGCCATACTCCTGATAACAAGACTAATGATCATGTCATTACCAAAGTCAAATTAAATCAGTGTTAGAGTTACCTTCGAATATTGGAGCATAGATCTATAACAACTTGAATATAATGATTACTGTGTCATAGCAATAGAAATTTCCAATCGCCGAAGTATTCATTGATCTTCCACTGCGTGGTAAATTTTGTAAGTGATGTAATGTGAAGTTTGATGAGAAATTTCAGGCTTCTGGAGTAGCTTTGGCGCGAATTTCCAGTTATCAAATTAAAAAAACAAGATATTCCGCAGTTAAATATTGTAAAATACTTCGAAATCCGAAACACCGCCGCGGGTCGCACAAAATGGTCTCCGGGCCGCGTGTTTGAGACCTCTGAGGTAGATCGATCTTTCCTTGAATATCTTTTAAATAACACTGACAGGCCCTTTGGCAAGTTAATCCCCCTGATGGAGCGCAAGGCTGGGGCGCTTGTATATCCAGGCTCAGAGCTGCTCCTTCTTCTTAGGAGAGTCTACAGAGAGTTTACGAGGGAATGCAGCAAATCCCTAAAGTTAATAAACTTTTCAATTTTGCAGGACAGAGTTGTCAAAAGTTCATACGTATTCAACTTCAGAAGCAGCATCAACAGAGCAACGTGTACTAATGTCCATTCCAAACTAGTGATAGACTATGTCATTGGCTTATTTCTTAGAGTGTTGGGTCACTCCTTCGCAAATAAGCTAGTTAACAAGCTTCGGAAAGAAAGAGAGTCGAATAAAGGAAGCCAGGGTACACGTGGTGACTTGAAGGGAAAATCTTGATCCGAAAGTGTTTTACAATGTTTTCAATTTAAAAATTGATGGCATATAACTTACAATATAGATTTTAGCGAATCTGGACGAGACACTGGCCTTGCAGTACATTGTGATTTAGTTTAACACACCGCCAGTGTCTTTTTAGTTTATAAATCTGCTTTATTTTTCAGATTGTCATGTTCTACCCGCGCTGCTAAGGATTGACATCTCATTGCAACAAGTATGTGATCGCAGGGTCAACAAGAAACGTAATTATTACAAGAATGACAGTTCAATGACGATGCGAATATTAACAAACCTTTACCACATGAAGGTGTAGGGTACAATACTATATATATATATATATCACCAGGAGCATTGTTGACTTTTAGGCATGCAATCCTTTCATTTCTCATCTGAGCAATAAATGAGCATTGCAACAGTCATCATGTGTGGTATTGCATATTGACAAATTATCAAGTATATTGACGATTTATCATGCATTCATTAGATGTTAGCCAGTTATGCAGAGCTGTCCGGGGCACAACTGGTACGAGCAGATTGGTGCATGAAGGCACCACGGAGACCAAAGTATAAACCCGGTTAAAATGAAAGATCTCCGGGTTGCCAGGACCCTTTCATATCCAGCAAATGGGTTGGGTGTCAGTGACAGTTTTGGGTTTTTCTTCAGATTTTGTGATTTCCTGGCATGGTTCATATTTTGTAATCTCCTTGCATGGTCCGCGGCGTCATGTGGCCGGTCATCTTCATCTGAAAAATAAGATCATACGTCAGCATACGATAGACAAGTCACCGTCAAACACTATCCCGTAATGATAGGACATGAGTGATCAATGATCATGGTTGGCATAAGCTGGTCGCATTTTCGACAGATATATACAAATTGGTATCGAATCTATGATACGTCTCAAACATATGTGCAGCATTACAAAAAGAGTGGGCTGTTTTCAATCAATAAACCTGTATTTTAGAGTTAGCTCAGGAATTTCGTAAATTTATTTGTAGACGGCTGCAGGCCTTAGGAGGAGCAAATCCGAAACTGACCCGATTTTAGGTTGAATATGCTGATCATCTTCCTCCAAATCAAGATAGAGCTTTCCCTTCCTCTCATATGCTACCCAGCAACCTATTGAACAGTAAGTAAGTGACAAATTAGCATCCAACTTGGTTCTAAATTTCACCTACCTTGAATAAGGGATGCGTCCTTTTTCAATCGGGCAACATTTTGATAATATAATTTTTTAGCACAAGCTTTTCTGAGAGCTGGCTCTTTCCTTGGTGGGGAAAAGAACGATGCGGACTTTTTAGGCAAATTTAGGCAAGGTATGGCTCCCAACTTCAGCCAACGTCTCCAAGAAGCACCTGCCGCTATGATATCTTCTGGCCGGAAATGTAGATCACATATTGTGTTCTTAAAAACACCATAAATGGTCCATGAAAGAATAATTGCATGATGCCAGTAACAACGTATCAGTCACTGATTTGCGCCTAATACATATAAATATCCAGTTTGATATCATACCGGCATGCACTAGCCTGTCGGAACACCTCCCATACCATTTACAGATCGTAATCTGTCACAACAGAAAAGGAATTCCGTAACTCACGATTCTCTATCAAGCTGACTGATTATATTATCTCTTTTATCCGTAGAATCACGCATGGACAATATAAAACAATGTAGTTGCGATCGGTGCTACCTTTCCTGTTCGTCCTTTGCGAGATCCACCCTGTGCTGAATTAGCCTACTATTTTTTCGACTTACAGTATTACAACCAGGGACGGCACAATTCTTCGCAGGCATTTCCAATATGCGATAGCTGTAAATAAGTACCAATATAGTTCTGCAAAACATATATATTTATATATATAGTAGGTCAAATGGTACATCCGATCACAGCTAACAAACGAAACTTTGTGTATGCCGAGGTATCGGCGGTCTCACGGCTCTCGCCATAGTGAGCAAAACACGGTTTCGCGCCTCCGCTAATTTGCTCGATGACTTGTCATTCAACCGTATCTGATTGACACGCCACGCAGTCACCATTCTATCCCATTCAGTTTTCCATGGTTAAAACCATGGACGCAACAAACTATTCGCGTATCATGGGAATAGTAATAGGCCTATATGACAAGGTCACAGCTTGGTATTTCTAAGCAAGTAGTTATGGCAACCATTGGCAATCCGTTAGTTAAATCTTGGGTCGCTAAACCATGCTATTAGGCCACTTAAAGGTACCGAGTACCGTAGTAGTACCCTTCAACGATGTGACAACCATGGGTTGTCCGGCTTTCCGACATTTCTATCACTATGACACCTTCATTATAATATCTATACTGTTATTTTTATACTCCAATATTCGAAGGTATTTGACCATGACCACCATGACCATGACCGCCACTTATCAGGATTATACCCAAATCCTGGATTGGGCTATACAATGCTAAACCCCAAATGCGGTGATCGCAATCTCTGTTATCAATATGGTAAATTTAAAATATTCATAGTAGCTGCAAAATTATAATGTGATAGCTTTTATGATAACATTATATATATTTGTCCGCTCACATGGCGTCTATATATCTTATAATTAATATATATTAAGTACAACAAGACTTGTATTCTATTAGTTATGATTGTGATGTTTTTCTTCATGCCAGGCCTAAATTGATACATCACATTTTTATGATGTGTGTTGCATGTCAGTTCGGCTCACTTTCAATAGGACAATTTCATCCCGTCGAATAAGGCCTACTTCGAAAGACATGGAATATATACCCCTATTAATGCTGCGGCCCGCGGCATCGTCAAAACTGGAAAATTGGCCCGCGAGCACATTTGAGTTTAAGACCTCTGTATTACATTATGTTATGACTTCATAATGATTGATACTCGAATACTCGACTCGACTCGAAGCATAATACGAGATTCAGAATCGAATCACTCAGATACTCGATTTTGCCCAGCCCTAGTTAGGCGACGTCACTGCTGTAAGCTAAATTAATATCGATTTAGCGACTTGAGCAAGGTCAGGTAAAAATTGTTGGTACATATAATGTGGTGCTACGTTGCTACAGCAACGTTGAGTACATTATTTTCGAGTAATCTAGTATCACGATCTGTATTATTTTCATGAGCTCAACGTACTCGGAAGTGAGGTTGATGGATGTTGCTGAGAGACGGCCAGGTCGTTTTATGAATTTCCTGATTTCCCCGTTCTCAATGGGAATTGCCGAGTTCTTTGAAACTATTTTGAGCAAAATCTAGCAGGTTCCATTTTAACTTCGCTTTTTCGTCTAACCGCTAAAGTCACACACACGATATATGCAGTGATCGCGGACAGTGAAAAGAACCAATTTGGTAGAAGGTTATGTCCTGTCTTTTCAAATGAAACTTTATTATATTTCATACTTACCGATCCTGCACAATTTCAGCCTTTCATGTTCCAGGTGCAGCGGTAGAATACAAAGGAATGCACCACCCGCAGACTTCCCTCTGCATAGCGTCTGATTGCTATTGTCAAAAGTGGCATATTGTGTCTCGTCCGACCCATCGCTGTCAAAAGAAATTGTGTTCTGCAAGATTGATTATTCGTCGATTCGTTGGAGTAATGATACATAGTCATGCCGTGGAATAAGGCTAGATAAGCGACATTGTGCCGCTCTCATCCGACTTCAAACAGGATATGATCATGGACTCTGTGGCATTGTTTATAATTAGGAAACGGTAGATGGACTTTTAGTTGAGTGCAATAGATCAGTGGTTCTCAACCTTTTTGTCTTCGCGGACCCCTTTTGGGCCGTCACGGGCTCCCGCGGACCCCCGACGTTTTAGATCAATTTTAGCTCAATATTCGCACAATCATCATCTGTATTGTTCAAATGATTACTGTAGGGCTAGTGATTAGCAGCAACAAAATGACTTCCTATTCATATAGAAATTGGGTTGAATTTCATTATTTCAAAGCGAATTCTGCAACTGCATTTCTTTAAAGACGTGGTCGTGCCTTGAAAATCCGCACCTTCGATTTGATATCAACGAATGCTGAAAATCCATTTGGACCAGTGGTTCCCATTATTTTTAGACATTCCCCCCCTTTACGATAGTGAAATATTTCGCGCCCCCTTATTATCATAACACAAAATGAAACCAGAATGCTAGCAAACCCAATGGGTAGTTTGATTGCATGGATGGTTGGTTATGCTTGATGATGAGAGAATTCTTCAATACGAAATTTGGGCTAAACACATAGTAACAACAACGAACTGCAGGTAAATCGCGCGAAGCGCGAAAATATTTTTCAGTTGGCCACATCTTTGTTCCCTCCTTCAGATTTTTTCACGCCCCCCAAAAGGGGTGCGTCCCCTAGTTTGAGAACCACAGATTTAGACAAAGAAAGGTGGTGACAAATGTAATAATAACGGGTAACGCTTCCGACGACACAATTGGGCATGATCGTACCAATTATGGCACCAAACAATTTTTTTATTGAGCATTCAACGTCAAGCCTGTTCATTTCTATCTAGCAGACAATCTTGAAGTTATTATGGAAAAGTGGTTATGTATATCACAGGGTAAAATGGATTTTTGCAAACATATTCAAGTGACAGTGATTGACCTTACTATTGCAACTGTTTATTTTTTACACAATCCCCAACAAAACAGCAAAATATTTGTATCAGTAGGATATTGGCAATTGGCAGCTAAAATGAGTCGGCACAGCAGGATATTTCACCTTTGACGGCCATTCTGTTGATTTGAGTTCCACTGCTAATGAACAAAAACTGCCTCGTGATTTTCCTAATTTTAAAAAAATACAAATTTGGTTAAAAACGATCTTGTAAATTCAGAGGCTTCGCGGACCCCCTGGAAATGCTTCGCGGACCCCCAGGGGTCCGCGGACCCCCGGTTGAGAACCGCTGCAATAGATACTGTGTACACGAAATTCTAATGCCCGTGTTTTGAAACCAATGTAACACTCGCATTAACGATAATTCGTCGAATTATCTCTGTTTCGCATCACAACAACTATTTCATAAGACGGGAATTATTTATGGTCACGCGTCGCTGACTCACGCGTCGCCAACCGTAATTCGAGAATGAAGCCAGTGGATCCGTGATGGTACCACGGAACGAATTTCTTCGCTCGGTAAGACTCGTTTTCGTGTAAAATGTAAGTCGCCAAAAACGGGGAATTATGTCTCATTTGCTGGGTTCGTGGTAGCTGTACTGCGCGACTGCCTATGAAAAGATGGACTTTTTAGAGTTTATGAGGTGGACTGGGGAAGAGTATGATCGGGATTTAGTTCATGAAAGAATACCGAAACGTCGACTGGCAGATTTGCAAAACCCTATGGAAAATATCTCTGACGACCAATTTAGAGCGCGCTATCGCTTCACAAAACAAGGCCTTCATGACTTCATTGCGATCATTCAGAATGACTTCAGACATTCTAGTAAAGGCGTTGCTCTACCAGTACTGCATAAAATGTTGATATTCTTACGCTTCACAAGCAGCGGTTCTTTTCAATTGATTCTTGGTGATTTGGAAGGCATTTCGCAGCCGACAGTATCAAATGTAATAAAGGACGTAAGGAAGTGATGGTGGTCGATGGCTTGCCCGTTTGCAAATTTAGTTATTTTCATTTACAGGTTTCAAAAGTCATAGTTGCTAATCTTAGGACTTTCGTACGATGGCCTCATTCCAACCTGCAGAGTGTGAAGGAGGAATATTTTGCTATCGCGTCATTTCCAGATGTGATAGGTGCAATTGATTGCACTCATGTTCGTATTCAGAGTCCAGGTGGTGAGAATGCAGAACGGTTCAGAAACCGAAAAGGCTACTTCTCCGTAAACTGTCAGGTGAATATCATAACTGTGATTTATAAGCTATAGCCATACAGGCAAAACCTGCATCAAGCCTCTATAACAATACCTATCAATAAATATATCAAGTATTTTCATATTGCAATATTATATGACAATATCGATATGTTACAGCGTACAATTTGTTGCAGGTTTGGAGGATTTCTTGAAACTATATTCAATTTCTAGTAATATATACCTTGTCCACTATGAAACTTGTGCAAGATTTGCATACTATAGTAATTCACAATACCAATACATGCATTCATGTTTCAGGCTGTATGTGATGCTCGACTTATCTTCACCAACATTTATGCTAAATGGTACGGCTCTGCACATGATTCGAGGATATTCCATAATTCTGCATTGTATGGATATCTGGAAAATCAGTCGACCTCAAATGGATTGCTGCTGGGGGACCAAGGATACCCGTTGACTAGTTATCTGATGACACCATTACGCAATCCCTTGCGTCAGCCTGAACTGTCGTATAACAAAAGCCACAAAAAGACCAGATTGACAATTGAGCGTGCATTTGGTGTTTTGAAGAGAATATTTTCCTGCCTAATAACAGGCCTGAGATTTAAAATCAGCACAACTCTACATGTAATTCCAGCTTGTGTCTGTATGTACAACTTCATCAGGCAACGTGGCATGATTGAGGCATTATTTGATGAATTAAGGGATGATGAGATGGACGATAGTGATGTTTTGCCACAAGGCCATCGTACAGATTACGCACAAGCTTCAGCGACCCGTCAGCAACTGATAAGATTGCACTTTACATCTGTGCAGAGCTAAATCTGACCTGATGCTGTTGCAATTCATATTATTCCAACTTTCAATACAATTATTTTTCCTGGAAAATGTTGATGTGAAATTAATGGTCACCCTAGAATGGTAATATCAAGACATTCTTGCTGAGGTAGATAGAAAAATGTTCCTCGAAAAGTGCTCAGGTTCTTCAGAAAAATGTTCCTAGAAAAGTGTTCCGGTTCTTTCAAAAAGTAGGTTTAACAGAGAGATTGCATTCTTATGGCAGCAAAATGGTGGCTACTGATTCACAAATTACAATGCGGTTTTGCGACTAATGCAAAATGACTTGTGGTGATACTACAAATGGGTATATCTCGAAAAGATAATTCCGTCATCCTGATACAGGCACACCAGTTCATGGCAAACCTGTAACAATGTCAGTCAGAAAAGTGATGCAAACTCATGACAAAACTACTTTCAGAATGGTGTTAAGTAATTAGTAGTGCATCAAGAACCATTCAAGTAACACAGAACCTACTTTTACGGTGTGTAGAGACTCCTCTAACTACCACCTCTGGTGATATGTTGCTGATAAATATAGCTTGTCAAACTGTAAATATCGTTAGCTAGCTATTACTGATATATATGGCACTTATAGTAAAGTGAACGCTTCGCAATCTGACCAATAAAAGACATATACGTCTTGAAGCAGGCATTTATTCAGTGGCAAGGGGCAAGACCAAACTTATAGGCAAGATGAACAACGAACATACAAGAGCAAGCACAGCATCAACACAAACACATATAACGGCAAGCACAGCATGAATTGGAATTGAGGCAGTTAGCGGTAACACATGAAGCGAGTACAAAAATACACGAGGCAATTGGTAGGCAAAAGTCTGAAGAATACAAACAAATGTACAAAAGGATACCATAATAATCAGGCATCATTACAGATATGTATCTAGCTCATGTGGAGCAGTAACATTGACATTGACATTAACATGTGACATTCCTCTCTTTTGTCTGTAGTACATAACCAATTATTGTTATTGAATCTAAATCCATTACGCATGATTGATAACCATACATAAAATTGGCAATTACTAGTTTCCGCGTATCTTTTATGTTTGGGACACTGAACCTTTTGACCATTAATGTCTATTGTTTGTTGCAACGCTGCTCCAGTTCAATATCTGCCAAACGCAGCTTTTTGTTGAGCCGCTCGATCTTTTTCTGCAGCTTGATGGTTTGCAATTTGTAAAGCTCATTTCTTGATTCCGACTCTTCATCAACATGGAGTTTTCTCTTTGCAGAACAACCAGGTTTTCCAGGTGCTGTCTTGTGAGAAGCTTGTTTCTCAGGAGTAGTGGCATACATTGTTAATGATTTTGAAGAGATGGGATGTCTGCTTGACTCAGCAGATAGTAACGAGTCGTCAGAAGGTGCGGTGCTCGACGGAGATAACACCTCAGCGGTCAATGTGATCAATTCATCTGAAATCAAACAAGACATACTTGGTGACACATGTACTTTCCATGAGGTGATACTTGTGACTAGAGCCCGACCGATTATCGGCTCGCCGATATTATCGAGTCGATATCACGCTTGGAGAGAAATATCGGTATCGGCCGTGGAAGGTAAAAAAATATCGGCCGTTTTCGTGACGTCACAACATGGTGGCAGGGAGTCAGAGAAGTCGATAGAAGACGTGAGGACGGTAAATTATAAAAAATAAATGGCCATGCTGCACATAGTGCATACTTCATACAGGCAGTAGGCGTGCCTGTCTGAAAAATATTATGGATTACTAACCACCGTTATGCCCCACTGACTTTGTGGGAATCCCCCTACAGTAATCGATCACCATGAAGACAGAGAGCTGCTGGGTGGATTGGATAGTTGTCTGCCGAAGATTTCAATCAGTAAGAGAAATGAGAACATCAATCATGCTGGACTGACCCTCGTGATGATAGAGAAAAGCGTCTCGTCGAAACATTTCTCGGAAGATAGTGCTATTGGTTCGGTACCAACAGAGCTACCAGTAGTGTATGAAGTCGTCTGACTGAGGCCTTCGGGGCCACCATGATAGGAAATATGCGAGCATAGAGGGCAAGAAAATCAAGCAAACGTGGAGTAAAGCCAATAATTGATACGAAAATTTTTAATTCCATGATGACATAGGCCAATTCTGACAAAAGAGCGTAAAATATTGATCAATTGATTGTTTGAATGCTGGTCATGGTCAAAGCCCAAGGGGGATGGGTGGAGCAGTTGCAGACGTGGACAATTTCAGTTGTTTTGCACATTCTCTTCATCTATTTGTTAACGATGTGCTGAAGGCTCCAGGTGCACTGCCAGAAGAATATCAATAATAATATCAATATTTGGTGAAACCATTGAAGGAAAGATCCCCTGCAAGGGAGCGGTGGAACCGAAATGAAGAAAGATTTCCAATTCTTGCTGTGCCACTAACTATGGTACCAAGTGAAAGACTGCTCACTATGTTTAGTACTTTATACATCATTTATGGAAGACCACAGAAGTTCATTCCTTGGAGAATGAGCCGAGAAATTGTGCTTCGTGAACTGTAATCTGCAACTGCTGGATTGGTGCTATTGATATATTTTTATTGCCCCTAGATCATTTATTTCATGTTCAAGCATATCAATGGCTGTAAAGTTGTTGAAATAAATGCTCTGAGTTGTTAAAATTGGGCATTGAGCTAGATTCCATATCTTTTGAATATCGGCTGAATATATCGGGGTTATCGGTGGAGGTACTGGATATCGGTCTTATCGGTATCGGCTCAGAAATCTAATATCGGTCGGGCTCTACTTGTGACACATGTATTTTGCATGAGATGAACAGATAAATGATGGGGTTAGAGCTGTGCGTTAGGGTGAAAAATGGTAAACTAACACTGAATCAATTACAAAGCCATGAATTTCGACATGTTTACGGGGAGCCGGATTGTTGATGATCAGGTTGAGTGAATAATAAAGTAGACTATAAACCCCAGTATGCTATATAACAAATTTCTATGCACTGCGCAGACTCACAGAGATGTAAGCGGGCATATATGTGAGTTCGGACACGTGCAATTGGCATGTGCATGTCATTACTTTATTAACAAGTTCTTGTTAATGTTCTTTCAAGATTACTGCATCACTCCAATCTCTGCATGCATAATTGTATATGCTCAAAACTGCTTGCATCTCTGATGTGGTGCATACGAACTATAGCATACGATTGTGATTCTGCTCTAGAATTGTATCTAACATTCAAATGACTGCTCAGCTGAGCTTCTGATTACCAACCTTTTTCTGTACTTGCAATGAACCCACCAAACTGCGGAAAAGAAACTCTTTCTGTGTCCAACTCAGAGTCTGGTAATATTGTATTGAATTGAGCGGGCTCCATTGCAAGCAGCTGGAAATGGAATTGCACTATTTAAAATGAGAAACTAGACTAGCAATTTTCAGAAGGAACCCCCGACACATCGAAGGGAAGTTGGCCTACAAACCATATTTGAAATTGGAGATAAATCGTGATCCTTGAAAGGCCCACCTCCAGTCTTGAAATTTTCTTTATTGATATACGTCATTTGTTTGGCTGCCTTTGTCTTCATGTTTTTGTATAGAACTCGGAGCTTCGTCCAATCACTGACATTTCTTGTATTTCTATCGATATTGAAGTCCATTTGAATTTTTTTTCCAAGCTGACTCCTTGACATTGCATATGGATCGAGCGGTCGATCTATCCAGTAAAATCGGTGTCTTGGCCACCAAATTGACCAATAATTCCTTTTCATATTCTGAATAGTTGGTTCTCTTTTCTCCCCTCTTCTCAGAATCCATATTCGATAAGATTGCGTGTATGACTCTAAACCAGTGGTTCTTAACCTTTTGTCCTTCAGCGCCCCCTTTCAAAAATTATCGTGCTCCAGCGCTCCCCCCCCCCCAACCTCATATTGTAAGGAATGTAATAAAGATAATGAGAAAGACGGAGGGCCGTAACAGCACTTCGCCAACCCTCTAAAAACGACTGCCTTGCGCACCCATAGCGTGATAAACCAAACTTCTGAGGGCTTCGCCCACAAGAGCCCCGTAGCGTGATGTCGATGGTCAGCAAAGTTTGTGTGACCTGGTCGCCCTAGGTACCAAAATTTTCTATAATGCATGAATGAATAGGTGGTAGTTACATATATAAGCCGCTATAAATTTTTTATCCTCTCAGCCAACGAAATCAGATTTACCAGTAGCGCTGATCGAGCTGTTGTATGGGAAAATAAAGGGCACGTAATTAATAATTAAACGTATTCGGGCTTGCCCGTAGGTACAATTAGTTCGTTACCAGGGACGTAACAGCACTTCGTCAGCCCCCCCTCCAAAAAATAAAAATAAACGTTGGTCTTGGGCCCCCATCGGGTGATAAATCAAACTTCCGGGGGGCTTCGCCCCCAGACCCCCATTCTGTTATCCGCTATTTGCTGATACTAGTCATCTACATTGGGTGTCCACTGTCCATTTACTGAGCCAGCTATGCTCATAGACGCGTGAAGCGCGAAAAGTTTCAATAATTAATGATTGAATTGGTCAATATAATCGGGAATTGCATGTATATTGATATCACTTTTTATGCTCTCTCTTCTCACGTAAACAAATTTACCTGTAGAGCTGAGTGATGTGTGATTGAAAAGGTAGGTCCCCTCAATAATAATTATACATCTCCGGGCGTATACCCGTTGGCAGGACCGAAACGGCATTTCGTCAGGCCCGCCGAAAAAACTTGGGTCTTAGGCTCCCATAGGGTGATAAACCGACCGCCCCCCATCACGTTGGTCGCTTTTGCCACGAAATCAGCTGTACTGTTTAGCGAGCCAGTGCGAAGCGCGAAAACTTATGATAATTCATGATAAAATCGGTCAGTAAGATCGTTAATTGCATATATATTGCTATCAATTCCTTGTCCTCTCTGCTCACGTTACCAGATTTACCGGGAGAGCAGAGTGAGGTGCAATGTTTGCTCTAAGTTGCGCAGGTGCGCAGTGCTGACACGGTCTCTGCGCACAGAAAATCTACGTTGCGCACAACAAATCCGATGTTATGAAATTTTTGTAGTCGTTACGCACTGTTGTCCAAGGGTCTACGCAGTGAGTTGAAGAGTGTGCGCAGACTCATCAAAACGTAGAGCGAACATTGTGAGGTGTCTTCGAAACTGTAGGGCCCGTAACTAATAATTAAACATATTTGGGCGGGCGAACCCGTTGGTATGACTTCATTGCATGATGTTATTTCGTGACCTCCTGTCTGCTATATATCAAAAAATATAGAATCGCCCATCAGGGTTATCGCCCGACAGGAATATCTAGTTTTAGATATCCCTGTCGCCCAATCGTAGTAAACTAAAAGACGCACACGATTTCAAATTGGTATTTCTTCACTGGCATACAATTTTTCCCCGCCAGATGGAATTCCTCTTCTTGGGTTCAGATTGCCAAGACAGGAACATTCGGTGCCAGTCATTTAGGCACCCATGGACAATTAAACCTATATGTATTTTATAGGCTATCAGGGGCGGGCAACTTCTCCAATCTGCGGGCCGGATATACGAAAATTAGGTACTTGGCGGGCCGGATTGCTGAATCGATACATTATTCGCCATTTATCCACATATACAAGGAATACATCGTATTTAATGTGAATGTATTTTAACGACAGCAATGTCACTTCAAAGCCATTTCTCGCCGATAACGACGAAGACAATGTGGATTTGATAACAGCATTGTCATAGAGGCGCCGCCATGTCTGCTTCTATCTGATCAATCAACACCAATGGATGCGGGTTCGAGTCCGACCGAGGTCGACATCTGAATTCCGATATCTAAGTGTTGGAGGTTTACCTAGGTTCCTCCTCGCCACCTCATCCGCGTCAGCGGTGTCTTACAAAAAGCCTAGAGGTGGGCTGTGCTATATGTCGGCAGCTACGGAAAATAAGAAGATTATCGGCCTGGTGTAAATGACCAGTCGACAAACACCATGAATACCCCAAAACAAACAAACAAACCAGGGATATCTAGAACTAGGTTTAGATATCCCTGAGCAACACGCGGTGCAATCCCTAATTAAGATTTCAAGGCGTTCGGAAACCCCGGTACGCCTAATTTACCAAGATATCAATTCATTAGGGTTGAGTAGGTGACGAGATAGCGTCGTTGTTCAACTGTGTGTCCTGATTAATCTCGATATTGAATTCATGCGGTCCACGTCCTCTACGAAATTTGAAAAGTGGCCCGCGATTTCTTTTGAGTTGGCGGTCCCTGGTATAAACGGTGTCTCATTAGGGTTACCATACGACCTCTTTTTTGAGATTTTGTCCACTTTTTTGAGATATTGGTTAAATATATGGCAAAATCGACTGAGATACAGTAAATTAACACTGAAGTAACGCTCCAGCGGCTATTTCGGGAGATGAGCCGGAAAATTTATCTTTTTTTAGTCAACCAACTGATAATGTGAAAGGAAAAACTGTATTTTGGGCGCTGAGCGAGAAAATTGACCTTTCTTATTTTTAGTCAACCGACCACGAAGTGGGAAAAATTTAAAAATTTTTCAGAATTTTCCTCCGGTTTTGCAAGTCTGAAAATTTTATAAAATTGTCCTTTTTTATATTTCCAAAATATCGTAACCCTACGTCTCACAAAAGCCTAGAAGTGGGCCGTGGTACAAATCGGCGGTTACAGAATGAAAAATACGAAATATCAGCCTGGTGTAAATGACCATTGTAGTCGACAAACACCATGATTACCACAGACTACATCAGGGTTGAGTACATCGTAAACGCCGATAATGCAAGTCTTTTCGCTTCGACGAACTTACACGTTAGCTCCACTCTCGCACGCTGCGCATACACGTGTATCATAACATACAGTCACTTAAATTTGACGTAATAGGCAAGTTGTGGGAAATCTCGGCAGACTGGGGCCGCGGGCCACATTATCATGTAAGACGGAAAACTCTCTGCGGGCCGGACAAAATCCCTTCGCGGGCCATATGTTGCCCGCCCCTGGGCTATATATAACGAAGATTTCGGTTTTAATTTGCTCTGAATACTCATTAAGGAAATGTCCTACCACCACATCATCTACTGCGAAGCCATTTTTCTCCAGCGCCCCCGAGCCCAGCGCCCCCCATTTTCCCTGAGCCTTTCCGCCCCCTTCAAAATCGCCAGCGCCCTAGGGTTGCATCCAGGGTTGAATTTAGAACATATACCAATTTAAAACAAAAAAGTTTAAAACAAGGCCATTGTTTGAAACATGTTTTTATTCTTTTTCTGTTGTTGTTGTTGTTGTTTATTTTAGGCCATGACGTCACGAATATTCAATTGTGAAGTCATAGTGGATTACCATTGACAATTGAAAGTATAGGGCAGTGGTTCTCAACCTTTTTGGCTTCGCGGACCCCTTTTGACCGTCTCGGACCCCCGCGGACCCCCTTAAGTTTTAGTTCAATTTTAGCTCTATTATGATGCAACCTTCGTCTGTCTTGTGAGTAGTGTAGTAGATCGGTCGTGGTGTGCGCTTTTTTGCATGGGGTAGTATAGGCGGGGTCGCGAGCGGGGGTGGCGAGCGGCTCTTATGTCTTATGGCGGGGGTGGCGAGCGGCTATTGCGTCTTATGGCGGGGGTGGCAAGCGGCTCTTATGTCTTATGGCGGGGGTCGCAAGCGGCTGGGAAACCGGGGGTGGCAAGCGGCTATTATGTCTTATGGCGGGGGTGGCAAGCGGCTATTGTGTCTTGTGGTCGCACGGTAACCCTATTCAGCATAGGGATCGGTCGCACGCGGCTTCATTGTTGACATGTCGTACTTTCGGGTATAAACATCTCTCGTGTGGTGGCTTATGGTTGCGTTGGCATGTCGTACTTCGTGTTGAATATGTATCAAGTAAATAGTCATGTGAATGAACCTCTGTCATGTATTCTTACGGGATCTCTGGTGACCTGCCATTGTTTCTTATGGGATCTCTGGTGACCCCACCCTTTCAGGTATAGGGCTCGCTCATGACCTGCCGTGAAAACTCGTGTTGGTGACTCCACCCTTTTCGAGTCCCTATCGCTGATGACCTGCCGTCTCGTCGGTGACCCCACCCTTTCGGTATAGGCTGCGTTGGTGAGTCGTATTTTCAGGTATAGGCGGCGTTGGTGAGTCGTATTTTCAGGTATAGGCTCCGGTCGCATGATAGCGTTACAGAGATAGGGATCGGTCGTATGCTAACGTTTTCGGGTGTAGGCTGCGCTGACATGTCGTACTTTCGGGTATAGGTATCTCTCGTGTGGTGTCTTATGGCTGCGGTGACAAGTCGTACTTTCAGGTATTTAGTTTGCCACAGAGCCGGCGTAGACGGTGATTCAAATACCAACAATAGCCGCGTTCACATACTAACACTTCAAAAAGGTGTGAAATATTTGTAAAATCCTACGATCGCCCACAAGATAACACCTCAGACATGGTCATCTTTCACGACTTGGTGTCATAACCATACCGATCGCTCACGCGGTGAAATTTTAGTAATCAGTTTGTCACAGAACTTGATTTCGCTGGTAAGATTTAATAAGTAACGACTAACAGAACCGCCGGTGTCGGTAACTTGAATAGCAACAAATTGTCACTTATTTCAGTCCTAACCCTAATCCTTTGTGCAGTTACCGCATACTCAAATAGGTGTGAAATAATTGTAAAATCATACGTTCACTGACAAGGGTAACGAATAACAGAACCACAACGGCGGCGACTTGAATACTATCAAATTGTCAATTGCTGGTATAACTCGAATCTTTTTAAGAGTATAATCCTTTTGAAACTGAATATTACTTGACTTGACCAACTTTCAACTCCGTTTCCGGATCATTCAAACATTCCACGCCGCTGTTTTAACACTTATAGAATCAATACCAACTATCTCTAACCCGATAATATTCAATCATTTTGGTAGTTTGCCAACTTTAAATCCGTTCGTCAGATGTACTACAGGTAACTGAGATAATCAAAAACGAAATATTTTGACTTTGACACAGTATCGAAATGAAACTCACTACACAAATCAAGTTGATTCGTATCTGAATGTGTTGATTCGGCACAACCATTATCCTCTGAGAAATCTTTTTAACGTAATCTTTTGAATCGAACGTAACCTGAATATTACCGACGCCGACTTTCAGCCACATCGAATTATTCACACATTCCACGCCGCTCTTTTCACACCTATATAATCAATACCAACTAGCTGTATGAGAATCAAGAATCACAAGTATGCGCATATAGTAATTGTATTCATTATTGAGAAATCAAACGCTTAATAAAAACACGCAACTTATCATTTGCCAACTCTAACATTACCAAAAAATCAGGTGGGTCTATTATTGATTGAAAATCCTTGAGTCCTTATTATCAAAAATGTTATAGTGCGGCGTCGGAATCCATTCGCGGGGTGTACTGAAGGTAAATTCAGATAATCCGAAATGAAATATCTCGACTTTGACATAGTCTGAATTGAAATAGATTGACAAACATAACTACCAACTTTCACCCAGTCACATTTCGAAATTATACGCATATTGATTTGAAACAAGTAATGACATATTACAACTATATTCGCGATCGAACTTTCCGTTTGGCGAAGATAGTTTCAGAAATACTATCACTATAATATCTCAACATTTTAACATCTTGCCATACACAAAAGAGTAAAATACAAAAACCTTGTCAAGTCAATCCGTTTGTAACTTACCCAACCAACTCAACAGTATCCTTATGAAAAGTAGACAAGACTACGCGAGTAATCACCACAATCCAAAATCCATAACAAGTTCGGTTGTATTCATAGTCCGCCAACTCGTATTTTTTTATTCAACTGTAAAAGTCGTTACTATTCTGTAACCTAAAGTAATTACTACTCGGTGCGCACAACTTGAGATTAACATATGTTTTGAGTATATGATATTTGAATGTCTGACCGATGTAGTTAAGAATTCATTTCTTACGATCGAACACCGGTGTTACATTGAAAGTTATCATGTTGTAAACATTCTTATTAACACGTTGGTTTGACATACGAGATTTTGTAATAGTTGATCACGACTTGATTAATAAATTATGACGTAATTAGACCGGGGTTGTGTTAAAACTTATTACGATACCAACAAACTTTTCAGAAACATTGTTATTAACATATTGATTTGTAAAACTACGCGCGCCTGAAATGTTCTTGATTTGAAAGATATTCCGTGTTGTTACAAATCACTCTGCGTATTACGGATATCAGAAAATATTTTTACAAATGTAGTTGTTGCCAGTAACCAAGAATAAAGATGACACAACAATTTCGTTATTCAAACATTGAACACCCGATGCAAAATGCTTTATTGGTCAAATTCGCAACGGGTAATTGAAACGACTAAGTGTAGAGTCAGTATATCACAATGGCACGTCGTTACTATTGAATCCAGCAATTGATACGATTTATTGTCGGGATTTGTGACAGCGCATTGAAACATACACAACTTACAGAGTGTGAAAATATCACTTTGGGTATCGAGTACCGTTTGAAGCGTGCGATCAATACATAATTCCGTTCGCACTCTCTAAGACGTTGTGAAGTCTACAGATTTACACTTCAAGACTTTGATCAACACAGAAGCAATTTGGAATATCTTTACTGGACGCATCCTATTCTACTAGACTTGAGTAATACACAAAACTCATAGCATTAACAAAATCGCAATAGGCGCTACACTGAAATCTACAAAATGTGTTTGTATTGTTGTTAGTGATCATAAATTATCATTTGAATAAGTAATTGTAATCATAAAACCAAACTTGCGAAAGTCATTACCATAACAAAAGAATATTGTAGGTTGCTTGCTAAATGTTTGCCGGAAATATTTGTAGAACGCTCACGACCAAAGAAATCGGAAATCCCCCCCCCCCATTGTCATTCGTCAAAGTATATGTTGTCACAATACTCATCCCGTAAAAGATCTTACCAACCATCGTCGAGGAGGTGTTTTATTCAGACATTTTGACTCTGGAAAATCCAAAGCACGAACCCGGACATCACAGAACTATCGAAGCCTATTGTCCAATTTTCCAAAACATGCATTTCGGTGTACAAGAGCATATTGTATGTGGTTAACCGATGATATTGATGTGATACGACTAGTGGGGGTATACTCTGAAACCGGTAGTCCGTGTATATTTCCGTCACTGTTCGTTGTAATCTATTTCAAACTATCGTCAATACAACAAATACCAAATTGTCAGGTGTGTTAGTCAGATTTCAAAATGAAAATGGTTTTGTTACTCTAGGAAAAGCTAGATGACCAAGAGAAAATGTATTGTTACACTGGGTAAACGCCAGATCTCCAAAGGAAAATGATATTTTTACTCAGGTAAACGACGACCCACCAAGTGAAAATGGTTTGTTGCTCAAGGAAAAAATATATTTCCAAGTGAAAATGGTTTGTTGCTCAGGGAAAAAATATATTTCCAAGTGAAAAAGGTTTGTTACCCAGTGAAAAAATATATTTCCAAGTGAAAAAGGTTTGTTACCCAGAGAAAAAATAGATTTCCAAGTGAAAACGGTATTGGTATTCAGGTAAATGATAGTTTTCCAAACGAAAAGGGTTTGTTACCCAGGGAGAAAATATATTTTCAAAAGAAAATGATTAGTTACTCTAGGTAAAAGTATTTTTCCATGTGCAAATAGTTTTTTGCTGTAGGAAAAAAATAGATTTGTAAACGACAAGGGTTTGTTACTCTAGGAAAGGATAGATCGCCAAGTGAAAACGATAATTTTACACAGGTAAACGTCAGTTGTCCAAACCAGTATGGTATTTTTGACTTGGGTAGGTATCTTGTGTTCAACGCTGGTAGTGTGATTGGTCTTGTTAAACGCAGTTTCCGAGTTGTACAATATACTTTTCGTGCTTATACAATTACGAAGGGGGCGGAAAATGAAATTGCTATTATGATCGTCAGAAGATTGTTGTATGTTGATTTGATTTGTCGGAGTAGCAAACCTATCATTCGCATATGACAAGCAAAATCATTACTGCGAATACATGTAACTAACTTGTTCGGTCTCTATCAACGCAAAAGAGATGATTCGTTTTTGAAACCGTAGCGAAGACCACATGTAAATCTATGCGATAGACTTCTATTTCCTTACATTCAGTCGTGTCGTGTCCATTTTAATACGGGGGCCCACAGGTATGACATGCACACACTAACACCGTGAACAGAAATCGATGATTTTGATTAATAAAAATATTTCTTGACTACATCGGAATGTCTATGTTGTAGAAAGTAAATACTTTTATGGTGTTGTGTGTTTAATGAAGGCGATTGGTTACAAGTATGTTTTGGGAAAATAAAATTTATTTATCTGTATGTGGCAGTTTGTGAGGAAATGAAAATAGATCCGTGGTTTTAATTGGTTTGTGACTGTGTTGTTTTAATGTACAGGTAGACTTGACACTGAACAACAATTCGACTCACAAAAAATGTTTGTTGTATGATTTGTCACTGGTGCGCAAAGCGTTAGGAATATTTTTGTATGATAATATCTTCTAGCTTTTTTGTTGTGAGGGCAATCATACGACGACTCAGAACTTTTCGTTAGCAAAGTAGATTGATCGATATGAAAGATGTAAGGACCGTGACTAGAAATATGTGTACTTTGTTGTTGGAGTAGCTGATTTACTGCTATGGCATTGACATAACCCGCTGGAAGTGAGTATGCTTTTCTTTCACGAAAGTTTACGTGGCTCCGTTGTAATAAATTTGTGTTAACTAAACTCGGATGGATACCACAATTGTGCTGGACTTACACATGGTATTCGTATACTGTACACATACAAACTTTTGTGTAAACAACTCTGGTGTTTCTGTTAATACTAGTTCTGTGTTGAACTACTTGATTATTAAGATACATGAACAACCATTCAGACAATAAAGTTCTTGAGGTATCGAAACAGTTTGAAAGCACCACCAATCATTGTACAGGTTTGTAGCATGGGAATATCGATTATTTTCGTTTACCATGAATATATTTCATATACCTTTGGTAAGAAATGAGTTGCGTGGGGTAATCATAAACAACCTACAAAAGTTAAACTTGTAGCGTTTGATTGCCTACTTTTTTATCATTGTTTGTTGTTAAAAGACGACTGAGTTTACATTTACACATAGTAAGTGGAGAAACTCAAGTAATAAATTTTACTCGGTTGAAAATATCGATCAATGGAGTAACAGTATCAATATGAGTGGTATATTATTTTTCGCGATATGCAACAAACCTTCTAAGTAAACTTGTCAAAAATTTATCATGTCATAGTCGGTTGTTATGAAATCGAAACAAAAGTACTTTGATTATCACGACAAAGGGAGTTGAGATGAATGCAGTATTTCGGAAGTGAATGTGTATCGTTTGGTATGTTCAGCAATCACTAAATGACCAAAATATCAAACTGTGCATACAACTCGGTTAGTTAAACGATAGAGTTACAAGTCGGATGTAATCTCGATTTACAGATGACAGCTTGATGATGTAAAGCTCAACCACTCAAATGTGTTCATTGCAAAGTATTTGACACAAACAAAATATCGAACGAAGACCCAACACTGGGTTTCATTACCGGGTGAGTGAAAATTGTTTCCTGTTGGCTAGGTATGATTTGCATTTAGAAAAAACGATCTACGCCGATTAAGCGACACTGTTTAATATCCGATGAGTGAGTGAAATTTCTTAGGGTTTGATTTAGCGTGTTAATTACCGGCGATTCAATGACATACAAGTAAGATCTTTTACGGGATGAGTATTGTGACAACATATACTTTGACGAATGACAATGGGGGGGGGGGGGAATTTCCGATTTCTTTGGTCGTGAGCGTTCTACAAATATTTCCGGCAAACATTTAGCAAGCAACCTACAATATTCTTTTGTTATGGTAATGACTTTCGCAAGTTTGGTTTTATGATTACAATTACTTATTCAAATGATAATTTATGATCACTAACAACAATACAAACACATTTTGTAGATTTCAGTGTAGCGCCTATTGCGATTTTGTTAATGCTATGAGTTTTGTGTATTACTCAAGTCTAGTAGAATAGGATGCGTCCAGTAAAGATATTCCAAATTGCTTCTGTGTTGATCAAAGTCTTGAAGTGTAAATCTGTAGACTTCACAACGTCTTAGAGAGTGCGAACGGAATTATGTATTGATCGCACGCTTCAAACGGTACTCGATACCCAAAGTGATATTTTCACACTCTGTAAGTTGTGTATGTTTCAATGCGCTGTCACAAATCCCGACAATAAATCGTATCAATTGCTGGATTCAATAGTAACGACGTGCCATTGTGATATACTGACTCTACACTTAGTCGTTTCAATTACCCGTTGCGAATTTGACCAATAAAGCATTTTGCATCGGGTGTTCAATGTTTGAATAACGAAATTGTTGTGTCATCTTTATTCTTGGTTACTGGCAACAACTACATTTGTAAAAATATTTTCTGATATCCGTAATACGCAGAGTGATTTGTACCAACACGGAATATCTTTCAAATCAAGAACATTTCAGGCGCGCGTAGTTTTACAAATCAATATGTTAATAACAATGTTTCTGAAAAGTTTGTTGGTATCGTAATAAGTTTTAACACAACCCCGGTCTAATTACGTCATAATTTATTAATCAAGTCGTGATCAACTATTACAAAATCTCGTATGTCAAACCAACGTGTTAATAAGAATGTTTACAACATGATAACTTTCAATGTAACACCGGTGTTCGATCGTAAGAAATGAATTCTTAACTACATCGGTCAGACATTCAAATATCATATACTCAAAACATATGTTAATCTCAAGTTGTGCGCACCGAGTAATAATTACTTTAGGTTACAGAATAGTAACGACTTTTACAGTTGAATAAAAAAATACGAGTTGGCGGACTATGAATACAACCGAACTTGTTATGGATTTTGGATTGTGGTGATTACTCGCGTAGTCTTGTCTACTTTTCATAAGGATACTGTTGAGTTGGTTGGGTAAGTTACAAACGGATTGACTTGACAAGGTTTTTGTATTTTACTCTTTTGTGTATGGCAAGATGTTAAAATGTTGAGATATTATAGTGATAGTATTTCTGAAACTATCTTCGCCAAACGGAAAGTTCGATCGCGAATATAGTTGTAATATTTCATTACTTGTTTCAAATCAATATGCGTATAATTTCGAAATGTGACTGGGTGAAAGTTGGTAGTTATGTTTGTCAATCTATTTCAATTCAGACTATGTCAAAGTCGAGATATTTCATTTCGGATTATCTGAATTTACCTTCAGTACACCCCGCGAATGGATTCCGACGACGCACTATAACATTTTTGATAATAAGGACTCAAGGATTTTCAATCAATAATAGACCCACCTGATTTTTTTGGTAATGCTAGAGTTGGCAAATGATAAGTTGCGTGTTTTTATTAAGCGTTTGATTTCTCAATAATGAATACAATTATTATATGCGCATACTTGTGATTCTTGATTCTCATACAGCTAGTTGGTATTGATTATATAGGTGTGAAAAGAGCGGCGTGGAATGTGTGAATAATTCGATGTGGCTGAAAGTCGGCGTCGGTAATATTCAGGTTACGTTCGATTCAAAAGATTACGTTAGAAAGATTTCTCAGAGGATAATGGTTGTGCCGAATCAACACATTCAGATACGAATGAACTTGATTTGTGTAGTGAGTTTCATTTCGATACTGTGTCAAAGTCAAAATATTTCGTTTTTGATTATCTCAGTTACCTGTAGTACATCTGACGAACGGATTTAAAGTTGGCAAATTACCAAAATGATTGAATATTATCGGGTTAGAGATAGTTTTTTATTGATTCTATAAGTGTTAAAACAGCGGCGTGGAATGTGTGAATGATCCGGAAACGGAGTTGAAAGTTGGTCAAGTCAAGTAATATTCAGTTTCAAAAGGATTATACTCTTAAAAAGATTCGAGTTATACCAGCAATTGACAATTTGATAGTATTCAAGTCGCCGCCGTTGTGGTTCTGTTATTCGTTACCCTTGTCAGTGAACGTATGATTTTACAATTATTTCACACCTATTTGAGTATGCGGTAACCGCACAAAGGATTAGGGTTAGGACGGAAATAAGTGACAATTTGTTGCTATTCAAGTTACCGACACTGGCGGTTCTGTTAGTCGTTACTTATTAAATCTTACCAGCGAAATCAAGTTCTGTGACAAACTGATTACTAAAATTTCACCGCGTGAGCGATCGGTATGGTTATGACACCAAGTCGTGAAAGATGACCATGTCTGAGGTGTTATCTTGTGGGCGATCGTAGGATTTTACAAATATTTCACACCTTTTTGAAGTGTTAGTATGTGAACGCGGCTATTGTTGGTATTTGAATCACCGTCTACGCCGGCTCTGTGGCAAACTAAATTCCTGAAAGTACGACTGGTCACCGCAGCCATAAGACACCACACGAGAGATACCTATACCCGAAAGTACGACATGTCAGCGCAGCCTACACCCGAAAACGTTAGCATACGACCGATCCCTATCTCTGTAACGCTATCATGCGACCGGAGCCTATACCTGAAAATACGACTCACCAACGCCGCCTATACCTGAAAATACGACTCACCAACGCAGCCTATACCGAAAGGGTGGGGTCACCGACGAGACGGCAGGTCATCAGCGATAGGGACTCGAAAAGGGTGGAGTCACCAACACGAGTTTTCACGGCAGGTCATGAGCGAGCCCTATACCTGAAAGGGTGGGGTCACCAGAGATCCCATAAGAAACAATGGCAGGTCACCAGAGATCCCGTAAGAATACATGACAGAGGCTCATTCACATGACTATTTACTTGATACATATTCAACACGAAGTACGACATGCCAACGCAACCATAAGCCACCACACGAGAGATGTCTATACCCGAAAGTACGACATGTCAACAACGAAGCCGCGTGCGACCGATCCCTATGCTGAAAAGGGTTACCGTGCGACCACAAGACACAATAGCCGCTTGCCACCCCCGCCATAAGAGATAATAGCCGCTTGCCACCCCCGGTTTCCCAGCCGCTTGCGACCCCCGCCATAAGACATAAGAGCCGCTTGCCACCTCCGCCATAAGACGCAATAGCCGCTCGCCACCCCCGCCATAAGACATAAGAGCCGCTCGCCACCCCCGCTTTCCCAGCCGCTCGCAACCCCGCCTATACTACCCCAAAAAAGCGCACACCACGACCGATCTACTACACTACTCTTGTGCAAATGAACTGTAGGCTTGTGATAAACAGCAAAATCATGTTTTTTTCTCGAAAATAACATCATACTATTTATATAGAAATTTTTACCGCATAACGCTTATGACGATACTTTTGGTGTGATCGCAACATTTATGGCACCAATATGAAGAAACATATATTTTATGATCATATCACGTCCAGCATCTAGCGCAGGGACGGGCAACATACGGACCGCGAGCCGGATTCGCCCCGAGACGGAATTTTGATCGGCATGCAGAGAGTTTCCACCTTCAAATTGAAATACGTATCTAAAAGTACAGACAAATTTTATCTGCCAAAGAATGGATCCAAGTTTTCCAACCCGATAAAGACTATCATGAAACGACTTGTTTTGTTCGGGTCTACGTATATATTTACGAGCAAACATTTTCGACCATGAACAATTAAACAACAGCAAGACAAGGCTGCATACCAATACAACTGGTGATATGAATTTTAGGGTTGGAGCGTAATGCTTTGATAGCAACGAAACACTCCTTGCTCATCAAAAAACCAGCCTTGTCGACAGGGCATCCGCAATAAGAATGCGCCAAATCAGATAGCCGAGCTTTAAAAGCAGGTATATCATTGTCCGATTTATGACCAATGTCAGCCAAAAATATTCGGGTCCATTCCAATATGAATGTACTATTCAATTGTAAATTGAAGTTCTGTACCTACAAGAAGCTGCTCAAATAGTGGTTATGTATATCACAGGATAAATGGATTTCGTGGCGAGGTTTCAATCTCTGGATTGGGACAAATCAGGGAAATACTTTGGAAATTTTTGATCCAAACGACTGTTTACTAATTTGATGAAACTAAGAACTTCAACTTCAAATCGAGAAGGTTTCGCAGACAGAAGTCACCCTGATTGACGTTACTATCTCCATATTTTTATTTTTTCCACAAACCCCAACAAAACGTCTCTAAACAGCAATATATTTGTATCAGCAGGTTATGGGAAAATTGGCAATGAAAATGAATTTTCACACTACGATAGTTCATGTCAGACGATTATTATGATGATATGAGGTTTTAGCAGTTGTGGTGCGAAACTGCCTCATGCTTTCTCAAATTAAAAACCGAAGTAAAAATTAGGTTATCAACCATTTTAAAAATTTTGAGGTCTCGCGGACCCCCTGAAATTGCTTCGCGGACCCTTAGGGGTCCACGGACCCTTAGGGGTCCACGGACCCCCGGTTGAGAACCGCTGGTATAGGGTGAATAATATGAATATAGCTCCTCTGACGAAAGATCTGTACTATTGCTGTTGAACCGACTATTTTTAGGGTTCCAACCTTCTCATATCGATATGCGTCGGCTATATCTGGTAGTAATTGTCCGTAGGCTCATACAACATGTTTTTTGGAAAGTATTTACACAATTATGCCATAATTTTGCAACTTGAAAAAACACAATTTTTTTTAAAGGAGACTTTGTTTAAAACACCGTTTGTTTTAAATGCAACCCTAGTTGCATCACATGATATCACAGCTTCGTGTGACGTCTGTGTTTGCAGTTAACTTAAAATTAATTTGGCGCTCAGAAAACCGCAGCCATTAAGATGTCTACGCCAGCCTTGCTAAGCATAATTGCACTCGATTGTTTTGGGTGAAAATTTATAGGATGATTGTCTAGTATTTTCAAGTAGCTATGAGTTAAATATATTAAATTCTCACGACAATCACTATTGCATTGGACGTACAGAATATTTGTTTCGTCGCCATTTAAAGAATGTAACAATTCAGTCCTTGGTATCGACATTTATACATGATTCAAGATACGTTTCCCACTTGAGAACTGAAAATTATTCATGCAAAACGCACAGTCTATTTTCGCGAAGTTCTATTCCCTGATCCTAAATGAACTAGTTAGGAAATATATCTGATTGGAAATTAACCGCTTGCATGAGTAAACAATATAACTTAGTAGTTCGTCAGGTATGGTTACCTGCAATCTCTACCTCCGTCGCAAAAGTTTGAAGCTGGTATACAGCCTGATCCATCGCGGCATTCGAAATCTTCTTCGGCACATTTCGATTCTAGCGAAATATTGAATAGATAAATTGAATCGTTCATTTTGTTTCTACATGTAATGTACGGCCGGAATCTTATCACTAACGGACTCTTGGGATGTCGTTATAACCATAGGCGCCGAGTTACGGGGTGGCGGGGTGGCGCAGCCACCCCATGACAGATTTATGGGGTGGCGGCCACCCCATAAAATAAGATTGAACGCCCGCCGTCTGCGATTTCAAATCACCAGTGCTGTTAATTAGCGAGTCCGTGATAGCGCGTAAATGTCAACTATTTATCGTTAACCGATACGCGCGCGAATAATTGAATACGCGGCTTCGTCAGCGACGACTAACTATAGTGCTTAAAACGCCCTAATATCCGTGAAATCCATGATTAGTAATCAGACAATCGAAGCAACCTCGTTTACGACGTGGATTTCGACAAGCTTGTGCTGAGAAACAGCATCTCCTATCGCGATTTGACGACCAAATATACGTCCACCTTCTACAAATGATAGTGCGTTATTTGCATCGATGAGGGCCGCAAGCCGCGTTTAAAATATTTTGTGAACCATTTTTGTGATAAATATTCTCGGAGCGCAAAGTTGAACAGTGTTTTATTATATGTGCCTGCTAGTTGGAATGTATTCCAGTGCCCATAATAGTATTCCAATCCAATTACGCTTTGCGAACGTACATCGGGAAATGCAGCAATGAAGTCAATATCGATGTTTTAGTCAGCAACCAATTGTCGCGATTCTACTAAGTAAAAACTCATTGTGTTGGCGGTAAGGCAGGGGCGGGCAACTTCTCCAGTCGGCGGGCCGGATATGGGAAAATTAACTACTTGGCGGGCCGGATTGCTGCATTGATACATTATTCGCTCATTTATCCACGTATACAAGGAATAAATCGTATTTAATGGATGTATTTTGACGACAGCAATGTCACTTCAAAGCCATTTCTCGCCGATAATTACGAAGGCAATGTGGATTTGAGAATAGCTACTCACACTCGTATCTACTCACAGCTGATCAATGCACACACGGTGCAATCCCGAATTAAGATTTCAAGGCGTTCGATAAGCCCGGTACCCCAAATTTACCAAGATATCTATTTTATTAAGGTTGAGTAGGTGACGAGATAGCATCGTTGATCAACTGTGTGGCCAAATTATTCTCGATATTGAATTCATGCGGCCCGCGTCCTCCACGAAATTTGAAAATTGGCCCGCTACCCGTCTTGAGTTGGCGACCCCTGGCATAAGCGGTGTTTTACGGAAAGCCTAGAAGTGTACCGTGCAACAAGTCGGCGGTTACGGATTCAAAAATAAGACATATCAGCCTGGTGTGAATGATCATTGTAGTCGACAAACACCATGATTACCACAAACGACATTAGGGTTGAGTACATCGTGAATGCCGATAATGCAAGTCTTCTCGCTTCGACGAACTTACGCGTAAGTTCCACTCTCGCCCGCTGCGCAATTCGCATACACGTATATAATAACATACAGTCACTAAAATTTGACGTAGTAAGCAAGTAGTGGGGAGCTGCGGGCCACATTATCATGTAAGACGGAAAACTGTCCGCGGGCCGGACAAAATCCTTTCGCGGGCCGGATCCGGCCCGCGGGCCGTATGTTGCCCACCCCTGCGGTAAGGGATAATTACTGATTGGTCGCGCGCATTTGTAATCATCATTGTTGTCTCTCTTTCGTTTTCCAGAATTGGTGCGCCGTGTTAGAAGTCAAGCGATGAATACCGAGCGCTCGGCAATCAATGATCCAATTTAGCAATCGTCTCAGCGGGAGATAGCGTCACGTTGCATTTGTGCGATATGCGTGTACAAACGAATTTTGCTAATTGGCCGCTGCCGCACGTAACCCTGATAATACGACTTGTTGAATTGCAACTGAATATTAGCATCAGAATAATCATTTCAAAAGGACGGAGTTTTGTGTTTGAAAAGGAGGGGGTTTCGACACCTCCCTGACCACGCGACTGCCGCCACCCCATGCAAAAATAAAAGTCGGCGCCTTATAACTATATGTAAATAGCAACTGTTTGCTTCCATACTAGCGTATGTGATTTAAAGGAAAATTAACCGTCTGTTACCAAGCTTGTCATACTGTTCAACGAATAGTTATGGCTAATATGAGGAGTCTAAATATGTGTATTTCAGTGTATTGTCAGGGTTTAAATCTCTACTATCGCGTTCGATTCCTTCCTGTCGTTCTCCATTAAACTCAGCCACAGCCGAGGGTAATCGGGAGTCGAATGTTATTTAAAAATTACTTTAATTTCGTTATTTCCCTTTGGTTTCTGTTAGATACGGGAAATGAAGCCCGAACGAAGGACGTCACCCCGATGGCTGAGATCCACATGTTCGCGGTGGTGATTAGTCATGAAATTAAATTTGCACCATAAACATTTCGTGTGAACCATATCAGATTGAATGGATTAGATGTTTGTTAATAATTACCAGCTTTGCATAACGTATTTCGGCGTTTTTGTAGCTCGGGCGGGAAGATACAAAGTCTGTGTGGATATTCCAAACTTCTGCACAACCTGTCATCGTTACAATCATGTTTTGACGCATATCGTTCGTCGGATCCGTCTCTGACAAAAAAATGCCTTGGATTATATTTCATATTTTGACGCACATGGTTGATCGCATTGGGTCCTCGGAACGTTACGGACAATTTTTGACTACCCGGCATTAGTGAACGTTATGTCTCGTGTATTAAGTCTCATCTCGCGTTAGCCCTGTCCCAAAGTTACTGTCAAACTGATCTCTTTTCTTCAGTATCCATTAGGCCAGGGGTGGGCAATTATTTTCCTCCGCGGGCCAAATGAGAAAAATAAATACGTTGGCGGGCCGAATGAAAAGTTTTAGCTATATTCTATAGCGTTTTTTAATTTTATTTCCGAATTACATTGTTACTAATGAATGCGGCTCAGTAGATGTTTTGATATTAGGTAATGAGAAAGTGACGGTTAATTAAAAAATATCTATTTGCTGGAAAGGATTCGAAACAACATTTTAGCTCTCTTCCACGTTCTTCTATTAAGACTCTAAAACAGTGGTTCTCAAACATTTTTGGGCACGCCTCCCTTCCGGTTGGTGAAGAATTCCGCGACCCCTTATCAAGATATCACAAAATATTAAAAGGGCAACTAGAATGTTGGCAATCCCAACGGATAGTTAGATGGCATGAAAGATTATGGCTGTTAAGGAGAGAACTGTGACGTATCATAGTCGGACAATACACAGAGCAGCAACTACAAGCTGAGGGTATATCGCGCGGAGCGCGAAAAAATATTTGTGCAACCCTTCTGATGCTTTCACGTCCCCCAGTTCGAGAACCACTGCACTAAAATGTATATGCAACAGTGTTGGGACGACTCGAGTCATGACTTGACTCGAGTCAGACTCGAGTCACCTTTTTCGTATGACTTGACTTGACTCGAGTCACTTTGCTAAAATGACTTGACTTGACTTGACTCGGCGTATAAAAATTGTGGATTGACTCGTGACTCGGAGCAAAATTCACGAGTCAATTTCAAGTCATCAAGTAATCGGTGTCGATAAAAATCCCTGTATCTTGCATATGGTCGGACTGTTCGCTAAATGCTGGTGTAACCCGTGACAGCGACCAATCTTTCATTGATCGTGCGCTTTGCTGAACCTCCATTGTTCTCTCACAAATAAATTGACCGCAAACGAAGTGATTGAATTTTACAGATTACGTTGTCGTA
This sequence comes from Botryllus schlosseri, assembly GCF_051294905.1. Classification (NCBI taxonomy): domain Eukaryota; kingdom Metazoa; phylum Chordata; class Ascidiacea; order Stolidobranchia; family Styelidae; genus Botryllus; species Botryllus schlosseri. Next base: position 25,608,478 of record NC_137236.1, read on the forward strand.
AACTAGTACAGTAGAGTAATTTAATAACAAAATGTCTATTTCTGTTCTCTGTTCTTTCCCTAACCAAACCTCATGTTTTATTGAAATTGAATTCAACTATAGTTAATACAGTCCTCATCCATTAACGTAGGCTTGAATAGTATCATATCAATTTGTAAATGATAATGTATTGCATCTTATCAATTCGTTTCTCTATTCTCTATTTTGGCTGGTAGCTATAAACTGAGGCTGTGTAATTACTTACGTAGTTTAGCAGTTCTACGTATATGTCAGCGATACAGCACCTTATTGGGTGTATATTTAACTCTATATTCGCTCATTGGTTCAGAATCAATGACCACCCAATCTGTATTTCAAGCAGATAGCAAAATGCAATGACGTAATCATGCCACATACTTCAAAAAGACAACTTGACTTGAATTGTGACTTGACTCGTGACTTGACTTGACTTGACTTGACTCGACTTGACTCGACTTGACTCGACTTGACTCGACTTGACTCGACTTGACTCGACTTGACTCGACTTGACTCGACTTGACTCGACTTGACTCGACTTGACTCGAGTCACCTCCAAAAATTGAGTGACTTGACTTGACTCGATTCACTTCCGAAAATCGATTGACTTGACTTGACTCGAGTCAAAATCTGCAATGACTCGAGATGACTCGTGATTCGAAGGTAGTGACTTGATCCCAACACTGATATGCAATAGTATAAAGCTTATTTTCTTGGTCTCTGCCTTCCGAGGAGTGTGCAGCTTAAATATAGCCTTTATATTGAGCGAAGCTTTTAGTTTTTCTGAACTTCGCCCTCCCTTGACCGAGTGCTTCGTGGTTTTGTCATAATACTGACTCAGGTATGCGACTATTTAGTGCTCTAAATCCTAAACCTAACTGCCGAAGTCTGTAAACCTCGATTGGTCGTATCGTACCTTCTTTGAGTTTTAGTTTTCGGCTTTCTTTTTTTGGCATGCCCGTTAATCATTTATGCGTGATAGATATGATAGATAGTAATATAGATAGTAATCGCGAGCACTGATTGACTTGTTTTACGAATTAGGGATTTGTTGACCACATTTGAACCACATACCGTATAATGCGTAATGTGACAATGGCATCAAGGAAGGTTTGAACTAAACTATATGGAAAAAGTGATTTCTTGTGACTTAAATTGCTGCTCATCCTTTGCCACATTGCCTTTATTTTAAATCTGGATTACGCATGCCAAGTATGTAGGCAGCGTAATCGTGGCATATTAATGAACAGGCTTCAAAGTAAACGAATTTCCTGTTCATTTGATACAGCCTATGGTTTTAGTCATTCAAACAGCAAACGTTATGTTTTGAATTCCAAGCAACCTTTCGCGGGCCGCACAGAACATAGCTTCGCGGGCCGCACTTTGCCCAGGTCTGCATTAGGCTCACCATCAAATGCAACAGTTTCAACGTATTATACTCAGCTATATGTTCAGAGAAAATGATCATCAGGGGTTGTCATTAATGACTTTTTGAAGTACTCAAGTAGATTATGCGAGCTTGCACTATACTGAGTTATATTGTTTCATTTCCAATTTCAGGTAACGAAAAAGCAGACGAATTAGCCCGAGTAGGCTCGTCAACGCAAGATCAATCGAGCCAAAGCCAAATCATTACCGTGCCAGACGCCAAAGCCGCGATGAAGAGAGTTACCCAGGAGATCTGGCAATGCGAATTATATATATATATATCGACTTTTCAATTAGATAAAATAAAAAAGGGCAAAAGAAAACAGGAGACAAAAAAAAACATCGAGATAATCAGTTTTGGGCTCGTGTTAAGCGTCTCCAACTTGGGCGGTCGTGGGCGTCTTCAAGCGACAGCCCGCGTTGCGCTAGATCAGTCTCCATTGTCGAGCGCCATGTTCTCCGATTCCAGCCACCTCTGCGCCATGGCTCCGTGGGAATGTGATTAATGATGGCGGCGGCTGGTTGCTCGTCTTGATGCCGCACTAGATGGCCGATTAGGCGGAAGCGTCGTTCAGCTGCCAGTAGACGGCATGGGACCGTTCCTGTGATTTCTCGCAATGCGTTCGTGGATATATGCTCCGGATGGTGAATGCCGAGTGCATAGCGGAGGAGTGCGTCATAGTTAGCGTTGAGCGTCTTAGCCAGCTTCTCTGTCAGCGTGAGTGCCTCTATTCCGTAGAGAAGAACCTGCTCGACAGTGGCACGGAAGATGCGGGTCTTGAGCTGGGTTGAGGCACTTGAATGGAAGAGGCTATGTAGCCGTCTTGCCGCGCCCCAGGCCTTTGCTCGCCTCGCCTTGAGCGCTTTTCCAGAGTCAGCGACGTCTATACCGAGGTATACAAAACTCGTTGCATACTTGAGATCGATATCTCCCAGTCGAATTGGTGTCGCGTTCTTCGGTAGAGCTGGTATGGCCAGAACCTCAGTCTTCTTAGCGTTGATCTGGAGGCCAACAAGAGCGGCGGCGGCCTCTAGCTGGTTAATGAGGCGCTGTGCCGATGCGGTGTTCGGGGCAAGCAGGGCTAGGTCGTCTGCGTAGGCAAGAATACCTACGTGGATTGCCTCGCGAGTCGTACGCGTGCGCGTTCCTTGCCGTGGCCGCCATTCAAAGAAGTTCGTAGTATCCGGGAAGGCCGTTCGTAGCACGAAGTCAAGTCAAGTCAAGTCAAGTCTGCGAAGTCAAGTCTGCGAATACTCTGCCGATGAACGGGGATCCCACTACAAGCAATTCCACAGCACACTCACAACAGGACCCAAGAAAAACGGCAGTCGCCATATCGAACGCCTGATATTTCGACTACGGTCAGAACACTGTGGAATTGCATCCCATTTATTCAGAATCGGCTGCTCGGACTCTCCGATGTGCGAAGAATACGATGTCATCGAAACAGTCGAACACTTTTTCATATCGTGCATTAAATACGACTTTCATCGATCATTTTTAATAACCTATTGCAATCAGTTACATGTACCGTTCACCATACGCAACCTACTCTCGTCATCGCAATTGTCCACCGCCGTCGCTGAGTTCGTGATAAGTTGTAATAAATTCATTTAGTTACTGCTTGATTTGAGTTTCCTGACGACCGTGGCGCACAAGGCCATAAATGGCGAAATGCACCACTCATGTTTGTGATAATAATAATAATATTGTTGCATTTCAAGCTATTTACTTTTTACAATTCGGATTATGAACCGGAAGATAGTTTCGTGATAAGTTTGCCTCACTATAATATGTGAAATCCCCATAAGAAATAGCAGTCATACGAAATGCCGAATATATTTCATCGGCGAACTATGTCTCTCGATACCTTTACCGTACCGCATGAGCCTTGAGGCTCATTTGCTTGTATCATATGCTTTAATGTAAAACATGAGCACTATAATGCTGAGCAAACTAACGGCAAGAATATTTATGGGAAGAAATTATTAAACTTCGTTAATGGTCGGACCGCTATAAAAATTACGATGTAGTTATGGAATTCATAGTCATATAATTTATTTTCAATTGCCGCTGTCTAAATACTCATTTGAATGTTAATTTTCTTTTGAAGGCCATGCAGACATTAGTATTTATTGGATTAACATCTGGATTAGAGTAGAAGTAAGAATCCTGCAAAACTATTTTTAAATTATTTTTCGTACCGAATAATCATAATTCACTCGATTGCAATATAAGTCTCATTGGAATCGATACGTGTGCGATTTCCCCTTGAATACCTTTTCCAACTGGAATCCCCTTCTCATATTCATAACTAAAAGACCCTAATACATCTTTCTGCAGTGTAGCTTAGTAGCACCGTTTTGTAGGCCTACTAATACTTTTCAAACATTCAGAAAGGTCACACGGCTTCGTATGTACCATGAATAATCAGGTGAACTCAATTTAAGGCTTTATGCCAGCAGTATCAAACTCTTCTCAGGTCGCAGGCCGGATTCAAATTGCCGGCATGACCAGTCAAATGATTCCAAAATGGTCTCTTTAACTCCACATCCCTATTTTCACTTATCACGCCCCCATGTACATAATAGTACGTTACATTATATCACCGATCAAAGGGACTCTGTAGCAGCATCTTTATTCGCAAACAACGGAATTCGCAAAAATGTGATAGCTGGACGGCTGAATACAGTTGTAAAACACTGGATAAAATATGGCCTCTAACGACGATACAAGTTAGCATATTTCCATACCCAGTTGTTTCAGTCGTGATGTGGCGTTTGTCCTGCGTATGCGTTTTGAGCAATACGAGAGATTTAACCGATAGACTTGGACGTTGGTATTTCATTCATTATTGAAAATCCCCATTCGGTTTTCTCTGCGAATCGGTGACCTTTTGAGTCAGAAGTAGCACACCAGTGCGACAGCATAGATTTGAATTAGGCCTATATTCTTTGTGTAGCGATTATATTACCCATGTAACCTGTATATAACGGTTTAGCATTGGCATTCTCGATTCACTGAATACCAACATTTAGGCTCAATGAGCACCTTTTTGCCTTCTCGGATTTAGGTGTATCAATGTCTGTGACTTGTTTCTAATTGTGACTAAGATGGAACCGCAACACTGATCTTGGAAGTATGCATTGTGGCCTATTCACACATTCGACGTATGCCGAATAGGGGGATTATTGTTTTATTAAACTCCAAATCTCAACATTTGTTAGGAATGTGCCGGATAATAAAAGCAGTTGTCCATCCACTCGAAATTGCTTCGCTGGTCGGATGAAATCGTCTGTCGCACCTAATGTTTGACACCCCTGCTCTAGGCCGCTCATCACCGGTGCTAAGCGCTATGATTCGCGTACTTTCATCCGAATTAAGCATTACTTGTTCTTATTCGAGCCCTTTCCCCACTATCACCGAATCAACGAGAACTATGTTTTCGAAACTTTCCCTCAACGTCGCTATGTCCCGAAACAACGAATTGTCGCACCGCAGCATCCAAACTAACACGTCGGTGGAAAAGATATTTCTATCGCATATCTGATGAACCTATAATATTGCATCAAAGTACAATTGAATAGGTATGATGAATAAAATTATTTTGATTGTGTTTTTAAAAATTCATACACACATATATATATCCACGCATGTTTCCATATCATCCATAATGAAATGAAGAGATGAGTAGAGTGATGCTCTGATGCTTTATTCGGAATCGTAACCGGCTAGTAATCTAATTTGCACAACCCTATGTCACCTGCAATGTCGGACTCCGTCGCAGTACTTCATGATGTTAATACATTGACTTTCGTTTCTGCATTCGAACTCAAGTTCCCCACATCTTCGTCCTGAAATCATATTGTGAGAATATCAATACCTCCGAATTTTGAAGAATCATATTTTAATCTGGAATAACCGACCAAAATAGTTGCAATTGTGAGGTTCGTATTCCACGAGGCCTGGTCAGGGGCTGCCGTAGCAGAGAATATATTTGAAGCAAACAGACAAAAGATAAATACACGTACACATTTACGAAGGATTAGGGCAACTATATATATAGTAACACGTAATCACGCAATTTTGGATTTCTATAACTATAGTGAGCGATTATCACACATGCAATAACACTTACCTTGTACGCTTGAAACAGCTATGATCAAGGCGAAGTCGAAAAAATACATCGACGACATCACTGTGTAAAACGAACGCTAGTGACGTCACTGAGAGGGTCTCGGAGACGAAAAACCCAGAAGCTGGGGCTTGGTCAGAAAAATATCTATCGACCGTAATACACCTGGCGGTTAAGAGGTTGTTACAATCCGTAATAATTTATTCGTTGTTATACCGTAAAAGCACATCAAGATGTTGAAATGCACATTTGTTGATAGTAGCGTTAGCCTATGCTTCGTTATTATATTTCCAATAACCAAGGTTTATTGCGTACTTAAAATTTCATAAAGAGCTTATGTTATCTGCATGCAATATTTGACAAAATGTTTGGTGGTATAGTATAGTCAGAGGTAATGCTAGTCTAATTCACAACGGGAGAATACGTCCAAATCCCCAGTTTACAAACGTGTGTAGTGGATTTCACCTTTATGTCAACATTAGCTAATTCGCCCACTTCTAAAAGCTTTTGATTATTTCCTTCTACGGAAATTGTTCAAATACAATATGAAACAGTAAGACCTCTTGAATTATCAATCCACGTTACCTTACACGTCAGGGGAATGTTTGCTCAAAAGTAAGGTTTTTGAAATTTGTTCATAGCTTTCGATTAAAATTTCCCAATTATGCTGCCGACGCCAGGTATGATACTTGACTGTCATAGATAATCGGAACACCGGTTACCTACGAAATTGCACCTGAATATTTCAGACAGATCACATACTATGCCATGAGTAATAAGATAAATTTAAACTTTTTCTGTACATACGCGATATACGATGATTCAGTGCATAACATGATCTTAATAATTCCACACAAAATATTAGAACTGTGTGTGACGTTCTAAAACTTCGCAATCAATCGTTTCTGCATTGAACACTAGCTTAAAACACATCAAAACTCATAACTGAATGATTCCTAGAATAGTCCTACCTAAATATAGCCGAACTGGCTCAGTGAAACCGAAACTCCAGCAACAGATGGAAATCTTGAGAAAATATCTTACCCCTTGCCATTATAAATAAATAAAATACAACTAAATCCGGCCACTTCTGGCAACGCGCTAATATTGAAATATGTAGGGCCTGCCCAAGATCTAATGGTTCGCGATTCTAGACGAATTTATTTCAAATTCATACCTAACAAAGGCGTAAACATCTCCCTTTGCTTTGAGGATGTGACCATTGATAAAAATTAATCAGTGATCAAGTTACAACACATTGAAAAAGGGTAGGGATTTGTAGGACATGAATTCGAGTTTTCCACAAATCACTATACCATTCACAAACTCGTTTAGAAACCGAGCAATCATTTCCCCTTCATTGATATCGGTTTTGAACCAGGGACCCATAGACGCATAGCTTGCATTTTGCCAATAACAATGGACCATTGCAGTGGCATTGACCAGCTACGGAACCTATGCGAATTAGCACAATACATGGCTTGATATTCCAGATGTCAAACTATTGAAAGAACGGAAGAAGTGTTATAATACAATACACGGATGCTATATTTCCAAACAGTAACATTCGTGAATGCAATCTATAGACTATGCACCAACTTCTCATTGATTTCATGAAGCTCGTATCTTTAGTTTACATTTGACTAATATTGCCTATATTTGCTACATATGGGCCAACAGCTAAAACAAATACAATTTAGATTTAGTAACTTAACGATCCACTTCTCTCTATTCAACCCTATAATTATATTGATTTTAACAGGAAGTCAGCGTGATATCTTTTACATGCTGTAAAATAAACTAACATGGACAATGTATCGTAATCTAAACAGCATGAAACAAAGTGGCCAGATGGCGAAGTGGTATGATCTACAGTTACAGAACCATTGGGTTAGGGGTCCGACTAAGGTCGACTCCCTAATTTCTGCCTTGTGTAGGTTTATCTAGGCTCCTCCTCGCCGTCTTATCCGCGTCAGTGGCGTCTTATAAGATGCCTAGCACATACAGAATCATATTAAAAAATATCGGCCTGCTGTAAATAGCCATTGTAGTAGAAAACGCAGTAATTGCCATTGAAACAACAAGAACCACTCCAAGCATTAACTGATATTTTTAATTTATCTACTTGAAGAGCTTTTTAATACTGACTGTCATCGGTGTCGAACTAACTGTTACCATTGCGAACCCCGACCTCTTCTACGTACGCCACAGGACGCCTCGTATCACAACAATTACAGTTCGCATACAGATCGCGCGTAATTCCCCGATGGACATGAGGGTCAAGGTCGGCGTATCATCAAGAATCGTATGAGTAAGATGTGTGTCTTGACCTGCGGCAAACTGGCAGCACTTTTCCTGTGATCAAACAAAAAAAAATACGTAAAATTTCCAAGACAGCTTTACTTTCTTGTTTGCATTGTAATATAAGTGGTACTTGTGTACTCGAGTTTATTACTCGGGTGGAATTCGAACATACCAGGCACTCGATCTGGTCCAGGCTTAATTATGACATGGAATCAAACTAAATTGTTAAAGATTCACGGCGAAACACGCTAGTTATTTACAAACCAGAGCTAAATCGACGAAAGTAGTACTATATAGTTTGAAAATTTTAGATAAAAGCGTTGACATAAGTAACGGTTGGTGGTCAAAATACTTATCTGCGCTAGATTCACAACTAATAAACCGTTGTGTCTTCGATGGGTAAAATCATGGTATTTGGTAAAATGTTCATTTCGAATCTTCAGTTCTATTTTCCAGTACAATGCCGTTCGTCAAGTTTTCATTAAATACATTTTCGCATGATGCATATGACATTACATGAGAAAGTATATACCACATTCGCAGAATTTAAAAAAGTTCATGTACGTGATTTTCCGCTGGTATCTGATTTGTATGGAATTATTAATTAGTGACAGTCTCTATTTCCTAGTGTGACTTGCTTTCATACTTATACCATGTGTTCCGCGATCTGCACTAACTAATGTCTATCTCAGTGGTTCCCAACGTGGGCGATATCGCCCCCCAGGGGGCGATTTGGCGATCTAGGGGGGCGGAAATGACGAAGGGGGCGACAGGGGGTGAAAATGGACAAACGGGGGCCACGGGGGGGGGGCGAAAACAGCGAAGGGGGCGATAGGGGGGCGATGACGCGTCAAAACGGCTGACCCTTTTTTTTAGTCAACCCACAGAAATTTAGTTACAAAAGTGTGTTAAATTAGATATCGAGCTGAAAATTTGACCTTTTTTTAAGTCAACCCGCCGGTGATTACAGTTTGTATGCCCAATTTTCGGTACACAAAATTTGGGGGGCGATGATCGGTGTTGACCTTGAAAAGGGGGCGATAGGTCGAAAAATGTTGGGAACCACTGGTCTATCTGTTATCTGAAATCAATCATATAATTATCTCCTTTACGAGCGATGGCAGTTGTTTGGGCTCAGCAGCATTGGATTCGCATTGGAGCTTCGTTGTATATGATAACAATTTCTTACAACGGCATACTGATACAACTAAACAATAGAACGTATGGCTCGTGATATCTAGGGGATGAATAGAACTTCCTATGCGGTGCTGTTGTTACTGTTCGTGGTATTCATCAAGGCATGGTATGGTATGGAATGGGAATTTTCCATACTCCATACCCGCTCAATCGCTCCATACCATACTTGACAATTTTCCATGCCATAGCAACATTTTTCCATACCATATTTGATACTTTTTTCATACTTTCGCGACTAGCCCAATTTCTCAAGTGATATGCTATTTTGATGTGTAAAAATGTTTCGGCGTTTATATTCTAATTATTTTAGATGAAATTACTGACTTAAATAGCCCTGATGCACCAAACCAATAATATCCTCCGTATATTTATACCATATGTCGGCAGAGATGTAGGTTGCCTAATCATCGAAGACAGGACATATAGCCTAATATATACACAGGGGATTATTTGGGAATCACAACAGAATCTTAAGACATGTAAATCTAGTGTGGTAACGCACTGCTAGCTGAAACATAATCTACAACATTACATGAACAAAGGTATCGTCAAATTATAAAATAGGTTCCAAATCGTTTATCTTCACTCAACACAACCTGACATCGATATTTCCGCCTTTTAAAGTCGCTCCTCCTATAGAATTTGGCAAGGCTTTGGTTTGTAAGGACTTTGCTATTGGTGAAAGTTAGGACTCGCAGAATTGAACAGCACGCAATATAAAATTAATGAGCAATGAACTGGTAACCGTACACGCAATATTGCGCCTCCGTAAAATGTGTATGTCAGGTAAGCCGACAAAAAAATGGTAAGGGTTTGCAATTTTTCCAAATGTACCAAGGTAGCATCCATTTACTTGTGTAAAAGCCGAATATAATGCATGGGTCAGATAAACTTCCTGGTATTGACTAACTTGTGCGTATGCTAGATATAAGCCGCCATAAGCTACACTTTCGCACGCTACTATAACTCGAACAGAAAGAAATGTGATATTTCATCAATAACTAGCCCGGCTATATGCTATCAATTAGCGATTACACGATCTCCCGTGAATACATGTTCATAACTATATGAATTCTTATCATCATGAATCAGGTGATTTCAACCACACCATTTCGCATACGAATGAATATCAACCTAAATGAGGGAGATCGCGTACCGCTGTCCAAAATCGATTCTCGCTTTTCGTCGAAGAAGCCATATTTACGCTATATTTTCAATTGTCAATGCAAATCCAATGTAACGTCAAAATTTGAGATTCGTGACATCATGGCTACAAGAACCAATGAAAAACAATGAAAGCATGTTTTAAACAACGGTATTTGATTCAAATGCAATCCTACACTATTATACTTACTCGAATGGTTACGTTTTTGAATATTTTCATTTCTCTGCTCATTTTTTCGACTTCGAATTATGCACCGTACAAAATTGTTTTATGATATGCTTCCATTACGGTTTTGAGTAAAATTGTCATATAGATTGGACGAAATGCATTCAAGTAAGTAGGTTGACAATATTCTGTGATGAGACATACTTTAATTGATTTGGATATGACCGCGGATATCCGCTCGGCCGTACTCAAGATTTGCCTGTAACAAGCTACCGTGTAATGTATTATCAAAAATTGCATAATTTCGTTCATTCAGTCATTTTGCGTTGGTCACGAAGATGCACCCTGCAGTTACATCTGGTTAACTGCTTGACGTATCCGACCACTCGATCAAATCTACCTTTTCATCCTACCTATTTGATTACTTTTCTGATCTTCATTTTAGACATCCACTTGATATATAGTTGTTATATACCTTGTAAATCGCGACTTCAACCAGTAATTGAGTGTAATTGAGCGTTAGTTCTACTTCTACGTGATTACAAACGACCACTACTTTGAACACGTCTGGCCGGAGGGCGCCAATAGATGACAGATACTGAAACGTGGCGCTGGTCATAGCTGCCATATGGAATGATTATCCTTTGCATCACATAAGCTCGAACTCTTATGTTGTTGAAAATCTGTACCACCCGGGATGTAACAGCATGAACGCAGCTTCCTGCACCTTTCGCATTGATCACGTAGGAATACAATTCGTGGCTTATGACCTATAGCAGTGGTCGGGAACCTTTTTTGTCCGAGGAGCCATATCTGACCTATATTTTCCATTTTAACTCCAAAAGAGCCATGCATGCAAATATCCTGCTACGTCACAATTAAAAATTTGTGACGTCATGGTAGCACTAATTCGAACTCACTACATAGGATTTGTCGAGTGCGCCACATTTTTCCCGAAAATACTGGTATTTTTACTGTTCGAAAATATAGCTCGGAACGAGAGTTAAGGTTCACACGGGCCAAGCCTCACTATTCTTGACGCAATCCATCGAAAATAGCTTAGAATTCATTGCAACTGATAATTATCAAATGTAGTTGTCACACTGATTTCGAGAATTTAAATACTGATCGACTTCTCAATTCCCGGCGGTATCATAACGTTGCGCTGCACGGCTACATTTTATCGCTGGTAGGCCTACTACAGAGCTATACTTGCCAATCAAGGACGTGGATAGCTATGGCGTTGTTTGTAATTCAGGTTTGTAATTGTGAATGTCACGTCCACGGCAGTTTATTTCGCACCGTAGATCAGGATGACAATGTGTTTTCGAAAACTGCATTGTGATATGGGTTTTACCAGCATGTCTGCTATGCTGTTGGATTATAATTAACAACGTGTCGCACAATCCAAGATTTCGAGTCTGGTATATAAAATTCGCGACAGATATTGGTCGCCGGCGCGACAGTAACTTAAATTTGAGGATTTTCAAAAGGGTGGGTCCGAGCCCCTAAACTGAAGACGGCATTATCTTTGCCTCTCAAGGACGTGTATAATTGTTTATACGGCCACGAGGATAATTATTCTGGACGTGATGGAAATTTACTAACAAGTCGCCGGAATATTGATCAATTCAGTACAAAATTAAATATTTGGCAAAGAGCCATATTTTATACCCAAAAGAGCCATATATGGCTCGCGAGCCATACGTTCCCGACCGCAACCTATAGATTGAGTACATGCATTCGGCGTCAGACCGTATGCAATCACAACAACCCTTACTAAGATTAAGAAAAGATACATCATGGGAGGAAGAAGGGAAAGAAGAAGGAAAATAAATTGCCACGCAAATCAGTCTTGAATAACCTCGGACTGGATGACTCAAACTATGTTCGACTTTCATCCAGCATTTACAGACTGGGACTGTGATCTCTCTGCAAAGTTGGTATATCTTAGCGTACGAGCGGCGTCAAGCGATACTAGAAATATTTCTCAGAATTGCAAATATAGATACAGTAAAAGCAGTACTTTGAGCGTACCTTCTGCGGTATGGTACCCATATTAAAATCCAGAACTCTGGTGAGGCTGAATCACACGAAGTACGAAAATATCTCAAGGTGAATATAAAAAATACGAGCCCAAACTGTATGCTATACTTTATGTAGATTTACGAAATAATTTTTGGGCCCCTGCGGGCATCGAGTGTGATTTCGAAAATAAATCTGAATAAATGAGGGATCGCGTGCCGCTGTCCACAATCGATTCTTGCTAATTAGAGGAAGTGATAATACGAATTGCCGAATTGCAAATTGGCTAAGAAATATTAAAGATACGATCGGCATTTCATACAGACGTTTCATAAACGAGGCTAATAATAATGTAAATAATTATTTTTCTAAGTGAGTCTAACCCCAACCGGAGGTCCCTAAATACCTCACGAGTGGAAAACAAGTTGGAAATTCCTCGCTTGCTTAGGTTATATCTTAAAATATAATTTTACTACAATCATTTTGCGACAGCTGATCATATGTCCATTTCCCAGCCAATCTGCGTATCACACTCATTAGCTTCATTAGCCAACATCAGGGTGTTCACTGTCCATGATGACAGAGATAACCAGATTTCATGAAGATGTACTGCGTGTTGTAGGCCGGCATGCCATAACGTCGCCCCAAGACGAGCTATATATTTTTGAAATACAATGATGGATATGTCAAATTGATGTTGCGTGATAATAATCCTCCAAAAGCGCAGAAAATTATCCCCAAGTTCAACAAATAGGTAATAATGTTCATATGACTCCCACATTCTCAGAGTCTACGATTTTAAAACTCTGTTGGTTGTGTACATAGTGGAAGTACGACAAGCAAAATATAGTTTGTAACGCGATAGCGGTCGAATGGCATTAGTTTTTATTGGAATAATAATGATGAATAATATCAATATCAATTATATGTGCTAGTTGCGCAACTTTGTTGTGTTCAAATAGATGACGACCAGGTTGGGTGAGTCATGAATCACAATTTTAAATTTGAACATTGAACATAGACAGTGAGCGATTTTCTTTGGTATGCAATAAATTTGACAAATCGAAAGTAGGATCATTGTCATGGTTCTGGCAAAACTATCAAAGTATGGAAAAAGTATGGAAGTATGAAAAAAACGTTCCATACCATACTTAGGAAACTTTCATACCATACCATACCATACTTGCACTCTTCCCCATTCTATCTATACCATACCATACTTCCATACCATATCATGCCCTGGTATTCTTGGCGTTTGACGACTACTATGGTAATTTCCAGCAGACCAATTCCCTTCATTTTTTATTCTATAGCTTCCAACTTCTAGCACGGCCCACTTTTCGGCTTACTCCAAGATACATAATAGACGGATGACATGGCGAGGAGAGGCCTAGATAAACCTTCAACACTTAGGTAGGAACCCTTAGAGTCGACCTTGATCGGAATCGAACCTGAAACCCATTGGCGTTGCAGCTGTGGATTATACCATTACGCTATCTTCATATCATTATACAACTACGCTTCAGATGTGGCAATCAATTGTAGCAGGGGTGTCCAAACTGCGACTCTTTGAGCCTTAGATTACGGCTCATTAATGACTGCACAGCACATGGATATCCCCATATTGCTGAGAAGTTGAATCTGAATATAAGACAATCCATCATATCATGCATTCCAGTAGGCGTATTGTATCCGTATTGTTTATTACCTTACCGTTTACGAAGGGATAGAAAAATTAATGGACGCCGGCTATACCGGTCGTCATTGAGCTATTGAACTGTCTAATCGAGATCACGTAAGCATTCCTACGTGAATGTGGAACGTAATGATGAACAGGGAACTTAATACTTAATCCCGGTACATGTTACATTAACTGCGGACAGACAATGGTGCATACGGTAGTACATATGAAAGAATATATATAAATTCTTAATGAGTTTGCGAGCTATACAACTAAGCTTTGTAAAGGCTAGAAATGAATAACAAGCTGGTGTTAAGTTTGCAATTCGTTTTAGTTGTCTGGAATTCGGCATCGATGTGTTGTTCTACAACTTCCCCTTCCAGTCATTGTGTCATTTGATATCTATTCTGCTACGAAACATGAAACAATGTAGTTTGCCATTTCGCAAATGCAACAAGACTGGTTGATCCCGCCATGAGGTATATTATTACTGATAAAATGCAAGCGTTGCGACTCTGCTTCATATTCCATGGAAATGAATATGGAACGAATGCTTGGTTTCCAAACACTTTTTGAATAGTATACTGCTCTGCACGATACTTGCATTGTTTTTATGCTAAGCAAAATCCCTGCCCCTATTCAATATACATCCGTAACTAATCATTCCATTTTAAAATTAATGGGACAGTGGCGGTTCGTCACATATAGTGCCTCTTTAACTGAGGTGAGTTCATTCGAGAGATTTTCCTAAAACAACTTGAGTTTACTCGGATTCGTCGATGGACTTGTGACTCGGAGTCAAATTTTTAAGTCAATTATCAGGTCATCAAATATTTAACTTCGCAGGGCATTCAAAACTTTTCCACCGCATTGAAGATGATCCCGTCATTAATACCAATCCCTTGACTATAGGCTATAGCATTCGTTCTTATATTTCACTTCAGACCCCCTCTTCCCCTACCCACACACCAGGCGGTGATTGGAATTTTGAAGGGGGCGGAAACACTCAGGTAGTGTTAATGCGGCCAGTATGACATTACGGGCGCTGTAGAAGATGGGTTAGCTGCAGAGATGATGCAGTGGTTCTCAATCTCATATCGATATATCTTCCTGAAGTAGACTTCTAATTTAATATATGCCTGAATTCTTCTTGCAAATGGAGGTTTGATAAAATCTGTCATATCTCGTGATTATTCGTCGCGCTTCACGCGAAGTACACCAATGCTTGATTTACTAAGTTTCCACAAACGCAACGGTTAGAATAATTATTGTAAAATGTGGTTACGCGTTCATTTCGCGTACTTTCATATCGATAAGTATTCCTCAGTACAGATCCATCTTTCTAGGTTGAGATTTTTCGATTAAATGTTATGAAGTTTTGTATTTTAGGTATTGTTCCATGCAGCGCACTGCGTGTTTAAATTGGGGAAAGTGAACCTATGCGACTTTTGAGAGTGCAGCACGCAAGATCTCAGTCACTTTCACATAATATTCACCCTATTTGTATAGTATACACATATAATACTTCAAAGCTTTTTGGCCAAAGTCATAACTCAAAAATCATTGTATTTGAAAGCTACAAAATGAAACTGTCAATTTATTTGTTCACCGTAGCATGCAGATGATATCATTTAGTGTAGTGACGCTCTTGCTCACATGCCCATTATACAACATGCGTTGTTTGTTTGGTTGGTTAGTTTGCACTAGGATATAGGTGTGGTGCTGATGAATCAAAAATTACAAAATGCTATCTGTTACCCAAACCGTCAGCCTAGAATAGCATGTCTTTGATTGGTTTAACACTTTGGTGCAGGGTCTACCTATCGCTGATGAACATAGGCATTTTCCAAAAATATTTATGAACGTTCAAAATTTGTTGCTCCAACATATCATCAATGAGACATACACTCCAATGCCTGATTATCCCAGATTTTCCTGTCGTGTACTATAATCTAAGGCACAGAAATCCAAAGAAGAATGTTTGGTCGCCACTTTCAAAAAATGGAATAAATAACAAATCAAATGTTGACAGAAAATGATGTGTTGATTTAAGCTGACACTTACACATATGGGAGTTCATTTATATTGCCGTAAACCGACATCTGACTTCGAAATAGCCTGGTATAGCAATAAAACAACACAGGTAAATATGACATACAGCCTCTCTTTATATATGCGTGTTTTTGACCGATTAGGCTACTGCAGGGGTGGGCAAACTTTTGAGCTCGCGGGCCGCATTCAACATCTGAATCCATTCGCGGGCCGCACTATATAAAATGGGATTATAAACCAAAACGCAATATAGGTATTTGATTATATAGTGATACATGGAGTAAAACAAACCAAACATTGCTTTGATGATATCGTACACGCGTCAGAAAGATAGTGGCGAGAATTCATAGGCTGGTCGACCTCAATAACCAATTTGTCAAAACTATAGAGATGAAAGTCGGTTGTCCCGATTCTTAGAACAGGATTGAAATATAAAATCTGTGAGCAGCGATCTGTTCATAGATTTACTATTTTCACTTTTGGTTCAGTTCCAGAACACATAATGCTCACAGAATCATAACCATGTTAGCTTCAAACACGCTTCTACTATGTGTGGATAAAATATAAATGCCCCAATTCTACGCATACATAGAACGAATCTACCTAAGACACGCGCGAATCGGTTTTTATAAGCACTTTACTGAAATACATAAAACTGGAGTGGCCAATCTGAAATCCCACTCGTCATCCGAATTATGTCAATCTCGTTTAGGATTTCTGTGATGTTTAGCAGTTGAAACCTTTCGAACTGTGTAGGCCTAGAGATCGGGTTGTCGCGCCAGAAATTAAACATCAAAAATAATATAGGCAGCATTTACCTTAGAACAGTGGTTCTCAAACTTTTTAAGACACGACCCCCCCCTCCCCCCATTATGATGGTGAAAGATTTCGCGCCCTCTTATCATCATATCAGAAAACGCAACCAGGTTGCTTGCAAACCTAACGGATATAGTTTGATGGCATGGGAGGTTACGACTATGGATAAGAGATTTTGAAATGTGAAATTCAAATTAAATACAGAGAAAGAACTATGAAATTGTTGGTAAATCGCGCGTAGCGCGAAAAAATTTTTCAGTCGAGCTCAGCTTCGCGCCCTACTGCTGATGCTTTCACCCCCCTCAGTTTGAGAACCACTGTCTTAGAATTATCATGGTGAAATATGCTACGAAATAGTTCGATCAAGTCTCTGCATTATTTCGATTTTTAGTACCCATTTTATCAATATTTCAAACAAGTTTCTTTAGACTCTCGCGGGCCGCACAGAACGGTCTTGAAGTGTAATCATAGAACTATAACAAAAATATTTCAAGTATTTTCGGTCCTAATATCTCATCGGTCCCGCATTTCCCCTCCATGCATGTTAAATCATTGGTGCTAACGACGATAAAAGATGGCATTGCTTTATTCGTAATCTGTAGTTGGCCCTGTGTGTGCGTTGAGAGATATACACGAAATCGAACTGTAAACGTGGACGTCGGATTTCGTTTTATCATTATCACAATCGCGATGCCGGTTTCTCTGGAGTCCAGAGATCTTTTGAGTCGGAACTGAAACAACAGTGCGACAATAGCTATTTTAATTATTTTTTGTTACTAATATATTCTCCATGTAAACTGCACATAAATGTTCTACACTGGCAGTTTTGCATCGGTAAATAATTACTTTTCCGTCCATTTCCCATAAAACTTTGTCAACTCAATAGGGAATTTTTTCTTTGTCGAAATTGAATGTCAATGTCCTGGACTTGTTCTTAATGATAACTAGAATGAACACACAACTCCGCAGTCGGGTGGTTATATCCCATGAACATGTTCGACATTTGCTTTCTTGAGGTACGATGCATTGGAAGTATATTTCATGCAAACGAATCTCAACATTTGTTAGAATAAGCTGTATAAGATAAACATTTTTCAAAATACTCGGAATTTATTCGCGGGCCGCCTCAAATCGCCTGACGAGCCGTATGTTTGACATCACAGGCATAAACAGACTATGGGCGAATCATTATAATTCCGAAAAGATAGACGAAAGGAAAATAATGAATTACTTTCATAAATCGATTATCCAAAATCCTATAACTGCCATTGATTTCTATTTTGTGCTTTTGCTAATACGTAGCTGACTAGGCTGGAGAAATAAAATAAACTATATCAGTAGCCGTAGGGGTAACACTATCGTTTTATTCAAGCATGGTGATAAGCACGCCTAAACTACACCGAATGCCATCGGACATCATAATAATATTAATGTGTGATTAAAATTCGCAACCAAAAATCTTGGTGAAGGAAATCAGTGAAATAATAAGTAACATTACAAAATATTCTACCCGCGGCAATTAGTCTACGTGTACAATATACATAGATCTTCGACGATATAGCAAGCTATCACAAGACTCCGGCAAAACATATATAATAGTATTCATTTGAAATTTCACATTGGAAGTCGTGCGATTGTAGTTTTGCGGTATTGTGATGACAATGTGATTAGTCTCGTAAGGGATTAGCGTTTGTGCATCTTCGGCCTTCTCTTCCACTCTCCGTAAAACAAATATCCCGAAATAAATATATATCTTTATGAAGCAAACAGGCCTGTAAACCATATTTGTGCCATGATCAGGAGAAGCGTTGCGCCCACGTAAAACGGGACGATAGCTCTTTATTGATAGTCGACATTGTGCGAACGGAGAATTACCTTGTCGACATGAGTTCTTGGAAAGATTTCGAGGCAATTACAAATATCATCGCTATATCAAATAGTTGCCAGATTCGAATATGAGGTATATAATTATTGCGTCATAGAACTGATGCAAACATAAGTGAACGTAGCAGGAACGACTAAGAATTATTCCTAAGGCCAGGTCCCTTTAATAATAAACAAGTCATGTGGGCCTACATCGTACAATATATATCGCTCGGCGATTGGCGCCATTTTATATGATCGGATAGGGAAGCCGAGAGGGGATTGTCGTTGAATGTCATCTTATTAATTATTGATTATCGGCAATTATTTAATAAATACACAAATTTCGTCACAATCGTTCTGTACATTATTTGTGATTAGATATACAGGTCTACATAACTATATTGATCGAGCATGAAATGGATGGACAAGTCTCAATTCTTTCTATTTCATGCTCCATCAATTTTCCCATATATATCAAATGGCAAAATACTTCTTTATTCTAATGGCAAGTTGGCGTAGCGATATTAACCGTATTTGCGAAACCAATTCCGACCGAGGGCGGCTGCGGAATTCCTTCCGAAATGTAGGTTTATCTAGCCTCCTATACATCTGATCCGCGTGAGCGCCAGTTTAAAGCCTAGCAGTTAGGTCGTGCTACAAGTTGTCACATGCGGAATCATAAGAAACAGTATATACAGTACCATGTATACCACAAACACAAACGACCATCAATTCTAATTCAACTTACCTGTAAAATTTTTGGTCGATGAGCTCCCACGCATCACAAACGCCTCGAAACACTGGAATGTGAAAAAAATTACCTGAGTATTAAGTACAGTAGGCTACCTGATAGATATCTGCAGTGTTTTTAAGGCGTTTTTTAAGGTTTCCCCCTAATTTCACCAGTCGTTTCCCAAAATTTGGACGTAAAACTATAGATGAAAAGTAGTGGTTGTTTCTCGCTATGTCTTGTAGATAATACGAATTTACCCTACGATCAACAGTTTACGTCCAAAAAAAAAGAAGAAGTTGAGGTGAATTTAACAGCTGAATCAAATAATTATTCACAAAAGAATTGCAGCTTCGTTACTCGTCGATGTTTGTTTCTGATTTATGGCGCATAATGATCTGTTTTACGTGTGCAAATATGACAAGCAGAAGCCAACAAGCAGACTTTGTTTGATTGTGCAGCAGACTTGTTTGGCGGCCGTGTGGGTCAGGCTGTTTGGTCGCTGTCAAAATAATTTAAGCTGTGCCTTGTCCGATAGGTCATTTTATGTTGCGTTGATTGTATTCAGTTTAAATACCCAGGTTTGTACCGCATATTTAAGAGGAGGTCACACGTACAGTAGTCAGACGTGGCACCACTCGCACATACGTTTGATTCTTTGCTCAGATCCTGCACGACCGGTGCATGCGGGCGAGGAACGCTCCAGTCGCGTTTCATTCGAGAGTCGCGAGTGAATCTTTCCGGACGACGCGGAGACCTTCGCCGTGTACGGAACTAGTAGCTAATCCTTATTGGCATCTAGCACTGTCAACTGTGTGACATTTGTAATAGAACAAGAACAAGCCATATGGGGTGAAGAACTTTAGAATTACATGATACAATCACTTCACTTCGCGTGTACAGGCGTGATAAACTGACTCACTGATTTTTGGTTTGTAATATTTTATTTCTGCAAATTTCCACGGAAATGAAAATGCAATATGAAATAAATACACTCGCGACTTCGGTCACCTTGCTAACATGCATGACATATAAGCAGAACAATACCCGCCATTTACGGTGGCGGGGAAAAAATTTTTTATTTTACGAGAAATAAATGCGAGAAAAATCACAAAATGAAAATGCGATAATAATATAAGGGCCAGAGAAGACATGGCCAGTTCGCCCGGGGACAGGGGACACCAACACAGACAAAGGCCTCCACCAAAAACACACGATATATGTGGTGGAGGCCGACATACAACACAAAAAATACAGGGGCGAACTGGCGAGGTCCGACTACAGGCAGTATCATAATAGTTGTGGTGGTGAGAATCCAAAAAATAAAATTATTCGTCATGAGGTGGGGGAACTCCTCCCCTTAGCATTTAGAACCGCACGAAGACTACAATAAAAATAAAACCACACAGGGGTCCATTTATGTTAATTTGGGGAGGAGTTCCGTGAATCAATCCAGTGTCCAGTTGCCTGCAGTCGAACCCCGTGATGGCTAGCGGACTAAGCTAATAACCAATAACACAAAACACATAACAAATAAAAAGCACGTGAAGGGGGGGATCAAGTCCTCTCGTGGTCCCGCACACTACACCAAGCCTTCCAGACACGATGAGAGCCGCGCTGAGAAGCGACCACGGCTCGCTCGGAGACCAGTCTGGACTCGAAGACCGAAACACCCATCGCACGTAAGGTGGTCAGGTTCCCGGGGTGGTAACTCCCCAGGGACCCGACCGCGAACGTATGCATCTCCACCACCTTGGCCGTGGCAACGCGGAGAGACTCACAGAGGTCTTGTACTTTGAGTGTTTCAGTGCAACGGCAGCGTCCATACTGGCTACTCCATTCTCGAAGGGGCACACCAAATCGATGACCAAGACCCGGCGACGATCCGCTAAGATGAGGTCGGGTCTCAGCCGCCTGTTGGCCAATGTGGCGTGCTCCTCGCAAACGCGGTCCACATCGCATCTGGAAAAAGAAGAGGAGCTTGGTATACAGTCCAGGAGCACCCCAAGTACCGAATTGTGCCTGTTCGTGATGCTATCCATCACTGGCAGGCAGTGGTTCAGTACGTGGGGCAGGGTCTCAGTATGCTGTCCGCACTTGCAGCAGACCACACTTGGCTCCACACGTTTTCTAAACCGACCCCGGATCGACCGGAGCGGCAGAAGATTCAGTCGAGCTTTAAGCATCCAGCTACGCTCGACTGCCGTCAGGACGTTGGAAGACCGGAGGAAGCGATTGGAGCTCCCGTACCGGCTGTGGCACTCCACAGTTTTGCCCTGGTCGGGAAGCTCCATCCACCGTGTTTTCCAACGTTGGTTCACCTTCAGGTGAAGGAATTTGGTTAAACGACCCAAATCCTGACAGCAGTCGGCGCCTAGAGCCAACTGGTAGAGCCCGTCTTCGGTCACGAACCAGCGAGCACCGAGACGCCTAGCAACGGGTCGGACCTCGGTCCAAAGCCCGTAGGCGTCTCCGCACGCCCTGGAATCGTGCCCTGTTAGACTCACGCAGTTCAAGAACTCGACTGTCAGGGTCTCCGACGCCTCTGGGACTCGACAAGTCCTCCGGACGACCAGCGCCAACCTTCCACGCGCAACCGCCCGCACAGAGGGGTCAGTGGAATTGACCATTTTGACGGCCTGGGAAAACCTCAACACGTCTGCTTCGCAGCAGAGGTTGTTATGCGCCATTGATTGGAATGTGTACACTCCTACCGGTGGCGACTGTGTACTAATGCCTTCCGGCCCCTCGTTGTTATCCTGGTCCGTTCCGGATTTTCGCTGGTGTGACAAATCAAAACATTCATTTTCTGACTATGCATTTTTCCTCCAATATTCTAGTTTCGTTGGGCAGTGAAATGGCTTTTGTTATGAAAGAAAAGAAAAGCTTTTTATGCAGAAGAGAAACTGAAAGTGGTGGACGTCAAGGGCAATGAAAGTGAAGTCTGGAACAATTTTAGCGTGCTCAACCGCACCTGTGGGGGTAACTAGGCCTACTGGATTTGTTTTGTGTCGGCAGTATGGTGGCACATTCTTTCAGCAGAAAAATCAGTGGAAAATTACGCTTATTTACCCACATTAAAGATAGATGCATTGTATACAAAAATACCGTACCAGGACAATGTTCGATGTCATCATTTGTGAGAAACAAGAAGATATGCTCTTTTGCAAAGTAATGCCAACGTCCAATTACAAATTACTTGAAGGAGCCAAATCATATATTGAGAAGGATTTTATACCATCATGCCATCCAGATAGTGCTGTTGGAAAAGAAATACTATGCGTTGATGCTTTAGAAAAGAAAAGAAATTCCAGCATTTTGAAGTAGGCTATCAACGAATATGGAATGATTGCGTTCATCGCGGACATGTGGACTGATATCACTGGTTGAAAAGAGTGGAACAGGGCTTTCTGATCACCTTGCTTAAAGAAGCAAGCTCACAAGCTTTCAGCCAGTCAAAAAATTCTATCCTTTCTTGCACTGATCGACATTGAGTTTTCCTTCAATACCCGGATCTGAAGCTGCCAATGAGTGACTATTGAGTGCATGTGGCAATGCCATAACAAAGGAGGTAACCTTGTCCCCCCTGGAATCAATAGTTACATTGCACGATCCCTGTTGGTATAATTACTTCATATAACGGTGGGGCTTGGTCTTTGAGTTTTTAATTTCTTGCTTGTTTTGTCACAATAAATATTCAATACCAACCTGTGAACTTTTTTGTCATGTAGTTTTATTGTCAATTTAAATCGCAGATAAAACTGAAAGGTTTTGATGATGCTCTAGGAACGAGCCCCCTCCAAGCTGACGTTTAAGCAAATATGGGTATTATCGGGTATTTAAATGATGTACTTGCAGTCTCTTAAAACTAATTGGCCGTCACCCAAACCAGACCCTGAAACAAAACCTGGATATCTGTATTCTACAAATTATGCTCTGTCGCGCAATATAGAGTAATAATTATGTAACATCTAAAATAGGGAGGTTGGGCTGGAAATGCCAATTCTATCTTCAACATTCATAAGCTCCTTTGCAATTAAAGCAATTGGTGTCACGCTGTTGAGTTTCGACAGAAAATAGGATGGCACTTTTCAAGGTGAAGCCGCACATTGCTGAAGGTGTATCTGAAGGCGAACAGCGGAATTCACAAGAATTTTCCATAATCCTTCATTGCCATATTTTGTGTGAAGAATATATTTTAATGGTTGTGATCTTTCATTACGCTGTTGATGCGCACATTATTTTCTGCGCATGTAATCTATAGTTTAGTAGGATATGTTTAGTGAAATGTGTACTTTGATGACTTTTTGTTTTTATGACCCAGCGAGGATTTGGGTTTCCGCGAAGGCTTGCATAATAAGGTAAGTTTTCCGCAGGTCAGTAATCGAACCACTGGACTAGCCTAATCCCAGATATTCTGATAGCCGAAACAAACTCACGTTCCACAACTTCCAACTCAGTATCGATATCCTTTGCAATCTTCTGGACTTTGTTTAGTTCGTCTTCTATCAACTTATCACCACCATACCAGTATACCAGTGTTACTTTTTTGAATTTAGAGTTCTTGATGAGGGACAAAATTTCATCCCGTGAAGTACAACATCTTCGTTCAAATATGCATCTGATGTGTTGAATCTGCAGTAGGAGGTTATATATTATGTAGTTTATTATTGAATTGCTTAACGCCAAGGTCTACGTTAAGAGCCACGGGCTATGATTTGGCAGATGGTACTTTAGATAAGGTTACTATTAGAAATTACTATTTCCTCAACTACAGTGGACGGATAGGCTAGAAAGGTGTGATGGATTAGTGGGGAGTGTACGATCAAAATATTCAAATAATTCTAGATTCTTCCACCTTCTTTTGCTGACAAGATTCAATTATCCGTTTAAAGTCGCCTCCAAAACCAACATAGAATATCGCATGGATATTGACGTGAAAACCCAAAAGAGAAAGTTTCCTCCGACCCTCCGAAATTCTGCTGTGATCATCGTCGGATGTCTGGCCATCCACCGCAATATCCAGTAGATCAACCTAAAGTGAGAAAATATTTTAAACGGGTTCGACATAAGATACTGATGCAGTACTGAAACCTTTTTTGCAGGTCATCAATGGGGCACTGCGCTGTGAATTTGATGTGGTCTGAATTTAAAGTTGGAGTTGTGAATTACATTTTGGCAACATCCATATTCCCAGGAACATCAACTTATTCGATCTGAGGCTGAATAATTTTAAGAAATTACTTTCCAACATTAGATACATCTGTGGTAGCGTGGGCACGCGTCATCGCTTTTTGATCCATGTTGAAATTATTAACGCGTTTCTTTCATGCGTCCTTTTATGGGCCAATCCTCGTCAAAACGCCAGTCCCCACAAGAGTCCAGATCAATTCGACGATTTATCAGTGTTGGGATCAAGTCACTACCTTGGTGTCACGAGTCATCTCGAGTCATTGCACATTTTGACTCGATTCAAGTCAAGTCAATCGATTTTCGAAGGTGACTCGAGTCAAGTCAGGTCACACGTTTTTAGATGTGACTCGGGTCAAGTCTTTTCAAGTCAAGTCAAGTCACGAGTCAAGTCACGATTCGAGTCAAATTGAATTTCGAAGCATGAGTGATGATGCAAAGTTAGTACATTTTGCTGGCTGGTTGAAGTCAGATTAATTTTTAATCAAATAACGAATATAAAGTTAGATATGCATGTAGAAAGGCGTTGTATCGCACACGCACACTTAGAACTGGTATTAAAATACGTGAGTAACTGCGTAGCCTACAGCTACATGCTACAGTCTGTTTTCAATCAAAATAGAGGATCCAATACAAAGCCTCGAGAAGTTGAGACAAATTGATATGGTACAGCACACCACCCATCTACACACCCAGGAGAATATAAACGTTTGATTTAAATAAAACAAGAGGGTTTGTAACGGTGAGCACTGATGCGTAATGTAAGCACGGAGCCATCTAAGAAACAAAGACACGTTGCCGTTAGAATAATCTACTACTACTACTTCTACTACTACTACTACTACTACTACTACTACTACTACTACTACTACTACTACTACTACTACTACTACTACTACTACTACTACTACTACTACTACTACTACTACTACTACTACTACTACTACTACTACTACTACTACTACTATTACTATACTTCTACTACGACAACAACGTAAGCTGTGGTCGTTCCGTTTGCGGTCAATCTGCAATCAGTGAATGACTGGTTGCCTCCACAAGTGACATCGGCGTATCGCGAACAATCCGAACATGCATAAAATAGGGTGATTTATTCAACACCGTTTACTTCAGAGGTCTCAAACACGCGACCCGCTAGAGCATTTTGTGCGGCCCGCGACGGCATTTTGGAATTTCAAGTATTCGACAATATCTTCAAGTGCTATAAAACTTTTTTAGATATTAGAACTTATAGTTCACATCAAAACTACTATAAAAATCTCTGAAATCTCAACAAACTTCACTATCACATCACTTTTAAAAGCTACCATACGGCAGAAGATCAGCTATTACGTCACATTTCTAGTTAAAGATGATAAAACATGACCCGTTGATGATTCGTGACCGAAAATTGTGATTTGGTTTGGTGCGACCTTCTCGTAAAATTGCTCGATTTCAGATTGACTGGGGAATTAAATAAAAATGACTCGAGTTAGGTCGGGTCAAACGTTAAAATCAGAGAAGGACTTGCGACTCGGAACGGTGACTTGGTAATCCTACGGACGCAACAATCTATGAAACTGCCATGGGGAACAGCAATATATCAAAAGGTCGTAGCTTGTGTTGCGTTGAGTATATAGCTTTCTGATCAGGTCAGTATAGCAACCATTAGCATTCTGTGACCCCCGTGACGTCTAGTTGGTTACAGGCTGGGTGTTGTTTGTTCTCTTTATCCATGTTATGATCGTTGGCGAGTAAGGTACGCCCTACAGCTGTAACACCAACCAATTCATCGCCGATTGGACATTTCTATTCCAGGTGTCCTTAACGAGGGTCCGTAGACCCCATCGAGGTACGAAGCACCAAGTAGGGTGTACCAGATGCATTGATGAATTTGGCCAATATGCTTGGAATATTTCCTGGCCCCTTTGTTTAACTGGAAAATAGTATTCGCGCTACGTGCGATTTTACGTGAATGGGCTTTCTGATTTTAATATAGGTACCATCAGAAGTTGTGTTGAAAATGGACATGGGCTACGAGAAATCTCATTGGAAGCACAATGGGTACGATCGCTAAAAAGGTTAAGAAGCAATGCTATTACTAGGGATGGTGTGAACCTCTAAAAGGTTCTGGTTCGTGTGAACGCGAACCTTTTTGAAAGGTTCTGTGTGAACACGAACGTGAACCTCATGACGTCACGGGACGTCATATTGCTAATTCCAACCTATCCTTCAATGAAATGATAGCCTATATTAATGTACACAATACCTAGCGACGATTTGGGCAGCATTACGTCACAATGCTGAAATACATATTGACGTTTTAAACGTCGCCAAATGTATCAACTGGGGCAATCAAATGATATAATAATCTCATAAAATCAATATCTTCCGTCGCTTTCCCAACAATTTTGACGAGGACTTACCAGGGAATATAAGGGAAGGAAAGGAAGTAGTTTATTTTTGTCTTTGATGTTCTTGCGGCATATACACCGACTCATGATATACATACACACGATCTGCGTATATGCATACCATGAGTAGGCTACATGATGTGCATATGCCGTCGGGCAAGGACGATGCAGATTATAGCCTTGTAGCAGGGTTGGGATGACTCGAGTCATGACTTGACTCAAGTCAGACTCGAGTCACCTTTTTCGTATGACGGATCGGAAAATGTATTCGGCGTCTGAGTATTGCTACATTGATATTGAGCAGAGTGTGAAACGGGTTTCTATACTTGCTCTCGATATTACCCCGTTAACAAGTTATACAGCAGTTGCCAACGCCTCAATCGCACCGATTTGGTTTTAATGATCCAGTAACATCATATGAAGTAAAGATTGACCCCATACGCCTGCTAGATTGATTAGTGGAATAAGCATCATTCGCTGACTAGGCCTACGTAGCTTATTTCGATCGTGATGTTTTGTGATTGTGGGTCAAGCTCGCAGCAGAGAGTCAATAAATATTTACAAACGGAAAGTTGGATATTTCGAGCAAACTTTTGCAACAAAGCAAGTAAAACTTTTGAGATTTTCAAGGTACATGCTCGTTTAGTGATGATTTTTTATGCCTATAGCGCCATGCATATAGAGTGGCCTGCAGTTGAAATGCAATAAATTTGAACCAACGATGTTGTAATGAAGTGAAAATTGTAGTATATGAAAAAGGTTCACAGTGCAGAACCTACCAAGGTTCTGTTGTGAACGCGAACCTCTAAATTTCCGAGGTTCACACACAGAACGCGAACGTGAACCTCACGTTCACACCATCCCTAGCTATTACTATGGTTTAACAATGATTATTTTCAAGTTCATTGATATATTCCAGTAATAATCGAATGCAAAATATGACGCAGATTTAATTTGACTTTGGCAATGACAGTAACAGTAGCCTATACTCATCACGACTATATCATACCAGGATTAGGCTATACCGCTCAAATGCTCTGATATCAGATCAATCTTCACTAGATTTAAAAATATTTCACACAAGATTGTGGCACGTCAAAGGTCCACCGACAGTTTATGATATCATGATGCACCTTCTCGCCTGATGTCTCTAACTCAATAATTAAAAAATTATGCCCGGCACAAAAACAATTTTACTCAAATATATGAATATGTGATTTTTTCCGTGTCAAGCGTAAATAATACAATAATAAATTACATTTACACGATGTTTGTGGAATGCCTGTCACGGCAAATAAGGCCTACTTGGAAATATACATTGAATATCCCTATTATTGAAGCTGCGGTCCGCGTCGTCATCAAAAGCTTGGAAATTGGCCCGCGAGCACATTTGAGTTTGAGACCTCTGGTTTACTTGATGACTTGAAATTGACTCGTAAATTTTGCTCCGAGTCAATTGACATTTTTGAATCACCGAGTCAAATCACGTCAAGTCATTTTTGTAAAGTGACTCGAGTCAAGTCAAGTCATACGAAAATTTTGACTCGAGTCTGACTCGAGTCATCCCAACACTGCAATTTATGCGTAGGTCTGGCTTCAATTCTGGAGCATATTGAAATATACTTCAATAAAGTCAGGCAATACGTTCGGAACTCACTGTATTTTCAAAAATGGCATTTTTCGCTCACTCCGGCGGGACGCAATACAGGTTATGCAGTGTACGGAATTATAACTGTAATGATTCGATTGCATCTAGGAAGAGGACCTACTCTGAATTAGCTCATCTATTCATTTAAAAATATCAGGAGATTTCAAACCGTGTTGAAGCTCATTAGGAATACTGCAGATCCTTCCGCGAGTGATACTAAGCGAGACGCAAAGAACTCTTGCCCAGGGTTGCCAGCAATGTTCCCTCTAAGCTCGTATACTGGGATTGCACACAATCTTCATTTTTAGGAAACTGAAAATTTCCTCCTTTTTTACAATTCGTCCCTCCCTTACAGCTTTTGCAGCTCTAATGGACAGGGGCAACTGAAAATCGGCATAAATGACGCGGAATAGCTACTGCGAACTTTCGAGTGGGTAATTCTTGAGACGAATCATAGTGATGCTGATGACATCTTTTTTAGTCAACACTACAAAGGTAACGTAAAAAGCGGGTAATTCGGGAGTCGAATCAAAATGATGATCATTGTTTTGTCATCATTACTGAAATATGTGGATAAAGTGGGGAATGTCTATTCGAGTCAAAGTGATGACCTCTTTTGGTAGTCAGCATAACAAGATCTTCGGTAAATATTTGAAAACTACCTTTTAAGTGTTATTCTTTCCGGATTCCAAAATATGGTATGCCTATAGTGTCCCTACTAACTAATCACGCTCTGCCTGTGCATACATGATTCAAAGTGACAGCCAGATTAAATCTTAAAATTTCAGTTTCAATATTCATCAACTGCTTCTGAGCCCAGGCAAATAAAGAACATACAGTAGTTACGCTTTTTTCACGCATGCTGTCATGCCATCACATGCTTCCGCTATCATTCTGATCGTGTCATTCTACAAATGCGAATCGACTGTGTACGCGAACAGCATGTCAGTTCGCACCGTGTATCTTCACCATCCAATTTTAGGGTTACTCTATTATATTATTCTTGAAATAGCTGGCATAACTCATTCAATGTCGAATAAACTCATTTTTACTGATAGACGGCCCTCTTAACTGCTACCATATCCCGATGTCATGAGATTGTACTTTAATTCTCATTACTGTATTAAAATCTTAAATTGGTTTCTCTTGTTGGCTGACTCTAAGGCAATTCCTTCCTAGGGTTAACAATACTACCATTTTCTCACAGAAAATCCTATTCGTCTTGTGCAGGTCCACCCTGAAGCTTACATGCAAGTAGGATGAATAAATGCAATCAATAAGAGTACTTTCACCACAAGGCCACAACTACATCATGCGTGGCCCAACCGTGACCAGCGGGCCACACGTGGTTCACATGAGTGATATTTATAGCAAAAAGCGGTGTATTTAAAATAAATTAATTGTAACGTAATTCATTGTGAACATCAGACCACATCATATGTAGAGCGCAGAGCCACTTAAACATAGCCGCTGAAGCAAATATCGGTGTCGAACACCCATAAAATGATAATATATTATAAAAGAGTTGCAAAACATTTATAATATCGAATCAAGAATCGGACCTGATACTTTTTCAAAGAAGTTTCAACCAAAGACCAATCGATATTTCTTTCTTCGGTATAATCAAGCAATATCCTGCTTTTCTGAAAGTGATATCATCATGTAAGACAGGGCTTCTTAATGCATTAGTCGCAACCAAAACATAGGTAGCAAAGGGTATAAATTTGGGCCGCGACCGCACCGAGTGATATTTTAATATGCATGTAATATTTGCTGAATTTCTTGTGACAAAATTGTTTCTCCGCGCTTCGCGAAATCTCCTATGTGGATTGGTTGTGTGTGTCCAAAGTCGGTGTGTTAGGTAATATATATCTGTTCAGCGATGCATGTAGCAAAGTTGTTGCGACAAGATCGCTTGATCATGAAAATATGCCAATATTTGTAGTTCAAAAATTGGTTTGCTGCTATGATAAGACTAGACTGACATTGGTTTCTCTGACAAGCTATTACTTCCGCAGGTAATACTCGGGCATGGTAGAGGGAGGGAAACAGCGCGGCCATAAATGTGAAACCCCATATTTTTTGAATACGTATAATTTACATATCCTCAGTTTGAAATCGCGTGCGTCACACGTATGTCTTAGAAATAGTTGTCAACATAGTTTCCATTTGATATTACTGTAACACTTAACGTACTAACATCAAAATGCATTATTTCGATATGCGAGGCCTGGATCGGGAGATGCCAATAAAACGCAGATTTGGGTCGCGTTCTAAAAAGTTTAAGAACCACTGATGTAAGAAGATGCATAGACACGATGATCATCCATTGAAATAATTTTTCATATACTCAGTGGATTTACAATAGTTATTTGTTGGAAGTATTTATTCCTTCCATAATGCATGCCAGGTATAGGTTTGAATCTCATTCCTGTGAATGAATTAGGCCTACTGTTGCAATCTGCCAATCTATATGCTATATATATATGGCTGGACCAAAAGGAAATTATTAGATTTTAGTCGAACAGTGAGATCTTTCAACGTCAACTCATGAGTCATTGTTGACAATGATAGCTAAGCTGAACATTTTAAAATGTTGAAGCAAGATATCTTGAAGTTATCGTATGTCCTCTTTAAAAAGAATTGTACTCTTTATTCAATGAATTGAAAGTGTCCACAGAGGATGCCTAAATGTCGTCTTTTTGGGGAATTTGTGCTTTTAAGATGACTTTTTCTGAGTCCAAACCACAGGAGCATCGTAAAATAGTGGGTGATCCGTAGTCAGATCAACGTGATGACACGAAAAAATTTCATAATCAATAGTTTCTTCCGCTACTAGAACTTTCAGAATTTTTGAAAAGTCTCACTTTTTCAGATCTCAAAATATGGTAACCCGCACATATTTATAACTTACCTTTTCCAGTTCGCGCTCTTTTATATTCCACAAATCATCCTGCTTGACCAACAAATGTTGCTGTTCATTGAATCTGACAAATTTTGCATCGAACAGTCTCCCGTAAAATATCACTACTGCAAGGGATGTGACCCGTCCGAAATTTAAGGTGGATTCCTGAAAGAAGGAGATCCGTTAGTCACATCAAAATCTATAAGCTTGGTAGCACAACATAGCCGACTCCGAAATATATGTTCAAGCGAATAAAACGACTATTAAATGTCACCAGACATACTGAGCACACTTATCAAATTCGGTATCCCCCTGGTTATGAGCCCCCGTTCCAAATTTTTTCCTATTCTAGGCCAAGAAATAAATAGTATAGAAGTGGCGCAAAAAAAACTGTGCCGTGATAAGCGCCACCATCACGATTTTTACTTATAATAATAATAATAACAAATAGAGGAATTTAGCTGAAAAAAAACCACGTCAATTTCAAATTGACGCTGAGCTCAAATTCAGAACACCATAAAATATTTTTCTTAGATGAGACAATTATTGGTTTCATTTTTACGAATCAGCATTGTCGATATCATGATGCTGCCTAGCAGCTTTAGTTTAACCCTGAGTAATTGTGTATTTCCTGTTTTTACATTATGAATATCTAGGGTTAACATACGGTTCTATTATCTCAATAATTTGAAAGTGATCTCAGAGACAGCTAAATGTCCTATTTATTGTGAGTTTGTCCTCTTTTCTTTAAAAAGTGGTAAAATGCGAACAAAGATGACTGAACTCCGACGCAGCAAACGCGAGAGTTGGCAAGACAAAAAACAAAAAATATGGCGGGACAGATATTTTGGTAGTAGAGATGGCAAAGATGACAATTTTTTTATTAGCCAACACCGATGATTGGGGCGATTTTTTTGATGCATCAAAAAAGTCAAAATCTTGTCAAAAGTATAGCGTTAGGTCAGAAAGTTGTCGAAATTATTTACAAAGACAAATAGGTTTACTTGGTGTTATGCTCAACGTACCGCAATATCCGAACTGAAGCAAGACCACGTGGGCATTGGTTCTTATATCAAGAAGCACATGATGAAAAATTGTGATGCTGACAACATTGTCAGAATGAATCAACACGGAGTATCACCAGCAGTGTACGCACAACTTCAATGTTGTCAGCCAGCAGCTGCTGCTGTTGAACGTTCTTTCTCCATTCTGGGCCCCTTCAAGTTTTCGTCCAAAATTAGCTCAATTAACCTTCAACACACAGGTAGGAATTCTGGAGTCGACCTCGGTCGGACTCGAACCCACAACAGTGACGTGCAGTCCAATCAGGCAAGTGAGGCAGTGCCTCACCTGTCGTCAGGGCGAGTAAGTGAAAATTGTGACAATCCTCCATGAGTCGATGATTATTGATATTTTACATCGATGTTCATAAATAACTAAATTTGACCATTTTCACACACAACATCATCAATTTGCATCATTATTCAAAAATACAGCGTGAAAGGAGAGTTGAGGCACGGGTGACGCACGGGTGACGCACGGGCGGGTCGTGCCTCACCTGCGACAATGCAATTCATCATAAATAGCTCGGAATTCATACCAACTGGTATCAATCAAATACTATCGTCACACTAATTCCGAAAATCCAAATATTAACAGTGTCAGACCACCAGAAGCCCCTCAAAATCGCCCAAGGAAGGTGAGATTCGGCTTTATTACAAACAATGCTATCGCAGAGAAACAATAGCCATGTGAGGCACAAACGAATCTGCCTCATGAACTATTCGCTAACAATTGGACAATCGCAGCACAGTGAAACGCGCTATCGATTTCGGAATACAACAGTCTTGACTGTCTTGTTGGAATTATATAGTAGCGACGGCCAATACGTAATGAGAAGCAAATATATCCTCTTACTTATGTAGCTGTTATTTATTTTCCGTTAAATTGTGGCATGTGATAGCTACTTGCATAGGCTGCATTGTCGTTGCTTTATGCTTCGAATAGTTTATATCAGTACTTGAAGAAATAGTAATTATAATCCGTCTAAACTTGCCCATTTAGCACAATAGCGACCAGTCCTACATGTATTGTATAATGTGGAATTGCAACGGCTATCAGTGTGCAAAGAAAATGGCCTCTATACCAACTGCTGTTGTTATCCACATTTTGGATCTCTTTATCAGGTAGGCTACTTTACGTGCGTGCGTGCGTGTTTCTGCGTGTGTGAGGGGGGGGGGCGGTCCGTGCGTCACCAGCCTAGAACCTCACCGTACGTCACTGACCCACAACCCATTGGTGTCGTAGCTGTGAATCATACCACTACGCTATCTCGCCACGAAATAGAGTTTTTAATGAACATGTACCGTCCAGCCTAGTCATTTCTATTTAGCATTGGTTAAGTATATCACAGTATAAAATGGTTTTCGTGACGAGGTTTCAATCCCTTCATTGGGACAGATTAGAAAAAATATTCAGGAGTTTCTGTATCAAACGACCCTAACAAAACGTATCCAAACAGCAATATTGTATCAATAAGCTATTGGCAATTTGACAATTAAAATGAGTTTGCACTGGAGGATATTTTATTTTAGACGACCATACTAATGATGTGAGTGCTGAAGTTTTAGCTATTATGAAGCGAAACAGTCCTATGTTTTTGCTCATTTAAAAATATTGATAATTAGGTTATCAATCATTTTACAAAAAGTTTTCGCGGACCCCCGGTTGAGAACCACTGTTCTATATAATAGCTTTCGTTCAACTAGTGGTTCGCAGCAAAGTATGACTATGTTTTGAATTAATTATTGCTGTAGTTGTAGAATATAATGACATGAAAGGACCTGACAGGAATATAGGCGATGCACATACCAACAGTCATTTCAATCATTAGAAGCAAATTGTATTAATGTAATATAGGTATCCGACCATGATGTTGAACAGCCCTCCACTTATCTCAATGACATCTTCATTGTTCCTCAATCCAAGACCATATCCTTCGGCAGTCAGCATGACAACCTAAACATTATCCAGATAAGGAGCTTGGGATGGAGAATATTGAGCATCGATGAAATATCGTGACGTAAAATCGTAGATACTCTGTGCTGTAAACGATTCCACAATATATTGGCCGTATCAGACATGCGAAATACGACATTCATGAAAATTGGATAAAAGCGAAGTGAAGCGTAAAACGATTTGAATGGTGTTCAGGGACCCTGTCGTTCTAAGATTGTCAAATTACTAGCATTGTATAAGTAGCGCTGCACTAAACACAGCCACTGGTGAGCGTGATCCAATGCATACCAGTGCCAGCTACAAGCAGGTTAATTGAGTTTCGTTGAACAGCCGATGTTAAAATGCCGGCCAAATGATGATCCAGATCAATATAAATAGCTGTATTATTTCTCAACAGAATTGGGAAACCGAACTTACTTTCCAATCCACATTTCCAGACAGCGACTCAATTTTACGATGTCCAATAAGTGAACGCAATGCTTTTGGTGATAAACTGTTGCTACGCAAATTCACTTCCCTCACCTAAAAAGAACGAACTGTTTTTTTGAAATGTGAAGAATAAATAGGCGTGAGAGTCGGTGATAAGTCAAATCATTTGCGTATAAAGCAAGGGTGTCAAAGTCAACTTGCGACGCGGCCCGAATTCAGACCTTCAGGTCGATTGCTGGTCGCACCAGTCAAATGGTTACTTAATGCTACCTCGAAATACACAACCTTTTTTAAACCTTATTATCAAGCATTTTATTATATTTAGGCGGTATTCGCCAACAACGGAATTGGCAAAATACGATGGTTTACTGGTTGAATTATACGGTCAATCAAGACTAAAACAGTGGCTCTAATGGCGATGAAAGTTGGCATATTTCAATGCTCCCTTTGTTTTAGCCGTAGCCGATAGCTTTGCATGTGCGTATGTGAGGAATACAGGAGATATTGCCCGTAAGCGCCGACGTTGGAAATTGGGTCATTAGACCATTATCATGAAATTGGGTTTCCCTGGAGGTCGGGAACTTTTGAGTCGGAAGAGATACTGTACTGCCGGATGCGGACCTCGGGTCGTATGTTTGACACCCTTGACGTAGAGATACGCATTCTCAGATTCGGAATCTATCTAAATTACTATCCTAAGATCTTTGATCCAATATAATCTGATCTGACATAGTTAGTGATATCATAAAGCTCGTTAGTGAATAAAATGACCGAAGTGACTGAAATCCCTAAACGATATGAAACGAATTAATTACCGATTGATTTATTTGACGCTATACATTGTTACACCCTATGTTATTGTTCATATCATTAGTACTGTCACATTGGTCATATCTTGCCTGTCATAAGTGACTATAATGATTCATTACAAGGGGCCCATGTTAGTAGCAGTAACCCCATATACAAAAATATAGGCATATAATTATGTCTTATCAATGAAATTTGCAGTTCAATAAATTCTTATTAAGTTCGATAGCAATCAAAAACCAACTGTTTTGGTTCGGTGATTCCAGTTAGGGGATTACTGTACCATAGCGCTGCTTTATTTAGATCAGCGTTTCTTAACCTTGTCGCCAGCTCTCCAAGGGGCGATTTGGATTTTGGAGGGGGTGAAAATGCTCAGGAGACGAAATGGGGGGCGCTGAAGATAAATGACGTCACAGTAACAGTTCTATATATCATTGCATATTACCATTCGACAAAATCTGTCAAATATCGCAATTTTTCGTCGCGCTGCGCGTGAAATATATGCCGACGATGTTTACAGCGTGTTTCCATGAATCCAGTGGATTATTATTATTCATGTAAAATTAATTTCGCGTACTTTTAGATCGCCAATTCCCCGTAAGATACTCATTTCACGATATAGATTGGGTTATTTTCGACAAAACGTTTCGAACCAAGTATTTTATCCCGCAGCGTGTCGAAATCGAAGAGGCACTGTACCACTTTTTAGAGTGAGAGCCCTTTGTACATTAAAGATGCGTTTAAGCTTTGGTCAAAATGATTACCAAAATATATTTGTATTTGAGAGCTACAAAATTAAATATTCAGAATATTTTTCATCGTATCGTAGAGGATTGTACTATTTAGTGTTGTGAACCGCAAAATCGCTTGATGGTTATATAGAATAGGTTAAGTTATATTGTTTAGAGTACATTCATGTTTAAATTAATAACTGGGTGCAGTACTGAAACATATCTAAACAAAGATCTTTATCACGATCTCAGTTGATTTACTATAGTCACATGAGGCAATAAAACAAAACCCAATACAATTAACAGTCCCATATTGCCAATCGCAGAGATGAATTCGGTAGGTGTACACTGTACAGTGTACACCCAGCTCGAACCCAAAAAGACCGACCGGACTTCGAACTTTTAACCCTTGTCTTTATGACAGTCCTTAAAAGGATTTGGCGGGCGCCAGACATAGGCAATTTTTGAAAATGGACACTTTAAGGGAAAAGGTTAAGAACACTGATCCACATTTTCTCGCATAAGAATTCGATATGTACCAATTGTAGGACTTACAAATCATCACGTTGTCCGACGCGTCAGATAAGAATTTGATGAGTTCAGAATATCCCGTTTGGTAATATTCCTACGAAAGCAGGCATAAATGCGGAGTGCCAATTTACCCCAAAATCCATTATAGTTCGGCAACTCAAACATCTTGCAACATTATTAAATATCGTCGTTGATACTGAGGTAGTTCAAATTCAAATCTAGTCCTCTAAATGCAAAAACTCACATGAATGCGATTCTTCACACATCTTGCAAATATTTCCAAAAATTTGTCGTTGATATTGCATCCTATTAAATCCAGGGAATCGAGATCTCCATTTCTTGCTGCCAGCGACCCCACGATATGAACTTCATCAGGGCTCAAAGAGAGGCTAGATGTATCGATTACAGAAAAATCTTTCATCAGATCGTCATCGTCTGATTCATAAATTGCTGTATATAGCTCCATGCAACTGTATTTATCTTTGCTTCGAGTCTTCTCCGCTAGCTGCAAACGAATCGATCGCGCGAGAACGTGTTGTTTCTTGATCTGATCTGTGACTGTCAGGCAATAATCTTCATCTATACATTTCCATCGCTATATAACGTAATATAGACACATCTCAAAATGCTAAATATGTTTTAGTGTCAGATGAAACGATGTTGATTTACTGAACAACCATGGCGGCCCCAACAGACATCGTGGTTTCCTTGGAAAATTGTGAAACATCAACATATATTCGAGATCAGTAGATTCACAATCATTTTTCGCACTACATTTGCACACGTTTAACTAGTTTGTAACTGTTCTAATTAATTACTATGATGCAAATGCCTTACTTGAGGATTCAACACGACCAAGGAAGCATCCTAAGTGTTGTACAGTGGTCGGGAACCTATGGTTCGCGGGCCATATATGGCTCTATTGGGTGTAAGTTATGGCTCTTTAACAAATTTTTAATTTTGTACCTAATTTTTCAGTGTTGCAGCAACTTGTTACTAAATTTTCATGACTGCCCGAATATAATATTATCGTGGCAGCATAGACGACATGTATTTGAGAGGTCAAGACAGTGGGGTAACCAGGGTTAGAGGTTCGTATCCCCCTTTTCAAAATCCTCAAATTTAAGTTACTGTTGCGCCGGCGACTAACACGACTGGCGAATTCGATCTACCCTCCATCGCGCCCCTCGAAATCTTGAATTGCACGATATCTTGATTGATACCTTAACATGACGACGCTTGTATGACAATGCAGTTTTCAACTACACATTGTCTTGCTGATCTTCGACGATAAACAAACTTCCTTGGAAGTGACATTACCAATTACAATTTCAAATTAAAAACAACGCCATAGCTATCAAAGTCCTTCATTGGTAACGTAAGTAGCTTTCTCTAACCGCCGTAAATGTAGGTGTGTAGCGTTATGTTACGCCGATTACATTAGAAGTTGATCAATATCTAGATTTTCGGAATCAGCGCGACAATTTCATTTGAATAATATCAGTGATGATAGATTCTAAGGTATTTACGATGAGTTGCGCTATCGCAGGTGAGGCTTGCCCCCTCTGTGCCTCATCTGTTCCTTAACTCTCCTTTCGCGCTTTGTTTTCGAACAATATGTGATAATTCCGTGATTTTGGGAATTGAAATGCTTCAAATGTAATCATTCATAAATATCGATAAAAATACCAATAATATTCATTGAAGGTTTCACAATTTTCCCACGCTCCTCCCGGACATGTGAGGCACTGCCTCACGTGCCTCCCATAACCCCACGTCACTGACGTAGCACACCCTGCAGTGGGTATGTATTCCTGTAGAGAGCATGATTAGCACTAATACCTACGCATGTAGGCAGAAAATATGGCGCACCACCATGAATCCTATGTACTAGTGCCACCAATACGTCAGGAATTTTCAATTGTGACGTAACAGTTGATAGACATGTTTGGCTCTTTGGTAGTTACAATTGCAAACATTGGGTCAATATGGCTCTTCGGTCGAAAACGGTTCCCGACCACTGGTATAGTACAACCACAGGCGTGGTCATCCAATTTGCACATTTATGATTTACACTTTAACATGATCCGTTCTCAAGGTCTCTCGGATCTCGTAATGGATTAAATTGTGAAAAAATTGTCAATTTAATTTGAGTTTATATGCTTATACAGTGATGTGAAACACAGCCCAATCAGTCTAATAATACTTCGAGAATATTACAATGCCGAGGCCCTGCGTTCAGTGATAAATTACATATATAGAATACCGGTTGTGTATGATATATCAACTATTCTGCCTATTGCATTATGCTTAAAAAAACATATATATCGTGCTAGTCTATGTAAACAACTTTGACTCATAACCTATTTGTGTGGCGGCAATAAAATACATGTACGAAACTTCGATTACTTACCATTGTGCAAGTCACTTGCAGATTTCATGTAAACGACGCCTGTGACAAACCTTCTAACCACGGACCATCGTTTCTCGTGTAGATATAAGTCATTAAAGCGAGAGAACTTTTCGAGTTCCATTTCGGAGACAAAACTAGCCGCGAGAAATTCCTGCATGCTTTGATGACAGAAGAAAAATTTGAAGTCGCCTTCCATCAAGTGGCGGCTGAGGATATTATTGCCAGGGACTTTCGTCATCAAATCGTGAACTTCTCCTGGGGAAATTTCAAATCGCTTCAGATCTGCTTCATCGAATACGACTCGTCTGTGCGTCATTCCCTGAAACGCCAATGCCTTTAATTTGTTGATTATCGACACGATCCGCTTGCGATTTCGTATGTTTTCTACACTTTGAAGCACCGATATGATCCTGTTGTACAGCTCTGTCACCGTAGATGGGGGAGGCCGACTTGGGTCCCTTCCCATCACAACTGCTATTAGAATCAGGAAAATTGGCACCGTTACTATCTGAAGTAATCGCGGTGACATAGTTTCACATGTTTTCCAAATTTCATCTCCGCTATTCTCTTTGATTAAGTAGTTGAAGAGTCTATGAGCATCTTGACGTGTCAAACCAGTTAGTGTGATTATATGCCTGGGACGAGCCAACGCCGGTAGCTCTGAGACTTTGAATTCGCGGGATGCCACAATTATCTTGACGTGGCGTAGTATGTTGCGCGCCAATATATTGTACAATATGGTCGATGTACTTGCTCTCTGGAAGGGTTTTATTTTTCGTACGCTATCGTCCTTGAAATCCCACCTTGCTTGGTCAAGCCCGTCAAGAATTAAAATTACTTCAGATTGATGGTTGTCCAACCATTTGAATGCCTGATCCTCCTGGGATTCATTTTCGAAAATACCATGGAATAGAAAATTGGACGCTTTGATGGAGTCCTCTTGTTTCATTTCCTTCAACTCAATGTAACGAATCATCTTCAATTTCGATTGCTTGAGTAGGACATCTTCACCTTGTACCTTTGCAGAGGAAATTTCAAGAACTTTGCGAGCAAGTCTACGTGTGAGAGTAGTTTTGCCTGATCCTGCAGATGCTACGATGGCAGTCACAACCACTACATCTATTGGAGCTAATTTCTTAGTCTTTGATATCGTTGCCATCAACTCTTCAATTGTGATCAATTTATCGTCATCGTAGTGTTGATGGTGAAACCCAATTTCCTCTGTCAACTGATTTCGGTAACGTTTCGTTCCAGTTCTACCAAAGGTGTGTGCATCTGGCGAACTTGCTATGGGATGACGACCTTTGTAATAGTCGTCAACGTTGACTTCTCTCATCTGCGGGTAAACCTCGAAATCTGGTTCATGAAGATTTTCATTCATGAAGTCTTCACAAATTCCGCCTGACGTTTCCTGCAGAGCATGTTCGTTTACAACCGCTATCAATTTCCTGTAATTAACACCTAGACAAATGAAAGCTTGATTTAATAAAGATTTATATTCTGTTAAGATATCTTAATCGTCCTATATGTTGTGACACACGGCTATAAAATGAGTTTAATTGCGTATGTATCATGTGGAGCAGAATGGGTGATGGATCACATATTTGGTACGTAACTCCTAAAGAAATACGACTATAGGGCGTAGCCCGTGTCGGATAATTGTAAAAGTGAAAGAATGCGCATTAGAAATTTTGCAAAAGGTTTAGAAGTGAAGCTATGTAATGATGCATTACCTCCATGCCACGGAGAAGATAAAGTGGATTGCTTTATTCGGGGTTTTGCATTTGTTCGGAGTCAGAAATCAAAATGAGGGAATTATTACTGTGGGGCGGCACAGACATTGGGTGCGAGTGCCGATAGAACCGTAATATAGTGTATACCGTTGTAATGACTTTATCCATGACTCGAGACTAGAGTCACGGTTGTTCGGTGATCCGACTTTGATTCGAGTAAATTTATAATATGTGAAAAATGACTCAAGTCGACTTCAGTCACTTTACGTATTGGCTCGACTTCTGTTCGAGTGAATAGCTCATGACTCAACTACGTCACATGTTTCTGTCGTGTCTATTATATTATCTAGTATTTACTCATTCTGATTTACTGATTTACATAAATATCCCACCATTGTTGATTGACGTGAGTTTTAGCAGGCAGGGTCATCGTTCACTGTGCAACCACGACGTAATGTGGTCTACAGAATATTAGTTTAAATCGACATCGACAAAGAAATCAAGACCCTCTGGCTTCCTAAATTAACCAGCTTATTCGAAATGGCAGCGTGTTTAAAAAAAGACAAAGCTGGAAAAGTGGCGAACTGAAAAAGCTGGAAAAGTGGCGAACTCTTCCTCATAAAGTCATCTAGTCATGCAGACCTTTTACTTTCATTCGAGTGTTGATCGTCGTCGCGAGAGGACGCATTATCGTAGTACCTGTATCGGTAACGTCGATTCAGCCGTATTCGCAAAGACAAGTCAAAGTTTAGGGAAGTGTTTGCAGTTTATCGTCATATCGGTTTTTAGACACCATAGATTCAACAATAACCGCAGCTATACTAGGTAAAACCGTGAAATGCCAGGAAGTGGCGGAGCGCATAAGCGTTCCGCAAATTCGGAGTTGAAAGGGCCCGCGTCGAAAGAAATGGCTTCAGATTCAAATAGAGTTAATGGTGATCTTTCGGTAATCATCAAAGGAGTTAAGAAAACTATGCGGCAATGCAATCCATTAACTATTAATAAGGCTCTGTTCAAAGTGCTTGGTGGCAACTACAGTGATATCAGAATACTGCCTTCGGGGGACATTCTAGTCAAATGCGCGAACAGTGATCAGGTCAAGAAATTACTCGCTTGCGATAATTTAGGTACCACGTCGACACCAATCGAGGTTAAAACCGAACGCCATATAGTCAGACCTTCTGAGGTTAAAGGAGTGATAACGAATGTGCCGCTTGAAATGTCGGACGACGAGATTAGAGAAGCGCTAACAGAACAACACATCACATTCGTGCGGCGATTCTCTTACAAATCCGATGACGAGGTTAAATATAACAAATCGGTCTTACTGTGTTTCGCGTCTTCAATTCTGCCCACTGTAGTGAGGATTGGATACATGCAATTTCGAACACGGGTTTACAATCCGCCACCCGTGAGATGTTTTAATTGTAACAGATTTGGTCACAAGTCGAAGCATTGCCGCAGTGCTCAACGTTGTGCGAAATGTGGGAGTCGACATGACGCTGATAAATGCGAGAATAATCCATGGTGTGTGAATTGTGGAGAGTCTCATTCGGCTTGTTACACGGGCTGCCCGAGATACCGCCAGGAAGCTAGAATCCAAGTAATCATGGCTAAAACGGGGGTCAATTATTGGAGCGCCAGACAGACACAGCAACAGAATACTGAAAGTCTTCAGCCCTTCTCGCCTACCGAATTTCCGCCCTTGCCTAAGTCACTCCATGTCAGTAGTGCAGGCAGCGCCGAACAAAGTAATTCCGATAACGCTAGTGCTGGTGTCGCACCTACCAATGAAAATAGTTCGCGCAGTCCTCGTCCAAGTTCCGATGGCAATCTGGTAACCATCCCTCTGGCATCATTATTCAATTTTATAGCGGAAGTCATCAAAAACACAATAGTCAGTTTTGGAGCAGGTCAAGAGGTACGCATAGACGAAATTATTGCAAAATCGGCCGGTGAAAAGCTAGGAATATCGGTGCCAAAAAATTGTTTTGGTGATCAGGCGACTCAAAACTATGAAATGTCGAGGGTATCATCGAACTGTGAAAACCCGATGGATCTAT
Source organism: Botryllus schlosseri (assembly GCF_051294905.1). Classification (NCBI taxonomy): domain Eukaryota; kingdom Metazoa; phylum Chordata; class Ascidiacea; order Stolidobranchia; family Styelidae; genus Botryllus; species Botryllus schlosseri. The sequence continues at coordinate 25,651,937 of NC_137236.1, forward strand.
CGGCTGGTAAAGAGAGAACCAACAACCAATCCGCCCATGATCATGATCATGGTGACAACATTGTCCTCGAGCATACACCGACATCTTCAATATAGTGCAATGGAACTGTCGAGGCTTGTATCGTAAACTCAACGAATTGAAACATTTTCTCGAAAATTGTATGTTGGAAGCGCCCGAGATCATAGCGTTACAGGAAACACACTTGATTAGCCGATATGTTCCGAAAATTCCTGGGTTTAATTTAATACGCAAAGACCGCAACATCCACGGCGGGGGAGTTTGTGTTTGTTCGTGAAAGAAAATATACGCCACCACGAAATCGAAGTTCCCAATATTTCCCCGATAGAGGCGCAACTCATAAAGTTGGATGAAATCGCCATCATGAATATCTACATACCACCCAATAAAGCAGTCTCTCTGCAGCTTATGAAAACGTGTTTCTCTTTCTGTGACTCTAAATTCGTGGCGGTGGGCGACTTCAATGCACACCACTCCTTGTGGGGTGCTAAGGATGGTAATCGGTATGGAAAACATCTGTATGAGGTATTAGACGACAAAGATTTGGTAGTCATAAACACCAATATAGGAACAAGACTAAACATATCGTATGACGCTGGCGCAACATCACTGCTTGATTTAACAATTGCTTCCAAAGACATAGGACACAAGATTGAGACAGTGGTCACGGATCATCTTCTAGGAAGTGACCATTTTTTGATCTTCAATCATATTTCGATCTCAGCAAATGTGACGGCGCAACATTGTGAATCTTGGGCTATACACAAAGCAAAGTGGTCCGAATTTCGATGGTCAGCTAATCGGAATCTCTCTCTGTTGTGCAATAAAGAGCACGTGACAATACAAGACATCACAGAAGCAATAATCGCAGCAGCTCGAATCAGTATTCCAGTCACGAAACCACATAGAAAATGTAGCATTCCCTGGTGGAATGAAGCGTGTGCCCGAGCTATCCGTCTGAAACGGGCTGCTTATTCGAAAATGAAGACCTCGTTTCACATTGACCTTGTTATAGCGTTCAAAAAGCAGAGAGCGGAAACTAGAAGAGTGATACAATCCGCTAAAAAGTCCAGCTGGGAATCATTTTGCTTATCTCTGAACAATACAACAAAGTTATCCAAGGTCTGGAGAGCCGTCCGATCGATGTCCGGATCCAGATCATGGAATACGATTAGTAGTCTTACATCTGGAAATCGCATACTTACAAGCAATAAGGACAAAGCAAATGCATTAGCGTGTAGATTCGCCTCATTCAGTAGCGATGATAACGTCGATTCTGAATCTGTGGCCAGACGGAAAGCATTCGAAAGAGAAACGCTTCAACCGATATTGCTACAAACCGATCAAGCTTCAGACATGAATAATCCCTTCACAATGAGGGAATTGAAGAAAGCGCTGAAAGCGAAAAAAAGTGCATCTCCGGGACCAGACGGCGTATGTTATCAGATGATCAACAATCTGGACGAACTCTGTCTCGACCGTATGCTTTCATCGTTCAATGCTACGTGGAGTAATGGAAACTGTCCTGCCAGCTGGCGTCACTCAACAGTCATACCGTTACTAAAAGGAAACAAAAAACCTAGTGATCCGGACTCTTATCGCCCAATATCCCTAACAAGTAATATGTGTAAAATAATGGAAAGGATGATATCTAATAGACTACGTTGGTGGTTAGAGAGTACAAAACAGATTTCGCCAGTTCAATGCGGCTATAGGACTAAACGCTCTACCACAGATTGTATTTTAGCCCTGCATGACGATATCTACAAAGGCATTTGGAACAAACGATCTACAGTTGGAGCTTTTCTAGACTTGGAAAAAGCTTACGACACCGTTCGGAGAGAAGGCGTCATCTTCAAGCTCATAAAACTGGGCATCTCTGGTAACATGCTGAGATGGATTTATTCATTCATCTGTAACCGTACTTTCCAAGTTCGGGTAGGTGACAGCTTATCCGATTCGTTTTCCTTAGATAATGGGATTCCACAAGGCAGTGTTCTCAGTCCGATAATTTTTACGGTTATGATGAATGACCTCCCCGATGTACACTGTTAAAAATATTCTATGCCAAATTACTGGTCTGGTCCTGGCAGCAGTTTTACGACTCTGAGACCGGTAAATTTGAAAAATATTTTCCCGTAAATAATATTGACCGTAATTTATGTTTACAAAGACTGACTGTTAAAATTTCTACGGAAAACTCCCGTTACCTGACGTAACGGAAAACGGCTGTAATATCAAGTTACTGGTCTGGTCCAGTGCAGCAGTTTTACGCTGATGAGACCAGTAAATTCGAAATAACTCTCCTCGTAATATGATTTTACATATGCTGACCGTTGAACATTTTACGGAAAATTTCCGTAACGAAAGGTAACAGAAAGCTGCTGTAATACAAATATACTCGTCTGGTCCCTTGCAGCAGTTTTACGTTCCTGAGACCAGTAAATTTGAATCAGGTTTATTTGTTGCGGGAACACGTAAAAAAAAGTAAGTGTGGATAATGACAAAAATCCAGTCTTTTTTGTGGAGATCATCAATCAGCAACCGCCTGAATGAAGAGGGCTTCATCAAAACTTCAGCAGCAGTTGAAGGACTGTACTTTGTGCCATGCTCTTTTGTAGGTTCTTCTATAATCTGAACAAAAATTATGCAGTCATCAACACAGTTACCATTTGGAAACTTTGAGACGCTATAGTATGACATACTGCGACTTTTCATATTCTTGTTAATTTCTCGAATAATGATGGCCTAGGATAGGCGTGTCGGACATACGGCCTGCAGGCGGTTTGCGAAGCAATTCTAGGTAGTTTGAAAAACCTCTGTATTACCCAGCACATTTTTTAACAAATGTTGAGATCTTATTGTAAGAAATACTTCCCGCAAGGCCACAAATGTCAAGATCATAGGCCGTAATATAATTATCCGACAGTGGCGTTATGGTTTTACTCTGGTCATCATCAGGAACAAGTTGATGATACTGACATCCAATTCCCAAAACTCCAAAAAGTACACACTGAGTTCTGATTTTTGTGAAAAAATGAGACAAAAAGTTGTTATTCGTAAAGTGAAAAAGAAACTTTTATATGCCGGCCGCATGGAGAATATAATAGTTACAAAAAATACAATTCAAATATATTTGTTCGCACTGCTGTATCACTTCTACTCAAAGGCCCCAGACAGACAGAGAAACCCGAATGACGATTAATAATGAGCCAAATTCTAACGTCTGCGTTTACAATTAATTCACGTGTGTTCCTTGAAGAGCATACGCCAAGTTAACGGCAGATTACGAATAAAACAAAGGGAGCATACAACTATGTCGTTAGAGTCAGTGTTTTAGCGGTTGAATTCAAACGATCAATCTCTGAATTTTTGCCAAAATTCCGTTGTTTGCGAGTAAAGGTGCTGCTAAAATATATCCATATGATATGATCGTGAATGTTTTGTAATATACCAAAATGTATACAGGATTGATAATAAACTATTCAAGCGAAAAGTTAAGGGCGGGCGTTTTGAGGTACCGTAACATTTTGGAATGATTTGACTGATCCGGCCCGCGAGCGGTTTGAAAGTTTAAATCCGGCCAGCGACGCAAGTTGAGTTTGATACCCCTGGCCTAAGACTTCATACCTGAATCATCTTTTCCACCGTGATTGCAAACTTTTCTGGCAATATTCTTTTGCATCGCACGTCCAATGTATTTCGCACAACACCGTGCTAGAAGCGAGAGGCGAAATGATCCCTTTCTATCGCATAAGCATTCGACGTCATGATTCATAATGCCATAACGCTTCCATTTTCGTGTAGTTCAAAGTCAGAAAATTTAATACATTCTTATAAGCCGTAGCTTCTGTTCACCATTAAACTGTAACGGAAATAGATACGTCTTCAGAAAGAGGACTGAGAATAACTTGCCAGGTTTGAGCTCGGATACTGCTATACCTACGATATCTGCTATCAACACCTGCAATATTCTAAATCTAAAGTTAAGCTGTGGCTTCGAAACCCTCAATATCTTATAACAACGCATCTTGTTATTATCCAATACGAAAACATCGCGCCGATATAATACCTACATCTCGGAACATTCAGCCGCACGTGCTCACTGCTCAGGCTAAGATGTCCGACGCCGCTATGTCTGGAATATGTATGACGCCATAATTTACTGTTCGCTCGAGCAGCTACGAATTCATGATCAAACAATTCATAAGGCGATTCGCATAAAAAAGGTAAAGGACGTCTGTCGTCTACTACTCTCGACGCAATGGCAAAAGATCATGGCGGCTATACGCCAGCTCCAGTGTTTCGATATATAGTTTGCATCATACATGCGTTAAGGAGTCTACAATGGTGGCAGAACTGGTCCAGCAGATAATTACAAAAAAGATCATACCTGCAGTAAAACTACATAACATACCAAATTTGCTTGGCATGCTACTATTGCTAGACCTTGATGTCTCAAAGGATACTATTTATAAATCGATATAAACGATGGTATCTGCAATGTCCAAATGTTCGGATACCATTCACCGATTAGCATTCAGCACGGCCATCGATGTCGTAATTTGCTTGATGATTGAAACATGATGTAATGACGAAAATCATATATATATGTCCATAATAAGACCGTAAGCGTGTAAAATGATCGAATTGTAAGTGCGATAGCAATGTTGCAAATAATGATTTTCCAGTAAATCGCTTTTACGAATGCCAAAGTAAATCAGGAGCACTGATTATCCAGTAAATTGCTTTTACAAATCAAAAAGTAAATCTGAAATACTGGTTATTCCGTAAATTGCTTCTACGAATTTAATCTGTAATTTTTTTACCCTTTAAAAATAAGTAAATTACTTTTGACGTGCCCGTATATTAATTTAACGGGCATTTACCGTTAATATATCTGACGGGACAAATTTACCGGTATAATTTGGGTAAATCTACGAATATTTCTAAGAGTGTAATCGATACTAGTATCAATCTATTTGCGGATGACGCTTGCCTATGGGAAACTGGCTTAGATGTAATGACAATCTCGTCAAAATTGCAGAACTCGTTAATCAACCTTTATCAATGGTGTAAAAAATGAGGTTTGCGGGTCAATGTCAAGAAGTCTGCTGCAATAATATTCACTAAACGTAGAAAACTACCACCTGTTCAATTTTCAATAGGTATGACAGAACTACCAATAAAGAAAAGTTGTAAATACTTGGGAATTATTTTCGATTCTAAACTGACTTATCGTTTGCACAAAGATGCTGTTGTCGAAAAATGCCTAAAAAGAATGAACTTACTACGTATGCTCAGCGGCACAACATGGGGTGCCTCCACGCCTTGCCTGCTAGCGGTCTACAGATCTATGATCCGATCGGTAATCGAGTACGGATTCGAAGCGTATTTGTTTTCACCCTTATATGTTATGAATTCGATCCAAAAAATTCAGAATACCGCTCTACGGATATGCAACGTGGCAATGAAGAGTACTCCAGCCTTCGCTCTTCAACATTACTGCGCTGAACCACCCATACCAATAAGGCATCTGCAAGCATGCTACAATTATCGAACTGTTATAGCGTCATTGCCGAACCACCCGTGCGCAACAGTAATTGATGATTCTTGGCACGAAATTTTCCCGGACTCGACGCTATTTATGACCTTTAATATGAAAACTAGAAATGCGAATCTCATGCAAATTAATCTACAGAACCAAGTAGTAGTTCCTCTCCCGCCATGGCAGGAAATATGTTGTCGAATAGATTTGCACCTAAAATCAAGAAATGTAAAGTCTGACCTACCCACAATTGCCATGTCAAAGTGTAATCGTTACATCACAGAAATGTACTCGAACCATGTCAAAATATATACCGATGGGTCAAAAACTATTCATCAATGTGGTGCAGCCTTCGTAGTCGAAGAAATTCAGTTTTCTCACAGCGAATCTCTTAGTAAATATTCATCAGTATTCTCATCCGAATTAGTTGCAATTCTGCGTGGCTTAACCTAGGCAAAAGAAAATCTAGGTTCTCGAAAACTCGCCATCCTATCGGACAGTCAAAGTGCCCTTACAGCCATTAACGCCGGCTCTACTAATAACAAACTAATATATGATATTATTCAGTTGTGCGCAGATCTCGACAGAAAAGGAGTGGAGACTAATTTGATATGGATCCCTGGCCACATGGGAGTTGGGCAAAATGAAACGGCTGACGAACTAGCAAGAGCGGCTGCATCCACGGATCACGCAGATGACATTGGAGAATCGGTCGAACTGTCTGTTCCAGAAGTGAAAACGCTCATAGCATCCATATGCCGCGAGAAATGGATTGAATACTTCAACTCGTCACATGACGGGTCAGCATATTACAGAATACACGCACCCATCACAGAAATTCCTGCGCCGCTGAATTTTTCACGAAGGCACTCCTCGATAATCCTTAGGTTGAAATCGGGTCATTGTCGGCTGAATTCGCATCTTTATCGTATAAAGTGCCACGAAGATGGCCTGTGTCGCACGTGCATGGCCGAAGAGACCGTCGAACACTTTCTGATTGAGTGCCCAGTATATGCTTCTCAGAGACAATATTTGAAGAGTGCGGCAAGACGGAACCATGTCGACATGACAGTACGGGCCCTATTATCCAGTCCATATACAATTCAGACTGTTATTGAATTCGTATTAGCCACCCGATTAATCTAATTTTGCGGATATAATATTTTCGACGTGGTCTGGTGCACAAGACCTTAGTAGTTAAGCACCATAAACCCCACATACAACACACACCTTTTACTTTAATTTAAAGATTTTAAAAAATCTTCAAAGCGAAGTCTTAGCATGAAGTTCCAATGTTTTTACTATAGACATTTCTTTACAATCATTATTTGTATACGTTTCCTTTCAAATCTGGGAAGAGCCCCAGCAGAACCATGAAACCGCCACATGCGGTCATGGATCCGCGAGTTGTCGACCTTTGTCCACGATAGTGACTGTAAATACATGAAATAACTGGTACTGGCTAAAAAAGCATTATACTTACTTTGATCTGCAGGACTTGCTTCGCTTTCAGTATTAATAATGTATTTGATGATCTTGCTTCCGTGAATCTGATCCCCTGCCACAACGTTAACATAGCTACTCATAATCATTTGATTGACGTTATCACCTTCTGCCAGCGTTGCAGATCCTGGAACACATGCGAATAGGTTACTGCGAGCGATGCTTCGCTGTATATTTCGAATATGTTATACCATATGTTGGGTCATCGACAATTATTAGAGTTTTCTTTCTTATCATTAGTTTGCGCGACGGATTATTGACATTTTTTCCAGATAACTTTACAGCGATTTCATGTTGATTATTATTACTATTATTGATTCAGCGCTTAACAAGAGCGAGGCGATTACCACAAGCGCAAAACTGAACTTCTCGATGTTCTTTTGTTTCCTGTTTTGCTTTACTCATTTTTTTAATTAACAATTGTCGATATATATTATTGATAGTAAAATGAGGTGGCGCTTATCACCCTGAACTGTCTCGTGCACCACGTGCAAGATTTGTCGTGAACAAAGGTCAAATCGGTAGAAATACGTATCAAAAGACTAATATAGTCACATCAATCTGTGACACGAATCCACGAATGCAATAATGGCCAAAAAAGGTAGCGACGTAGCTAAAAATTAATAAATTGTGACGAAGAGATACTGCTTCACTATCTGACTACGAAGTGCGTATTTCCATCCTGATAAATGAAGCTGGTCAACAGTGCCAGGTACAGACCAACAAATAGCGTAAAGAATAATCAATACACGCAATTTTAAATAAATTGACGGAGGCAAATCAATATATTTTCATGCCGGAGCGATAGATGCATTGACGATCTTCGGTAAAATACGTTACACGTGAATAATATTTATGAAAGGAGTAGAGGCCAAATATTTAGGGGTTTACTTACTGTTTTTCACAGCTGAAAAAGATGTAGGCACATCAGCGACATAGGATTTAGGGTTTTGAACCCTTTCCGCCATGATCACGATATCAAATAATTACGGTGTCAGAGAGTACTGAAAATGAAACGACAGTAACTAGAACATTCGAGAATAAGATATTCGGATGAGTTTCTTCCACTTCGCATGTGTGAACAGTGAACACTGAACAGTCACAAATTGGCAGTCACGATATCTATGTGAACAAATCGGATTTATATAGCAATTTACAACAATTGTGCACGAAGCGATTCGTTTTTTTTTTCTGGCATGCTGAGACATTAATACAATATATAAAATAAAATTCACTATAATTCCTCCCACCAAAGACATTCCCGGTGATTGTTGTCGCAGTAGAATGCTGACGCCCCTAGCGTTTCACATATGCAATCATATAGTTTACGCCAAAACATGAAAACACCGAGATCACCTCGTTGATATAAGCATTACAACAGCTGGATAACTCGTAACATTCAAATACACTCTTCAGCGGTAGCTTCCCTAATAGCAATAGAAGGGTTCAATCCATCAGATGGTTGCCAAATAACATAGCAAATATCTGAAAGCTATGCTACAGGAATGAAGGGATTCGATTTTGTCATGCATGTGAACGTGGACTGTATACGCTAGCGACGGATAAAAATCCCTAATAAATGTATGCATCATGTTGTGACCAACACACCAGAATATTACTGCGTAATATTGAATTCTAGCGCAGTTGGCCATCCAAATTGCCTTCAAATGAACGAGATAATATTTTCTGGCTCGGTTGCCGATGACGTCAGACATAGGATTTGTGGACGGAATCGGATAGAAAAACCAATCACGCAGTTTAGTGACATAAACTCTATTAGATGACAGAATCTTTCAAAATATTATATAAAGAAAATGACGACTGTAACAGCTAACATGTAGTCCTATTAAAGATTTACGGCAGTCGCAAACACAGTACTATAAATTCAGATTCACAATCTGTCGGCTCGATTTATATTCCGTACACCTCTTGTCAACCTAATAACACTCACATCAATTTTTATTGCTTTATAAAATATGCGACGTCTATAAAACGATTGTTTGCACATTCCGCAGTGCTACGAAAGGTTTGCAGGATTTGCGCTCGGCATTGAACCACGCTTAAAGCAGCTAGAACCGCATTCTGAGCGAAAAGATTACGCATTACACCTCAAATGTGGTTCATACATTCAAAACCTCAGAATTATGCCGAGTCGCGGTATAAATCAAACACCATATTTTAATCCAAATTATGCTTGACAAACTATAATAATCAAAAATGATGTACTAATGAACGTAGGTACGTATAGGCGTGGAATAGTATGCATGCATATTTTATACACGTTGGATTTACAACAGCAATGACTTATATCATGAATTATTTGGTATCGTCTCTTCTGCAAAGTAGCAAAACGAAATAAGCTGGCGATTAGTGTGTAATTACACTAAGGGTGTGAGAAATGGGTCAATAATCATGCAATCGGTTTGTTTGTCAAGGCTCATCATGCACTCACGGCATGCATATGCACAGATCGTGTGTATGTATATCATCAGTCGGTGTATGCGGCGCAAAAACTTCAAGGACAAATATTTACAACGACCTATCTTATCCTATCTCACCCTACCTGAAGATGTTAGCATCTATAGACCTGGGCTATTCAACCTTCTTGGTTTGGTGTGCCCGGAGGTTTTTGTAAATAAATAATGTACCCTGTTTTGTTTTCACTCACTGCATGGAGGTGGTAATATAAATATGCACAGTTGTATATTGTGTATAATTGACAAATATGTTGGATAGCGAATTATTTCGATACAAAATGATCGACTGCTGATACAATAATGCAGCTGAATGGTCGATTTTATATTCACATGCGTGCCAAAATTATTATCGACAGACACACAGATCACAATATTGCTTATCCTAATATGTGGAAATGATTGCTGAAATATATATTCTCTATTCAATGTCCAATGGATATCCTGCGTCGTAACATTTTGGAAAGGCATTGAAACTGGAACAAAGATGCCAGTGACAATGGGATAATACCTAGTCATAATTTGCTGAATACTATTGAATATTCCTATATTTATGCGAGAGGATCATATACTTTCTGATCGCTAGACACTTGCACTGCACACTTGTATTCTTGGCCCAGTTCAGAGAAAACTGATTTAATGTGACAAGTTTATGATGCACCCTTGTAAACCTGTTCTTACTGGTGCACCCCATGCTAACACCGTTGGCTGATCTACACCATCAAATCCCGCCGCTACCAAGGGATCACGTATACTCTCACGGTGCTACTGACGGCAATGAAAACATGCATGCTGGATCACTAAACCATTCACCGATTAAACGCATGGCGAAACGAACGGAAATGGGGAAACAAACCATCGGAATAACTGCGACAAGGACTGCTCGAAAGAAAGGGGAGAAGATTGAGCGAGCTTGGAAAAGTAAGTAACCCGAAGTCGTGCGCTCATGAGAGATATAAAGTCAATGCAACGGAGGCGAACAGTCTATGATTTCGTGGTGCAAAAGATATAGAACGAAAAAAGCGGCATTTTGATGTCGTGATTCAATATTAATTTGTCCCAATACCACGACACCTGTTGACTATATATGTCCATCTGATAAACTATTAGTCTGCACCAAATACTCCAACGACGTGTTTTCTAATCTCTTTTTAACCCTTCTAGCTCTTGAGATTTCAATACCATTTATCGAACCCCATATCCATCTTCAACACCACTCCTGATGGTACCGATATCACAATCAAAAAGACTAATGAGATTAAATCGCGCGTGGCGCGAATTAAATGTTTGACTAGAACAGTGGTTCTTAACCTTTCTTCCACCGCCCCCTTTAAAAAAATTATCGTGCTCAAGCGCCCCCACCTCATATTGTAATGGCTATAATAAAGACAACGTGTAACAGCACTTCGTCAGCCCCCCTAAAAACGATTGTTTTGCGAGACCATAGCGTGATAAATCAAACTTTTGAGGGCTTCGCCCCAAGAAATACGTCGCGTGATTTCGATGGTCAGCAACATTTGAGAGACCTATGCTCGCCCTAGGCGCCAACATTTTCTATAATGCAGGAATGAATAGGTGGTAATTGCATATAAACTTATTAACTTTTTAATCCTCGAAGCACACGTAATCAGATTTACCGGTAGCGCTGAGTGAGATGTTCTATTGGAAAATGAAGGCCACGTAAATAAATAAATAAACATATTCGGGCACATGGACAATTAGAGTTATATACATCGAAGTTCACGGTCAACATAAGGGCAATCCTCTTCGGCTAAGGTTTTATCGCTGACGATCTTTCTTCCACACTTCATGACCGGAACTTCGTGCCTTCGTGCATTGTGGCGTGGCAATGGCCGACGCCGAAATGCATATTTCTATTTTCGATGGTTATAACTGTTCTTCCGTGAGGGAGTCGTCAAAACATGATGTGTAATTTATGTTCATTCACCGAAATAATTTGAGGCACCCTTCGAGCTCACCGATTGGGGATTTGGGTTGCAGCAGTTTCGGTCCTGATAAGATGTCAAAGTCCAGTCGGTCTCAAAAGTGATATACAGTGCCTCCTTCGATTTTCACACGCTGTTCGCTGCGGGATATAATACCTAAGTTGAAACATTTCGTTGAAAATACCCCTAGCGAGCGTGACGGCAGTGTTTTAACGGAACATTGGCGATCTAAAAGTATGCGAAATTTGTTTTACATGAATTATAAAAACCCACTACATTTTAAAAAACATATGTAGCAAATATCGTTGCGTAGCGCGACCAAACATTTCGGGATTTGATATGTTTTGTGGAATGTTAATTTGCTCTTAATACTCATTAAGGATATTTACAACTACCACATCGGATACTGCGAAGCCATTTTTCTTCAGCGCCCCCCATTTCGCCCCCTGAGTCCAGCGCCTACCATATCGCCCCCTGAGCGTTTCCGCCCCCTGAGCGTTTCCGCCCCCTTCAAAATCGCTAGCGCCCCTTCGCGGGCGCTGGAGGCAAGGTTAAGAACCACTGGACTAGAATAAATCTGCACCGAATTGCAGGTCTAATTCCGATACATGCATCATGTACAACTGATATTTTGTGCTTCGTACTCCCATGCGGTTAAGAACCGCTACTCCATCGGGTTGAGACAAGCTCTGCCGGCCTTAGGGATCATATATTGTCCTCTCCTGGTCTACACTACACTTTGTTCATGTATTTGCTCTTGATTTGTTGGTAAGAAGTATAAAAGCCCATATATATATATATATATATATATATATATATGTAAATTGTAAGGATAGGCTACCAGCTTAAACATTTGTTTTCATTGACACGATCTGAGGGAAATCATTATCAATACACAATACATTTCCTCCAAGACAATTGAGAATAAAAATAGTGAAGAAAGGTAAAGTATTTTAGTCATTGTCATAATCTTTCGATTTTCAGAGACGCTTTAAGAATTATGTGGTAAAAGTTTCCGATAAAATGTAGTACTTATTACCCGATCAAACATTGTCGAACTAGAATCATTCTTATGGTTACGCTTTCATACCTCCACAGCACTATTATGTGAACGGTTTTAGCAAACTGTAGGCCCACGGCGCGGAAATGTCTACTATTTCAGACTACTCTATCACTTTTCAAGAAATATATTGATCTTCCTAGCGGATCTGCTTCGATAGCAAACATACGTTGATATTAGATCCGAACGTAGCCTGTTAAACATTACTACAGAACCATGTGTTTGTTTAGTATACGTGTAGCGGAAAATGATTCACTGATGTGATATATGGGACCGCTATCCCTATAATAAGATTTCACTATCCTTGGTATGCAAACATTTCGCTAATCATCACGTACGTGGTGCAAAAGAACTGATCGGTCATAAGCACCACTATCCAAATAATAATATTATTAATAAGGGAAATTAAACAGGAAACTACAGGAAATTTGAGAGACCTTTAAAATAGAAATCAATGGCTTGACACAGCACATCTACAACAGCGATAATGTCTACCGCAAACACATTGCAGAGGAAGACGCTGAGCGATAAACTAAATATCCATACATTTGAGAGTTAAAAAATATTTGCGTTTGCATATGCGTTTTATTTTGCATTTGCGTCAAAGGCAGCTGTCATGCTATGAAAAGTCAATTTGAATCTGAGTTATATTCGGAAATTTGAAAAGTTGTATTTGTATAGCCATTAGTTGTGTAGCACGATTTTCTCGGACCCCACGTGTCGTGTCACCACGGATTTAGCGAAATTGCGTTGTTGTTAAGAACCCCTTTGCTTATACATTTCAGTAACCTGTCAATGTCTTCAACTTTTACCTAACTCTCGCTCTCTGATTCCGCGTACAGCACGCGATGGTTTATTTAGCCGCCGTTGAATCGCATAGTGCTGTCTGAGGTAACACTCCACGAAGAGTGGCGGTCTCGATACTTTCACAAACTCCACGAGCTAAGGGGAAATAGTCATCTTCGCTTTCATGTGACGTGATGTAACAGGTGGGCTTCTCGACAAATGTTGAGATAATGTTGACGCTTGTGCTCTATTATAACGAATTCCTTCGCCTTTTCATCCCACTCACTGTTTTAATACACGACAAGCAAGGAATCAATTTGTGATCTTCTAGTTCTCTGTCATAATCCTGTAAATTATATAGAAATATATTATACCAATCTTCAGTATGTTTTGGCTATTTACTTAATTGACTTCCCGCAAACTTTGGAAACTATCAATATTTATAACTGTTTCGCCTGGTATTGTTTGCTCATCAATTTCGATATTGTGCGCGAGTTTCCTGTGACAGGAAAGTATTCTACATCAATCTTTTGCAATGCATTCGGACCTTTCATTTCATAGTGGCATTATCTGATATAGGCTAGTGACAAATTGATTCTTTACTCCCGCAGTCAGCCTCCAACTTCTAATCCTATATTTAGTTCAGCGTTATATGCTTGTATATCGATTCTCCATCAATTATTTCCGCATATTCGCTTTTGCTGCCAAGGCCGGATTACTTGAATTCAATGTTTTATTCCTGACGATATGGCCAGTTGTTTCCGCTTTCGCTCTGTCGAATACTTGTGAGGTATGTGATCTCGCCACGATGGTATGTAATCGTCTCTGATCATCAGTATTTCGTCTTTGGGTGATTTTGCAATATAGTTAACCATTTACCTTAGTGTCCATCAATGGTGTTGACATAACCACATCGGCCCATTGCGTTCAAGTAGAGCTGCTCACCTTTCCTTGAGCTACAGCACCATTATTCCCAACGCCAAACTTTGTCCCAGCGCAAAATTCGATACTGATTTCGGGGGTTCCGAGACCATGAGCAGACTAAAATCCACATTTTCGTCATCGGTATTACAGTAGCTTTCGATTTACATCGGTCACATTTGCCGTGACACATTAATCATGCACTATTAGCCCAAATGGTGTGTATTCACACCCAACGGACCGAAAAGGGTGATGCACGAAAATAGAATCCTGCTGAGAATTACATCATGGTCCTAAATACTTCGCTCCTACGTGCATTCGTAATTTTGATTGAAGGTTGTACTGGATTTATACCGCGGTATAAGTATACTGTATATTCTAGTTTCGTGAGAAATGAGTGTATGATCATACCCATATATCAGGGGTGGTACACAGGTATAAATATACCCCCTTATGTTATTAGTGTGGCTTCATTACTGTCTCTGCCAACGGATCGCCGAATAATATGTCAGTCCAACGGCAGACATATTTCAAAATTATAAAAACGGCTGAATATTATTTCACTACATCGGATTGTGGTTATGTGAGCACGAAGAACCGATGATATCACACGAAGTCACAATGCTAATTCCACGTAAATCTGCGTACATATGTACAGATTGTACACATATGTTTAAACATATCCGTGAATTGCCTTATAATAGATAACAATTGAACAGTATATTCATATTGAAATGAACCCGAATATTTTCGGCTGACACTCGTCAGGGGTAATCGTCAGTAACTAGTAGAGAATTGGAAAGAACATTGTATATCAACAATCGTATCACAAAATATGACGTCACCAGCATGAAATTTCGTGAATGAGTGAGCGTTCAATGTACTATTTTTAGGTGGTACACGAACTCCTTTTGTTGACAGATTTTTGGTTGGTGTATTTTGATAAAAGTCGACTCCAAGGCACACAAATGGAATTGTGAACGGCCTCGCCCAACGATTCGAAATCGGTCGTCTCGATAATTATTCACGCACATCGTTTTATCTAACAGATGTTCGCCGATGGCAGATGGCCTTTGATCGATCAGCATAAATCTTAAGCGGATGAGTTAAGGGTGAGCTTTTCACTGAGCGTGATGCACATGTTCTGATGAATCTGGGGACATGTTGGTTTATGCGTCCCTTCAGACGTTTTGACGTTCTTCCTACGTAGCCACAATCACAATGGCACTTATATTCGTACACTACATTACTTTGTTGAAGTGCAGGGAGAGCGTCTTTGCGTGTTGAAGGGAGCAGTTGTGTTGTTCTAAAAATCACATTGGTTTTGACTGTGTCGTAACGCTTACTGACCGCAGAAATCAATTGTTTTTCAAAGCGGGTGGAGATGGGGCCAATTCAAGGTAGATGGATATAAACATCTTTTACTGTTCGTTCGGTGGGCTCTGTTGGTTTTTCAGCGTTGAATTGCGCTAATTTCCTCTCCATACCGCGGCTGATATGCGGAAACTAGAAATCGCCAAGTTTATGTATCAGTTCCACTGCGGCCGTTGCCCCGAATATTTCAATGGCTTCTTTACCTCGGTATCAAAAGCGCACAAGTACAACACACGCGCGTCCACGTCGTCCAAATATCATATGATCGACTGAAAAGATCATCGCTCTATCAAATATGTCGGACCTGATGTGTGGAACCAGTGGTGGCTTTTGGGGTGGGCGAGGTGGGCGGTCGCCCGGGGCCCCCCTGGTCGAAGGGGCCCCCCCCTCTTCGGATTATGCGCTTTTTTAAGGATAATAACGAATAAACATGGAAATCCGTGTACCAAGCAAGAATATGATACCGTACGGATGTGTCAATCATCATCAAATCTCTGCATTTGTTAGAAAAGTCCCATATCCCGATGATGAACACGTCTCTGCATGCGGTAGAATTACTTAGTCTTGGTGTAGTCTATCCTCAGACACGTGCAACAATATACATAGCCGAATCCAGCACCTGGCCAAACCTTACCGCGGGAAAGGGGGGTCTGGGGGGCGGAGCCCCCCAGAAGTTACGGTTACATACTTATAGGGGGCCCCCGGTAAGTCTCGCCCGGGGCCCCCCCGTTCGTAAGGCCACCACTGTGTGGAACAGTATCCCGCCGGCCATCCGACAGTCGACGAGCATGTCCACATTCAAGTCGAAATACAAGCAATTACTACTAAATAAATACAGTCCATCCTCAAGATTACCGGACCACGACTGACCTATCGATCTCGCTTCCCATGACATGCCGCCCTTTTATTGTCGCTTCCCAGCAAACACATAATTGCCTACGGCTATCCAAGCAGTGTCCGAGTGTCCCAGTGTCCGGTTGGACAGACGTGGGCTAATACTTGGCTATCCACGTTGAAAAATGTCCAGTTCGGATATCCTAGGACATACATACAGAAAATCATTTCGGATAGTCCACTAAAAGTCCCAATTCAATTTTCAACGGATATCATAATCTGACAGTGTGCGGATATTTCCATGTTGTATCAGCTAAAAAGTCAACCACTCAAGTTCTTGCTGATAAGGGCACATATTTCATCCTTTCAAGATATTTCAAGAGTACAGTTCGAAAGAAAATCGCACATTTACACACCGATATTCGGGATAGTCCACTGAAAGTGCGAATCAGAATTCCAATGGATATCATATTCGGACAGTGTGAGGATAGCTCCATTTTGTTTCAGCTATAAAGTCAACCTCTCATTAACTCCCGACGCTGATATGCACAAATTGCACACATTTCAGTATTTCAAAATATTTCAATAGAATTTGAAGGAAAATCGTCACTGGACCTGATTCTTCATAGCGACGTCACGTAACCGGATTATGCATGCTGGCATTGAACGGTCAATATTCACTGTCGGGCCTACATTTCAATCTTTTAAACTTTGCCATTTCTGCGCCCTTTTAGCTGTCGTGTTACTGTATGTTCCTGCGGTGAACATTCGCAATTCCGAAAGATGTTACGAACTTTTCGCGTGCGTCATGCCGTGAGATGTTTAGCGTTTTTCACTTGAATGCGTTCAATGGGTCGGCAGAAATGGCGACTGCGCACAGTGAATCTGACTTGATCGCCATATAATTTACAGGGATTATATGCTGGTATATTGAATAGTTAATGGTACAGCCTCTTTCGTACTTTTCTTTCGAGCATGTAATAAACTTTACAATTTTACAATTACAATTTTTGTATCTCATAATGTTTTACCGATGTTATATAGCTAAGTGATGTTACCCCGCCGAATACCACTCAACGATTGACGAGCTTTCCTCGTGCGTCGCGCCATGCGTGAAGTGAATGAGATCATTAGCCTTTTTCATCGATATGCGCAGTGGCACATTGCGCAGCGAGCCCAGTTCACGTGATTCAAATTTTCGTCTGGGAAGTTTAAACCGTGATTCTGTGAAGTGAATTGTTGTCAGCGGCGAGAAGCATTTTCGACATTTGCTGTGTGCCACTTAGCTCGGTGATTACTTAACCATAACCACTGGTTGTAGCAGTGTAGTCAGTCAATGATAATGATACGGTTATAGTCAGAAGTGGCGTATGTGCACAACGAAAATGCGCTTGGTTTATATATCCCTATAGTATTAAAGAGCTATGACGGATGTTCGGTAGGTAGGTTTAGAGTTGATACTGTTATAGTACGTCCTTTTATTGTAATCAAACCTGATTTCCTGATCAACATAAGGTAAGAGTTACTGTTTTGTGATTTATGACTGGAAATGGATTGGAAGGTAACATTTGACTGACCGCAAGCTATCAGAATTTTTGAATTAGACCCGTAACCCAAATTGAGTGATAGACATCCATACTCAAGAGTCGTGATTGCTGGTATTTCAATCATGATATTAATGCTTGGCTTCCAAATTGTATTATTGAAGTACCGATATTCAATTCTACCCAGCGCTACGGTTTGAGTATTGCAATACTAACTTGGATAGCTCGGCATCGGATGCGGGGAAAAGACGACGGATACGAAGATCTACCAAATATGATTCCGATTCAAGGTCTGATTCGGGTGGTCACGAGAAGATTCAAAGAAAACGCACATGTTCCACTGATACCAGTTTACCAGTGATACTGATCTTGCTGAAGCTCGGGCGAAACAGTTCGAAAAGAAATCTCAGCATCTTGAAGAAAAGTGAAGGAAGAAATCTGCCAGTAATGTCATGATTTTGCGGACAGTGCATCACCAATTTAGTGAATTTACCAAATGCAGGTTAGAGCTTAATTCCTCCATGTGGTATCAAAACAGCAAGAAATCTGCAGTTATGACCGTTTGATTTGTAAAAAAAATTATTCAACTCTTATATATAGTCTAGAAAGCTGAGCTGGGTATACCGTATGTAAGTTATGAATTATTTGAAATTTTTTATGCTCAGCTCATGCAATGATGACTGTAGAAACTTCCAATTTGATAACTCAGCGTTGATGTTAGAGCTGGCGACCAGAATGGACAATTTAATTAGACGGGTCTATATCGAAAGCTACTTTCGCACTGACTCCGAAAAGAGAAATTAAAATCTGGTCCGGGCACTGGAACGCGCCGGAAATCGCCCTCGAAGGGCTAAGTCGGTATTGTTTCTATCAATGGTAACGTCGGTAGACAATGACCGTTCAATGTATCGTACTGATTGTGACATCATTGGGCGCCTTGGCGAAGTCGCTTGCCGTATTCCCCGTGATTCTCAGAGTATAGCGCGTCGTATCAATGGCTGTAGCGCAAATAAGTCGTAATGTGAATAGTTTGTGTATTTTATGCGTCGTCGCGCATTCAAAAATTTGGATAAGTATAAATTATAGCACAAAAGCCTAAACAATCTAAACATATATTGTAGAATTTACTATCAACGCGTATTTCTTGGTACGCAACAGGCCGATCTACAAAACAGTTTGTTCCATTCGGCACAGCGGTTCTTGAATTTCATTGTAATATATATTCAGCACGACTTCGCCAAGGCGTTCAATGATGTCACAATCAGTTCTACACATTTGATTTGTCATTGTCTACTGCCGCTACCTTTGTTAGAAACAATGCAGATTTTAAAAGCAATTTTCAGGGCGTTTTAGTGCCCGTACCAGATTTTAATTTATATTTTCTGAATCAGTGCGAAAGTAGCTTTTTATTGAGACCTGTTTTATTAAATTTTGCGCTCTCTGTTCGCCAGCTATAAAATTACCATTATTTGACTGCGTTTAATCAACCCATGCCCGTTATTGCGTGTTTGAGTTGCCACTGACTGTTATTTATCTGTTCAGATACGTTGTCTCAGCAAGTAGCCCTTCCTAGAGAGAGTCGTCTAGGTTCATTCTGCTGGGAATTTCCTACTGGAAATGGTGAGTATATGGTATATTTAATTGATTAGCGCTGAGTTTCCCAATAGAGTGGCAACTGATAAAGTTGGGCAGAACTGGGAAGAAAGCTCTGTGTGCACTAAGTTTATACAATATATTATATATCGTAGGTTGAACTAGTTGTCGTCTCTATAAATTGTTTATTATAATCTTCCTGTTTAGGTGCTTGTTGCAATATTCCTACGACTGTTCCGGAAAAGGACTACGAGATTGAAGTCAGATCGGTGTTGCGCCATGCACCATCCAAAAACAGAAATCAGCAATACGAGGTAGATGCAATATTGATTGTCTAAATATATTGCGAAGAGGGGATAATGGTTATATTGCATAACCATCTCATAGGCGCCGACTTCTATTTCTACATAGGGTGATCAGATGAAACAAGGGAGGGGTTTGAAATTTCTTCAAATTTACCAAGTTAGCATCATTTATTACGGTTAAGTACATGCATCTTCTGATTTTCAGTATTAGCGCGAATCAATTACGTTCGTTCGCGTCTGTTCGTGGCCAATTGCGCAGATTCAGGTTTATTCAATTTGACGCTGTCAGTCTTAAGCCAGTATAACATAACAATCAAATAAGTAGAGATAGCAGGCAAATCATATGATGCCTGTACCAGACGCTATAGTTTAGGCCAGCGATGTTATCACATGCGCCAGTCCTGCTGTAGACTCGATAGTTCAGGCTGGTAACGATATCAGGCATAGTCTGGCGCACGTGATATTTCATGCCAGCGATTATAGCGTGCATGCGGACGCGCTAAATGGTTTGAAATTCGATCCGCGATATGGTTGAGCTCGAGTACGTCCAGCAATGAAGTTATTGTATTGGAAAATAGAAGGTTCCCGTTCGAACTAATTGAATAAATTCAGAATTTACGCCACAGAAAACCTTGTGTTGCATCACTATTTGACAACGTAATTCAACGCCGTGCACTGCACAATGCGCAGTATGATCAACGGATCAAACACCGACAAGTGACATCGAGGAAATGCGAGTGTATAAACCAGACAAGAATTAGTAGCCTACAGATGATAGCAGACGTAAAAGCACGCATCCGAGGCCTACGATACGAATATTGTAGGCCTCGCCTGGCGCATCTAATCAGTAATTCACCAACTTGAATACAGCACAATGGGTCGGAACCTAGTCTGACAACACGACAAATGCATGTCGAAATCACCATCATTTGAACGTGTCTATTAGCTATTTCAATGAAGTCTACTAATTTCCAGCTAATCCGTGTCATATCTTTTATTCGTCAACTGGCGATGTCTTCATCCAAACTCTACCATAGGCCCCTGTAAAGATGGAAATGAGTGGGAATAAGCATCCCTACATCTTAGGCATTTTTGATCATGTCGGAGTGGTGAAATTTTCCACCGTAAATACTATTATTTGAAAAATGATGGAAATTTCTAATTGGATCACCTCAGCATCTGCGAATTGAAATGAGTCAAATTTTTTGTGCAAGGTATTTTAGGTAACCTAATGATTTGCCAGCTAAGCCAATCAAATTTGAAAAAAAGTTTTTTTTGAACACCCCTAGTGTCCACTGTTCCATAACGATTATAAATTTTAATATTCATGATTTGTGCGTTTATGCATAGTATGCTGTACTTTGTCAGTGTTTGAATGAATTTTGCAAGGCGTTCGGAATTGGTAGCATTTTGAAGGATCGTTTCATGTTCGCTTGTAATGATTTTCTTGCTAATTATTTTAGGACAAGAATGCAGAACAAGTCCATATCCTGTCTCAGTCTTACGCAGACAAGGAAGAGGATGCAGTATAAAGTCATTTCCCTCATACCAACTTTTGACCTCGTTGCAAGTTGAACCTGTATGAAGATTGAAGATATTTCCAGCTAGAGAGATTGTTGGTTGCAAGTGTGCATTGCTTGCTGTGGAATTTTTTACAAGTTACAGTTGAATCTTCAGATTATTATTTTCATCCGCTCTAGACACGGCATATACGATCAAAAAGGGGTGAAAGTGAGTCATCCTTGCTGCTCAAGTAAAGGTGGATCTGAAATTGTGACTACTTGAGTATTTTCCAAAAGTAGAACGAGTCGCACACTTGCAGGTTACTGCAGTTGGTAGAGGCCGCTTTCAAAATTGCAGGATGTACGCGAAAAATATATAATGGCACTCCAATTGTGCGATTTCTAAATTGCATTCACTATTTACTACATTATAGGGGCTATCTAACTGGTTATGTCTGGAAAACCTAAGTAGAAGTAGTAAAAAAACATGCAGTACAAGTAGGCGAAACCCGAGTAGAAGTGCTTTGTTTGTTATACTGCACCTTGCTCAATGTGTGACAGATCTGCACATAGAGGATGTCCTAACGAGCAATTGACCAGAATAAAACATCCTGTTTTTTTTGTATCTCTATTCGTATTACCTCTTCACCTTCGAAACTTGCCATCTTAATTCTTAAATATCAACGTCGG
This sequence comes from Botryllus schlosseri, assembly GCF_051294905.1. Classification (NCBI taxonomy): domain Eukaryota; kingdom Metazoa; phylum Chordata; class Ascidiacea; order Stolidobranchia; family Styelidae; genus Botryllus; species Botryllus schlosseri. The sequence goes on from NC_137236.1 coordinate 25,674,035, forward strand.
ATATTTCCCTAGTGTGCAACGGTGCATGTCTTTTTACTGTCATTGAAGAACTTCAACCTGCCACTTTGAATTTTTTTCCTATGGTATTCTCATATAGTGAACGTAATTTTGCAACTTGATTTGACAGTTGTTGCTTCGACTCGATGCTTTGCTTTTTTTACTGCACTGCAAATTTGAATGTATCGCTATGTCTTGTTGGCATAATGATTTTCAAACCTTGCCAGCCTCTTGTTTTTCTGATACATTTGTGTATGTATGTGCATGTGCATTAGGGCTCTTCAAAAATGACCTTTTTTCTCAAATCGTACTGGCTACTTGATAAAATTGGTAGGTTACCTAATTTAAGCCTACATACAAAATTTGGTTCAATTCCAGCCAGTAACCGCTTTGCTACAGGAGAAGAAAGTTTCTGTTTATTATTTGAAAATAAATAATGAAAAATTTGAAAATTTTCTGTTCACCCCATGAAAGTGTTAGGCTGTCTATAGAAACGATGCTCACCAAATTTGGTTCAATTCCAACCAGTGGAAGCGGAGTTATTGCCGTCGAAAAATTTGGGTTTGAATAAAATAGTGATTACGGTGACCGATTCTTTGTTTATTTATTATAGTTGTGCTCACCGTAAATACTATTTTATTCAAATCCAAATTTTTCGACGGCAATAACTCCACTTCCACTGGTTGGAATTGAACCAAATTTGGTGAGCATCGTTTCTATAGACAGCCTAACACTTTCATGGGGTGAACAGAAAATTTTCAAATTTTTCATTATTTATTTTTAAATAATAAACAGAAACTTTCTTCTCCTGTAGCAAAGCGGTTACTGGCTGGAATTGAACCAAATTTTGTATGTAGGCTTAAATTAGGTAACCTACCAATTTTATCAAGTAGCCAGTACGATTTGAGAAAAAAGGTCATTTTTGAAGAGCCCTAATGCACATGCACATACATACACAAATGTATCAGAAAAACAAGAGGCTGGCAATGATGATGATGATGATGACGTGTTCAGGGTAACCGTTATCAAGTAAGATTTTTCGGATGTTGTCAAGTTATAATTAGAGCAATTTTTTTGACCTAAAAAACGGAAGATTTTGACCTAAAAAATTTACATTTTGACCTTTTCTGACCTAAAAAACCGAAATTTGACCAAATACGTATGCAAATTAGGTATTTTCGTATATAATGTTAAAATTGTACTACTCATCTTCATTTCTGGTTGGAACTGTCTGTCTTTACAAAGTAGATTGGCCTGAAAAAACGTTTTGGGCTCTAAAACTGACAGATTTTTACATGAAAAACTAGTATTTTAACGAAATCTAGCCCTATGAAGAATTCCAGTAGTTACATTACGTATTCTGGTGGGAATAATTAAAATTTGTTGTAGTACAACGAAAGATCCTTTCCTACATTCTCGGGTAGAAAGTGTCTGTCCTTACTACGTAGCTTGCCAAGAACGGAGAAAGAACGTTCAACAGCAGCATTTGTTGGCTGACAACACTCAAGTTGTGTGCACACTGCTGGTGACAAACCGTGTTGCTTCATTCTGACAATGTTGTCTATATCACAATTTTTCAGCTTGCGCTTCTTGATATAAGAACCATGCAATGTCCAAGCAGTCTTGCTTCAGCTAGGATATTGCGGTACGTTGACCATAAAACCATGTCACTATTAGTTTCATTTGACCATTTATGATTCACAATGAGCAGATGATGGTCCGTTTACAACGGTGAGCCTATAAAGTAGGCTACAAGCTGTAAAATATCAAATGATAAGTTCACCGACAGCGCAAAATCTAGGATACAAACGAAAAGCAGAGGTCAAAAAATGTAAACAATTTTGACAAATTTTGACCTAACGCTACAATTTTGACCTAATTTTGACTTTTTTTGACATGTCATGCCCTAGTTATAATATCAGTTTGTTACCCGAACATATACTCAACGCTCTATGCACGAGGGTGCCTATGAGGTTAATTTTTCTGCGACGAGGACTGAATGAGTTCCAACGAAGGCATTGGCCTGTGAATGTCGGTTTCCTGAAGACAGACGTTTAAAATTTGTTGGTATTGCGCTTTTCGACTAAAACGTCCAGAAATGATAATGAGGTATTGCGTTCTTTTTCTATTGTGAATTGCAAGGCCGGGTGAAGCGAGTTTAAGCGAACTAGGAATTGATCACACGCTGACTCATTTCTGAAGATGACAAAAGTATCATCTACATATCGGCGGTACAATAGTGGTTTGACGGACTCACGCTGGGAGAGAAGCTCGTTCTCATAATATCCTACAAAAATGTTGGCCAAAATAGGTCCCAGGGGACTACCCATTGCCACGCCGTCTATTTGGCGAAACATGACCTCGTTAGAGCTAAACTCCACGGAACAGGTTGCCGCTTGTAAAATTTCAACAAAGACGTTTCGCGGGATTGATGGTGGTGGTAACTTACCACCGTAAAGCGCGTTGGCACAAATATCAATAGTCTCATGCAGCGGAACGTTCGTAAAGAGAATCCAGGTTTCGTATTTCACCATCGAACGTGAACGAATCGCGAACGCATTCCGTGCCGTACAATTCCCGAACAGGTTCCAAAATGTCAATAAGCCATTTTGCCGGCTGATGTTTAGCAGACCCGATCATGGAGGGTATCGGTCTCACTGGGACATTGTCGTTGTGAGTTTTTGGCAGTCCGTACATGCGTGGTCTTTGCGATCCCGTTGGTCGGATGGACATCGTTTTTCTTCAAGGTCAGCAACCGGTTTGTCAGTCGTCTTTCAATTTTAGGTGTATTTTCGAATTCCGAAACCAAACCAAGCGAGATAAATAATAGATTAAAAAACACCTACTTAAACACCTTTTGTCGGTATATAAACATTGAACTTGATAATAAATCTCGGTAGCATGTTATGTTCAACTGCGGACGCAGAATGGTGCATACCGGGGATTCTCAACACGAGGCCCGCGGACGCATATTTTCCAGCCCGTATCATCTTTCATCACGAAAGCAATTAATATTGACATGGTATTGCTTCATATCAATTTAGCTACTTAGCTCCATCTCTCTTTTGCTTAATGTATGGTTACCATACGTCCTCCTTTTGAAAGATTTGTCCTCCCTTTTCACGAAATTGAAAATGTCCTCCAAGGACACCTAGTCAAACTTTTGTTTTATCAATGCAACAAGATTTCCTGTAAATTTTTCTAAGTCAGCTGCTTTCAATTTCGGTATACTAATTTTTATGACTTTTGGAAAGCGTCCTCCTCTCCGGATTCCAAAATATGATAAAGGTAGCTACTACGAATAAGTAATTGAATGTTGCAAGCCAAATCAACAGGATAAGTACGTTACAGGTAATTGGATGTTCTCATTGCCCATCTGGGTTTGCATTGATATTTATCTTCATGACTGACTTGTACCAAATATGCAAATGCCCCAAACCCTTTTAACCGTAACGCAATGACAGATATACAGTTATTAAGGCGGTCGGTGTAGGGATTGCGTAAACGTGAGGTTCACGCTCGCGTTCTGTGAGTGTACCTCAGAAATTTAGAGGTTCACGTTGACAAAAGAACCTTGGTAGGTTCGGAACTATGAACTATGAACCTTCTGACATGATTTGCTTTTTTCACGCCATTATAACATCTTGTTGAAATTCTACGCTTTGCCACTTCGAGCCACTCCATGCATGGCGCTAGCAGCCTAAAAAAACTCTAAGCGAGCGTGTACCTGGCCAATCCCAAAAATTTTACTTGCTTTGTTTGCAAAAGTTTGCGCGAAATATCCAGCTTTCCATTTGTAAATATTTAGTGACGCTCTGCTGTGAGATTGACCCGCAATGACACAATGTCAAGAACGAGATATGCTACATTGAGGTAGTCAGCGAATGATGCTTATTCAACTGAGCAATAAAATTGATATAACGAGTACATCGTTGTCTAATGCAAAAATGAAGTATGCCTATGCGTATGGGAACCAACTTGATTTGATATGTTTATTGCATCATAAAAACCAAATCAGTGCGATTGGGGTGTTGGCTGCTGCCTGCTGTACAACTTGTTAATGGGGTAGTTTCGGTAGCAAGTATATAGAAACACGTTTTACACACTGCCGTGTATCAAGCAATAGTCAGACGCCGAATACAATGTTTGGTCTGGCGTAGATGGCCAAGGTGTAAGATTATTTTCCCTTGCAAGTCCTCTTCGAAATTGTTGGCGAAGCTATAGAAGATATTGATTTTATGGGATAATTATAGCATTGATACATTTGATAGCATTTAAAAAGTCAGCATGTACTTCAGCATTGTGGCATAATGTGGCCTGAGTCGTCTCTAGGTATCTACGTTGATATATCACTTCACTGAAATACAGTGTTTGAATAGGCAATAAGACGTCACTTGGCGTCATACGTTCGCGATCGCGTTCACACAGAACCTTTCAAAAAGTTTCGCGTTCACAGTAACATGAATCTTTTAGACTTTAGAGGTTCACGCCATCCCTAGCGGTCGGTAATGCATCACTACATATTGAAAGTACTCAAGTAGCTTTTGCCTCCTTGCAATACTAACTCAACTGGTTCTATTTTGATATTGCAAAAATTTATCCTCAATAGCTTTACTGTAAAATATGCCTTCTTTCACGTTCTATATATGGTAAGAAAGAAATTATTTTGGGATGTGTTGGCATCAAGTCTTTTGAAAATGGGAATAAAAACTGGGCGAATAAGGCTAAACAGCTCCTGTATCTCGGTGACTAAATTTATTTCGTCAAATTCCACATCTATAGTCGTTTGACGTTGGTTGCGAAGATACACCCTGAACCATTACTACTAGTCCATTATTATCTATCTTCTACCCCAAGGACGGGCAACATACGGCCCGCGACATGATTGTAAGCGGCCCACGGAGAGTTTTCGGTCGTAATAATGTGACCTGCAGCGACGGTCTCCCGCAATCCCCCACTAGTTGCTTTTTACCTGTAGAGTATTTAAGCGTGTATGTGTGAGTAGAGTGCGAGAGTGGGGCTTACGTGTAAGTTTGTCAACACGAAAAGGATTTCATTACCAGCGTTTACACTTGCGCTCAATCGTAATGAATTTTTAACTTGGTAAATTTGGAAAAATCCCATGCCCTCATTCGTATATACACATTATACCAGGGGCGCGCAACATACGGCCTGCAGTCACAATCTGCCGCAAGTCTCCAATATTAGCTCACCACGTCAAATTATGGTGACTGTAGGCTACTCATTTTTTTCTTATGACACAATAAATAGTGTTTTTGGGTTATTCTTTGGTTGTTTGTTTTCTTTGTGTGTGACATGCAGTATACGAGTACAAAGAACATGTTTATCACTTTGATCGACCACAGATGTCTCATTGAGTTGAACAGCTATTGAAATACATTACATTAAAAATTCATTGAATACTGTTTTGGTTTCTATGCTTCAAACTTAAAAGATGCTTTAAATACTCCTAATCCTTGTATAGGTGAATAAAAACCCGTAAAAACGACTGGAGAAGTTGCCCGTCCCTGTTCTACCCGTATCGGAACTGTACAATGTTTCTATTCGTGATAACTGTATTATAGCGGTTTTTGTCGCGTCCCGATTCGATGTTGGTACGTTTCAGTAATCGAAGACTTTGTGGTACTACTCTAATGAAATAGGCAGGTTACACTAGTGATGCAATGAAATACCAGACGAAATATTTTTACATCAAAAGTCCGTTTATTATGATTCTTATATAAAATAGCATGCAATATGAATCAATACATTGAATACATTATTATCCCGGTTATGTTGTAATATACAGCCGCCGTAAAATGAGAAGGACAGAGTTTCAAATAAAAAGTAAGGTGTTTTTTACATATTCGCTAGAAATCATCAAAAATGAAATGTAGATTGAATATATTCGTCCGGCGATTTATTTTGCTCTTGTTCGCATGCAATTTCGAACCCCCGACAATCATTAAGTGAAAGTCAGTAGCATTCCAATTTTATCGGATGAATACGTAAATGCAGTACCATTACAAATTCATATGCGAAGGAAATTTGTTACCACTAATAATGGAGCAAAGTAGTCAACCAAAAGTTGATAATATAAGTAGTTAATGCCAATTGATGAGTAGCAACGTTCTACATATGTCTAATCGTGTCATATATCTTTAGGCTGCGGCTTGACTCAGGATACAAAAACTCGTGAAGCAGTTTTGGTCGTAAGTAGCCGACCATATTTGCTGATTAGGGGTGTATAGCAAAAGCAAATTTATACGACGCAAGCCTCTATGTTAAGGAATATTTCGGGGGTTCGCTGCTTATGTTATCTTGAAAGTATTGGTTAAAATATGCGATAAACACATCCTTGAAAATCGTTAAGAGGGTTGCAAGCAATCGAATACTTTTTCGCTTAGCACATTACTAATTTAAGAAGTGTTTCTTGTCGAAATCACACGTCACTCATTCAGGCTATATAATGAGGATTTTGAAATGATAAAAACGCAGGGGGCGGAAAAAACACCGATAATATAAGCATAAAGTTTTATTCATAACAACGTCCAAAACCGTCCAAAGTCTTATACATCAATAAAAAACTGATTACATGCACGCTCAACACCAACGTAGAGATAATATTTTAGAAACGTCATCCCAAATGTTAACTAATGATATATAGCAATATCCAAGGCATTTTTCTGCTCCTAAAATTAACAATGCAATTTCAAGTTTTCACCGTCCAGGCCGACTCGTTTCGAAGTGTCCATCTCGATCACGTTCATTTTCATTGATTTCCGGTGGGGCGGAAGAGAGCTCCATAACCAACGGACTAATTTGCTTTTCTGAGCTAACAGACGATCAGGAAGATTGGAGTAGAGAAATGGATTGAGAGCGCTGTTAATCGGGAGGATGAGTAAACCGGTTGGCAGGTAGGCGTCGTCCGGGATATTAATACCTAAAAATAATTATTGTAAACGAAAGTATAAATGATAATTGAACACGATATCCCTTCACCATTAGATTCTGTACATGCTTGTTATACATATAGGTAATATCGCTTCGATTTGCTACTCTGCAATTGTATGTAACACTGTCACATTCAAAGACGATTTGGATGGAATATCTCCAACCCCCATTCAGGAACTAGGAACAGGATTATTCCTCTTCATTCCATTATATGTAGTCAATGCGTAACATTGCAGTAACAGTTTCGAAAGACGCTAATCATTTTACTGATGCCATTACAGTAAAATATGCCAAGGCAATTATCATTCTAAGCCCGCCGGACTTCGCTGGGTGCAGGAAGTGATTAACACTGCATCTTGATGTAAAGTCGATTGTATGTGTGTTTGGGAGGTAGGATCAATGAACCTTGGTGACTATTGATAAACTCGTATAGGTTATCATCACGTGCATTGCAGACAACGAAGTCAATATCCACAGTCCTTGCATACGTTATGGGGACCCGGTGCGGAAGCAGTGCGTCAAATGCATTGGATTGATACCCGCTATTATCGATCCTGTGTTTGGCTCGTCTCCAAGTAACCTCAAGCATCCCGCAAGTCACGCACAAGTGACGCTACTCGATGCTGCAGATGACTTTGTAAGTCCATTATATTAGTCTGTGTTGATTCTCTGTAGTAATTCCCATCACCAAAACCAAATACGTCATTAAACTTGAATATTTGATGACATTTGCCGGTCCGACGTATGAGACTAAGAACAATGTCCCCTGATAATATTGCCCTGAATCTTAGAGCAACTGTTGAGAATCACTGCTAGGTACCTACCCACTTATGATAGTAGAGAGTTGAAATTTGTTTCTCAATTCGTAATCATGTACCTGCCAGCTTCAAGAAACCCATAATGCATACAGGCATCCAGCAAAGAAAATCGGACACGAGGATCCTGGTGAGCTTGCGTTGCATAGTAGCGCTTTGCTTGCTCCTTTGGTCGCGAGATTTTGCTGATTCGAGAGCCCTTGTACTGCTCGCCTTTCTGTGAAAGAACTACAAGTGTGATAGACCTTCTACACTGTAGAATTTCGAAAATGCAAAAGTTGTCTTCAGAGATCTTTGTCGTTGACGTAGCCCTTTGGACGGGGTCGAGAAAGTATGATTCGCGAGGAAAATACGGTTCAATGATCGTATCAGATATATATATAGTTTTATATATATACAGTTTTAAATTATTCGCGCTAATGAAAAGCCGTGGTATTTTTCTTGACGTTTTTTTCTTGTAAAATTTTTCAAGGGTGATATTTGATACATGCGCAGCAAATTTTGCACAGTATACAAGGCATTACATTGTTGTTATTTATAGTCAGTAAATTCTTATCATGTGGTAATCTTTTGCAACGCAGCCAATGACTACGTATGATGAAATGCACCACGATCGAAAAAGGCCTAAATATGGCATACAATGTAAGAGATAATTTGTCGGCACGACAATAAAATACAATCAATGCTCCAAAATCAGACGTTGTGAATATAAGACATCATGGATCCTGGACGTGAGACTGAGTTAACATTAACTTCAATTTCGATTTCCTTGCACCATCAAGTCACGAATCCCTAATTGTCACGCAAAAGGTGATTGACATATCGTTCTTTAGGAAATACAATTGATAATATTTGGCCAATACGACTACTCTAGCGGAAAAGGTTCGCGACCCCTGCTTTGCGCAATCAGATAAGAAGGTTCGTGATTTGTGTTCGTCCAGCCAGGTAACATCGACCGTAATCAGTACTAGGCACTTGGTCACAATATCAATGCTCAATATATTGCCTCTGGTGCATGGGTTGGTTGTCGCATAATATTATACGCATGGCATACGCAAGTTTATCGATATAGGCAAGTTGAAATGACTGCTAAAGAACATGATGAAATGAATCTATATCATAAGCGAAATTACAAGCGTTTTCGCGATGAATGTCATTTTGTTGGTTTGATAAGTACAAATTGGGCAACGGTCTTCAAACTGAGTTCAATTGCTCAAATATCTTACATATTCCACCACGTGATTTTCGAAATTTTGCGTAAAAAACAAATGATTTCCATAAGACGCATCCTAAAATATACGAGCACCGAAGGCTTTGTTGTGAACTTATATCTCTCACCTGTATAACTTCACGTAGCAGACGAGCATGAATACGAACGCCAGAAAATTGGTTACCAGAAGAATGAACGAGTACATCCATGACTTGTCTTTGCGGTCAGGAAATAATGTGGGAAGGCAAACTGTGTGACTGGAATAGTATCCGAATTCATGCGCCGTCTTTATCGGGTTACTTGGATTGATTTTTGCGACAAGTCTCCTCAACGTTCCCCACCCAGTGCTGTTGAGTCAATAATTTCAATTTCACACGTTTTGCACTAATCAGTATGGTATCACCTGTCAACATTATCTTCGCTTGTGACATTCTTCATTAAACTGAGCCAGGTAATGATGCGCTTCTGATCGGTCTGATTGACCTTCGTTTTGAAAATCGAAGTGTCATTAAATCTGGAAACATTTAGCATAGTCATTGTTCGAGCGCATAAATTTCATCCAATTTTAATATCATCATGTCTAGGGTTCCATTTAAAACAAACGGTGTTTTAAAGCACTTTGTGTTTTAAACAAAGGCCTTTTGAAAAATTGTGTTATTTCTAAGTGGTAAAATTATGCCATTATTGTCTAAATACTTTCCAAAAATATGTTGTATAAGCCAACGGGCGATTACCACCCGATATACCGACGAATACGATATGGGATGGTTGGAACCCTCAAAATAGTCTGCTCAACAGCAATAGTATAGATATTTCGTCAAAGGGGCTATATTTACCCTATAATTTTCAATTGGCAATATCAATCCATTATAACGTCACAATTGAATATTCGTGACGTCATGACTTTGAAAAAAATGTTGTTTTAAATTTGTTTTAAATGCAACCGTAATCATGTCCGTGCGTGAGATCTTGGGGAATGAAGAACCTACATTTTTTTTCAAAATTCTTCATACTATTGCTACGGTGTACTTATACACTACTGGTCACGAGACTGTGCTTATTCAATTTCAATTTCCTGTAAAGCTCTAACAAATCCTGTTTTTTCGTCATGTTGCAAATGACCTTTGCGTGTATTGAGCAGGAATGTTCATCTACTGTACTGTAACTCAAATATTTCCTGCCATTTCTGTCACTACCTTAAGCTGAGTGCGTAACTATCAGTTTGCGGTGGATGTGGTATGGAAAATCGTGTTTACTAGGGTTACCATATTTTGTAAATCTGAAAAGAGGACGCTTTTTCAAATTTTTTAGACCTGAAATACCGGAGGAAAACTGAAAAATTGGTAAATCTTCATCCACTTCGTGGTCGGTTGACTGAATAGGAATAAAAAAGGTCAATTTCCAGGCCCAGCGCCCAAAATAGCCGCCGGAGAGTTATTTCAATGCTGATTTACTGTAGGCTACCTCACTCGAATTTACTCCATATTTAAACGAAATTCTCAAAAAAAGGGGCCAAAATCTCAAAAAAGAGGACATTTGGGCGTCCTCCGAGGAAACTTTCAGAAAATTCAAAAACGAGGACAGATCCTTTTAAAAGACGACGTATGGTAACCCTAGTGTTCACTGATTCTCGCTGTAATCCAAAGCGCATATGAAGGGTTGAATAACAATTTTTGATCAGATATGATTCATAAAACTAAATCAACTAATTATCAGTGCATTGTACAGAAAATGAAGCATATCAGAAAACCCGGCGGTTTGTTATTCTTATGGTTTATTTTTGAGGTTTTTACAATTCCCAGTGCGAGTGGTAACACAAATATGTCGCAAGAGTACATACCGGTGTCGATTCCACGTTTAATATTTACTTTACCCGTTGTTTCGCCGAGGTGGCGATCAGACATGGTAACCATCCTTATAATCTATGTCTTTCTAGTTTCATTGGTTGCATTCGTTGTAAACTATATTGGATCAAGTCTCTATGTTGTTTTCGCGAATATAAACTTGGGACATAGAGTTTCCATATTTATTCAATCTCCACATACCCTGACCCAACACCGTAAAATTATTAAAGCTATCTACTCACGATATAAATTTCAAAAAGTAATCCTCGTTGGAAGGGATCAACGGTATCAATCCAAATAGTATAGAGACCGTCCAGGATACCATGAGGAAAATTCCTGCTGTCTTGAATTTCGGCCTTGACATGGGTCTGAAATCAACGAAATCTAATCAGATCTATGGAAGAACATGCTAACAGAATCCACGGAACCGGAGGACTAGCGAGAACATAGAGAGGAAGGGGTAAAATGAGCAGGAGATATCCTGAAATACCGTTGTTGAATGGATTTTGATTTTTGAATTCAGAATGCATGTCGGAAACAAGGGAAACTAAGGACGAAGGAAGGAATAACTAACAATCACTATTTAAATTGCCTAGGCCCAGATGGGTATCTGACCACAAAGACTACTCCAAGTCGTTTCCGGACCTTCCTATCTTTCATGGTATCGCAGTCTTGTGATTTTTGAAATGATGAAATTTTATGAATAAACTTGAAACTTGAACTAACATTTGTGTCCGAAAAATAGAAAGAATAACCTACAGCCACTATTATTTTACGTAGTAAGCAATTATAGTCGAGAATTGCGGAAGGCTGCGGCAATAGATCCGCATTATCATGTACGACCGGAAACTGTCTGTAGGCCACACAAAGTCACGTCGCTGACCGTGTGTTGCCCGTCCCTGGTCAATCTATATCAATACTTACCTCATGACAGCATGGAGACGGTACACTGTTATTAAAACCATAGTCAGAACCGATTGTTCGGACCCAATGATCAACAGAGCGCCCAACATAGAACAAGTGGTGCTTGATCTCCAATCAACGTCAATATTGCAGTAACTCCCTTCCACTTGAACGGCTTTGATGCAAATGGAAACGGTGTATACCTGTAGTTGTTAGTGAGAATGAGAAAGACGTCAGCACTCAACATTCGCATGCGATTCATTACCCCAACGAGTAAGTCAGAAATCGATAGACTGAGTATAAGGAGCTTGTTGATGTTTGTGCGCGATGACTTGGTTGCACGTCCCCCAGATTTCATAATGTCATGCAGTGTCGATACAACTACAGAAGTACATCCGATGATAGCAAAGATGCCTGTTCAACAACAAGTTTTCACTTGTATTACTCTCAACAGCACAGTGTTGTCACAATTGTCTATTGAACTATTGCATCGCCTCCAAATATTGAAGAATCCCTGTAATTTCACTAGTTTTTTAAGCCAGTTCAAATATTCAGTAGGCCTATAGCGAAGTTTTCGACTGCTTTTACAAGGTGACTTTTAGATATTGAACAAGCAATCGGTAACATAAACATATGCCAATGTATCATTATATAAAGAAAAGCTATGGATAAAATTCAAAAACACGAAATTTCCGAAATATAAGATTGCAAAATGCATTAAAACAATGAGGCCCTTAGTAATAAAGTGAATAAAAAAAGTGGACTCAAGTCGGACATAGTGATGAATGATGATGACATTGAACTAATTTATGAACATAACTATTCTCCTTCAGTCATTTCAATATGCAGGTTAGATCTTAATATGTAACATATATTTGCGATTAGATATCTGGACTATACAAGCAGGATTTGTGCTCTTCTTTCAATAAAACTAAAATGTCCTAGGAGTACGCCTGAATGTCATCTTTGTTTCGCAATCCGACCTCTTTATTTTGTTTTGAACGTTAGGCGACCACACAGATGCGGCCATAGTTATATCGCAACAAAGTACACGTGTCAATATTTTTTTTTCTGGAGCTGTCGTCGAAGTTGACAAAGGTACCGACGCGTTAAGTTGACTGTCAGAATATTCTGTATAAATTTCCAATTTTTATGTCCATTATTGATATTTGAAAAAGTGTCCAATTTGTCGGATCTTAAAATATGGTAACCCTATCGATTACGCAACTTACTAAATATCCACACCAATAGAAGGACACCTTTGTTAGTAATCAGAGACCGTTCATCTGAAAATGCACTGACTATACGCAACTTACTAAATATCCACACCAATAGAAGGACACCTTTGTTAGTAATCAGAGACCGTTCATCTGAAAATGCACTGACTATACAGCCAGGCTGGCATTCGTCTACTCCGGACAAACAATCCTTGCTGCCGTCGCAAACCTAGAAATCGAGAGATTCAATTTACCAAAGCAAAAAAATCATTATTGGACGCGACTGATGCGTCCCATAGTTATTGCTTTAAATATATCAGTTTCGTGTACCCGGATTGACGTATAAGTTAATAAGTCTGTCATTGTGGTTCTACTCCGTTTGTCATTATTCCCCAAGTGTCAAATATGCTGATTTTGCATTACTGCACGGAAAAACGTCAATAAAATTGCAACATTGAGTCACGAGATCCATGGTGTAGGTAATGGAAATAAAATAGGAAATTATATGATTTGCAATAAATATCTTCGAATGTCATATTATATATATAGATGCTGTATTTTTATGGATATCGCACTTTGCAAAATCCACAGTATATTCTGATGTTTCACTTGAGCGACCTATAATTGTGGGAAACGGATAAATTATACACTTCAAATGCTTACCGCTTTTCCCTGAATGTATGCTCCATTGTGAGTACTATCGCACGAGAAATAAGTGCAATTTCTTGTGTCTTTACTTGAACTTTCCAAAGAACTATTTTTCTAAAATGTATATACATCTAAAGTTCTATATCAACACCAAGGGAATTTGTACCAGTTATATCGTACTCTCGGATGGCGAAGTATGCTAATGAGTAACAGTAAATTATTCACTGGCATTTTCTTCATGGATAAGCTGCTTATAACAATAGTATTACCATTCAATTCAACGCTAGCATGGATGTACCTGACTTCCTCTGCTTCTTTTCGTCAACACCTCGTGATAGGATACACTGATACAACGGTACCTGTAGAAAATTCATGGCTCAATTGAACACATACTGTCAGAGATATATTGTTTGGAACGCCATGAAAGACTTTTCGGGTGTCTTTACACTAATAGAATTTATATCAGTGATTCTGGAACTTATTGTGTCCGACGTCCGTTTGGGGTCCGCGACTCACGAGAGAGTATTCTGGGACCTTGGACACTTTTGTAAAATTTACACGAGCCAGAATCAAAACGTTGTCGAATATAAATAATTTCATACAATTTTACAATCAAAAGTCGAAGGGCGGCTTACATCGATTCGTAAACCAAAATAAAGTTAAGATTAATTTTGGGCAGATTTTTTTAATCTGAATTTTTTCTGGATTTCTTGCTTCTGCCATGGTAACCCCTCCGAAAAAATACTCATATTTGTTACAGTAAAAGACTAAGGGCACTTGAAAGTATGGATTAACGGTATATTATTAGTATAGCTTGAGACCACTGGGATAGCTTGGTCTAGGCATGTGCTTGTATGGGTGCAGGAGCTTTAGGCATCGACATTTCGGCACCCGACACTTCCGCATTAAGGCACTCCGCCAGATATTAATTTTCAGCCAACATGCGGCTTCGCGAAGTGTGGTGCTAAAAAGAAAGTGGCGATAAACCCATCAGCCCAAAATGGCCGCTGCATTTCGGTCTAAAGCGAAGCATCCAATAATGATATGTCGAGGCGCCCAAATGACATATCTTTGCAATCTCAGCCCCACCCACGGTTCACCCGCAACTCGCAACTAAATATATTGCGTCTGCGAAGAAATGCTAATTGAGATCAACTGTCATCCTACGACTGAGCGACATCCAATTTCATCAGAGAAGCGACAATCATTACTTGATGATGTCTCAAACAAAATATTACCAAAAAATGTTAACAAAAAAATATTACTAGTATCATGTAGTCTGATGGTTACGCGCGAGACCATCGTGGATAATGAACGTAACCTTGCGGTATGAACAATAACCATGGAAGAATAATCATAAGAATAAACCGATCACGCGAGCTAATGGAAAGACAAAAATTTATAGTTGTAATAACAAGAACAAAGACCACACACGGATGTAATAGATAGAAATAGATTTTTCATAATACTAATTCGCTAGCGTTGTTGGTGCGTATATAGTCGGCTAGTATAGTAATAGCTGATAGCTATAAATAAATAAGTCCATCGTTCAAGACAGGGGTGGGCAATTACTTTTCTCCGCGGGCCAAATGAGAAGCGGAAATATGTTGGCGGGCGGAGTCAGATATTTTAGACCAGTGGTTCCCAACCTTTTTCGACCCATCGCCCCCTTTTCAAGGTCAACACCGATCATCGCCCCCCAAATTTTGTGCACCGATAATTGGGCATACAGACTGTAATGACCGGCGGGTTGACTAAAAAAAAAAAAAAGGTCATCTTTCTCCGCTCAGAGCTGAAAATAACGTTTTTTCGCTCCGCATTGCTAGGTGGATGACTAAAAAAAAAAAAAAAAAAAAAAAAAAAGGTCAGCCGTTTTTACGCGTCATCGCCCCCCTATCGCCCCCTTCGCTATTTTCGCCCACCTTCGCCCCCTTTGTCCATTTTCGCCCCCCTGTCGCCCCCTTTGTCATTTTCGCCCCCCTAGATCGCCAAATCGCCCCTTGGGGGGCGATATCGCCCACGTTGGGAACCACTGTTTTAGACTATCCAGCGCATTGACTTCATTTCTAAATTGGGAGCAGGGAATTATACGGATTGGTGCTTAGTGGATGTGTTGATATTGGGGAATGACAAAGTGACGGTTAATTACCCAAAAATATACATATTTGCCGTCATATTTTGAAACAATATTAAACGTGATACATTTTAAAGTTTCTCTAACCCCCTATCCACGTTTTTCTATCAATACATTGAAATGTATTTGGAATGGCCGAAACAACCCGTCGTCACCCCCTCCCCCCAAACGTTGGTCTTGGATCCCCATAGAGTTCTAAACCAAGCTTCTGGGGGCTTCGCCCACAGATCATCCCCATCGAGATGCACGAGATGTCTTGTCTACACTAATTGGCAACGTTTATGCACTAATCGCGCGAAGCGCATAATTTTTTCATGATTCATGATTCAATCGGTCAATAATATTAGTAATTGCATATATATTGCTATATTTTTCAACCTATCTCATCCACGTAGTGGCCTACTCAGCTTTACCGCTAGAGCTGAACTCTATGTTTTAACCTCTCTCAGCCCACGTAGTGGCCTACTCAGTTTTACCGCTAGAGCTGAGTGAGGAACTGTCTTGGAAATATTCGGGCGGGCCCGTTGGTGTAATTACTTCGTTACATGTCGTTATTTCGTGACCTACCATCTGCTATGTGATAAGATATTGAAATCGCCAAAGCGTTCTAAAACAGTGGTTCCCAACGTGGGCGATATCGCCCCCCAAGGGGCGATTTGGCGATCTAGGGGGGCGAAAATGACAAAGGGGGCGACAGGGGGGCGAAAATGGACAAAGGGGGCGAAGGTGGGCGAAAATAGCGAAGGGGGCGATAGGGGGGCGATGACGCGTAAAAACGGCTGACCTTTTTTTTTTTTTTTTTTTTTTTTTTTAGTCATCCACCTAGCAATGCGGAGCGAAAAAACGTTATTTTCAGCTCTGAGCGGAGAAAGATGACCTTTTTTTTTTTTTTAGTCAACCCGCCGGTCATTACAGTCTGTATGCCCAATTATCGGTGCACAAAATTTGGGGGGCGATGATCGGTGTTGACCTTGAAAAGGGGGCGATGGGTCGAAAAAGGTTGGGAACCACTGTTCTAAAAAGACGCACCCGATTCCCGATTGGTGTTTCTCCACTGGGGAATATTACCTATGGACAATTGGACTTCGTGGTTTTCGGTCAACATAAGGGCAGTCCTTTTCGGCCAAGGTATTGTTGATATAAAATGTATACGAATAAAGATTCTCTCTCTCTCTTTCTCTATCTCTCTCTCGTTCTCTCTCTCTCTCTCAAGAGCATTGGACAACGATCATGCGCCGTGATACAATTAAACATACAAATACACAACAAATAATATACGAAGGATTGAAGAAAAGATCTTGTCGTATAGACTTCGAGGCAAATGAGTCTGGTAATAGCTTTTTCGATGTGAAAAGTCGTGAGATTTCCGTACTTACTTAAGAAAGCAGTTTAAATACAAGTTAAGTTTAAACTCATTCACCACCGTGGCAGCGCAAACAATCCATCGACGGGACGAATTGAATCCAACTTTTTTCAACCTGTAATCGGAAAGTAGATTGATTGGTATCGAGGACTGGCAAAGCTGACTCGTTTTCGATGACTCTCTTTATATATCAAGCATTGCAGTATATTCTGCCTTACAATATGTGAGTAGGAATACTTTAACATCTTATCAGAGCACTCGGCCTCAACAAAACGTTCCATAAGATTGGGGGATGTGGTACCGATGGATCAAAAATTGCAAAATGATCTCTGGCCCTCAAATTTTCAGCCGAGAATAGCAGATTTTTTGCTGTCCGAACACTTTGATACAAGCTCTAACGATCGCGGACATTTACATGGGTATCCTCATTTTCAAAAAATATTTATAAACGTTTAAAATTTGTTGCTCAAACGTATCAACGGTCCCCACCCGGAGGGTCCAATGGCGCACGCCGATAAGATCTATGAGACAAACGTTAAAAACTCAATTTTTTCAACTTGTTTTGTTGTGTACTAATGTAAACAACAGCATGACAATAAAGAATATATCTTCGCCACCTACAATATTAAAATAGATAATATCAAAACAAATTATATTAACTCCGCTATTCTTGGCTGAAGATTTGATGGCCAGAGATCATTTTGGAATTAAGGATTCATCGGTACCACGTCTCCCCCACCTAGCCATAGCGATAAAACACCGCAGCTGACTATGATTTGCAATCTCTATATATGTAAGCGTGTTTCTGTTAAGTGATTAGTAAGTCCAACTATTTGCTTAATTTGGCTATGGTGCGATAGGTACGCCACCCTCTAAATATTGTATTTGAAGTGAAAATAGTCAACTCGAGGATGGTACTGATTCAAAAATAAGTGCCATTATATACTCAGATACAAGCCCTATACTTCACTTTAAAATTCATGGCTGGTTTGTTAGTAGTAGTTATGTAGATCGGTCGTGATTTGCCTGGGGTTCTTATGGGCGGGGTGGTGACTCGCCTGAAAACCGGGGGTGGTGACTCGCCTTTTTAGACCCCCCTCTCGGCGGTGAGTCGCCATGTGTTCTTATGGGTGCGGCCGTGATTCGCCCTTTCAGGTATAGCTCGTGGCGGTGATTCGCCGTGAAAACTCGGGGTCGTGACTCGCCTTTTTTGCTATAGGCGGTGGCGGTGATTCGCCTGTCGTGTATTCTTAAGCGGTCTCTGGTGACTCGCCATGTGTTCTTATGGGTGCGGGCGTGAATCGCCCTTTCAGGCATCTCTCGCACGGTGTTGAATATGTATCAAGTAAATAGTCATGTGAATGAACCTTTGTTAATGTGTATATCGTAAATTATTATATATGATGTAGTTTAGTCGTGACAAATGACCGATCGTGTTCTAAGTCTTTCCTCGCTATTGATTGCTAGCTGGATAATACTTTCAGTTCGGATTATTCGCACCTTCCGTACCGCTGTTTCGCACCTATAGATTAGTCTGCTGTTCACAGTCGTGACTTCACCGCGATAGCGCAATTTTCGATCAGTCGCATGGTAATGTTTTGCTATTTAGTTTACCACAGAGCCGGCGTAGACGGTGATTCGAATACCAACAATAGCCGCGTTCACATACCAACACTCCAAAAAGGTGTGAAATATTTCCTACGACCACTCACAAGATAGCACATCAGAATAGTCATCTCTAGTGGTTTGATGTTACAAAGATAGGAATCACGCACAAGTAATATTTTGGTAATAAGTTTGTCACATAACCGGCATAGATGATGATACCAACAATAGCCGCGTTCACAAACTAACACTTCAAAAAGGTGTGAAATAGGTTGCAAACCCCGCGATCGCTAACAAGATATTGTCTCGGACATAACCATCTTTCGCGACTTGCTGTTACATACATTCCAATCACTCACAAGATACTATTTTGGTACTTAGTTTGTCACAGAACCGGATTTCACTGGTAAAATTTAATAATTAACGAATAACAGAGCCGGCGTAGACGGTGTTTCGAATACCGACAAATTCTCACTTATTTCTGATCCCGCCCTAATCCTTTGCGAAGTTGACGCTTATTCGAAAAGGTGTGAAATAATTGTAAAACCCTACGTCGCTGACAGGATAATGCATCAGACATAGCGATCTAGTTATAGCACGGGTCGGAATCCATTCGCGAGATGTTCTATAGGCAAATTGAGATAATCCGAAACGAAATATTTTGACTTTGGTGTAGTGTGAATTGAAATAGGATTGACAAACATGACTATCAACTTTCCACAGTCCCATATTGATATTATACGCATATTGATTTGAAACAAGTAATGGAACATTGCAACTCTATTCGCGATCCGACTTTTCGTTTGTCAAAGCGACATTTTAACATCTTACCATACTCAAAAGAATTATTTACAACATTAACAAGTGTTCAAAATCTAGTTTTCCATTGCTTGATTATATCACTGCAACTCACAAATTTGAATTAATTCATCCTGGTTGTATTCGTATGATCGGTCTTTTTTATTCAATTGTAAAGGTCGTTACTATTCTGAAGACAATGTAAGCTATTTACTAATCGACACATAAATGACTTGACATAAACATATTATATTTCGAGTATACGAGATTTGAATGTCTGAACAATAACCGAGAAATAATTTATTACAATAAAATACGTATATTACAGCGTAAAAGATGTTTGAATGTCAGCAACTCTGTACGGTCATAGTTACTACCACTAATTTACCCGACCAACTCGTCATGATCATTCCTGAAATCAACACAAATATGACCACTGACTTGAGTTAACCACAAAACAGCATCAAGTTTTAAATCCACTCGTAGCTTACGGATTACTTGAATGCTGGTTATGTTTTGTTGTAATTGAGTTAACGAAATAGTATTACGTCTCGACATCTTACCATCTTACCATATTCAAAGATTCAACCACGAAAACATTGTCAAGTAAATCCGTTAACCGACCAACTCAAACAGTATCAATACGAAAAACAACCAAACATACACGAATCCATACAATCACTAAAACCTAAAATCCATAACAAGCTTGGTTGTATTCATATCCCTACGCGTCTTTTTTATTCAACTTGAAAAGTCGTTACTATTCTGTAAGATAAAGGAATTACTACGCGGTATATTCTGCAAGACAAACTAATTACTACTCGGTATATTTTGAAAGACAAAAGTAATTACTTCTCAGTGTCGGCGACTTGAGATTAACATAATATGTTTGAGTATGCGAGATTTGACAGTCTGACCATCGTAGTTTCTTACAAACGAACACAGGTGTTATATCAAAAATTATCATGATGTAAACATAAGGATTGACACATTGATCATTACTTTATTATTAAATTATTTGCGTTAATTAAACCCGGCGTTGTGGTAAATGTTATGACAGCAACAAACTTTTCAGTACCAATGTTATTAACATATTAAGCTGTAAACTATGTGTGTCTGAAATGTTTTGATTGGGAAGATTACTCCACCTTGGTAAAAATCACTCTGCGTATCGCGATATCAGGAAATATTTTACAAATGTAATTGTTTCCAGTAACCAAGACTAAAGATGAAACAGCAATATCGGTATTATTACATTCAACAATCAGTACAATTATTAAAATCTATCGTTTGCGATAAACAGCACTAAAGATGTAATAATTCCAGTATTCATACATTGAACATCCGATACAAAATGCTTTATTATCCCGATTCCCAACGGGTAATTGAAACGACTAAGTGTAGAATCAGTATATCACAATATCGTTACCATTGAATCCAACGATTTATTGTCGGAATTTGCGACAGAGAATTGAAACATATGCACTTTACAGAGTGTGAAAATATCACTTTGAGTATCGAGTACCGTTCGAAGCTAGCAATCAATTCTTGATCATTTCAGTAACTCCCCATTGTGCGTGCTAAATGTAAAATATCGCGAGGTTATACACTCTAAGACTTTGATCATTACAAAAGTAAATTGGAATATGTTTGCTAGATGCATTCAGTTAGAAATGTCTGGTACACAACAATCGTAATATCAAGGTAGTACTTGCTACACTGTAATTCACTTAACGTGTTTTGCATTGTTGTTCATTTGTAGTATTGATTGTTTTTGAACCTCCAAATAATAATTCCCGACATGAAACCAAACCGCTGAAAGTCGTTACCATCACAACGAAACCATTTGTACGATGTTTGCCAAATGTATCCTATAGTTAGGTGTACTAGAATCACTGGTCCAACACATACACCGACAATGCAATCGAAATTTTCCCCATTGTCATTCGTCAAAGTAAAGGTCGTTACAATACTCAACCCATAAAAGATCTTACTTGTATGTGATTGAATCGCAGGTAATTAACCCACTAAATCAAACCATAAGGAAATTTCACTCACTCATCGGATATGAAACAGCGTCACTTAATCGACGTAGATCGTTTTACTAAATGCAAATCATACCTGACCAACAGAAAACAATTTTCACTCACCTTGTAATGAAACCAAGTGGTGGGCCTTCGTTCAATATTTTGTCTGTGTCAAATACTTTGTAATAAACACAATGGAGTGGTTGAGCTTTACATCATCAAGCTGTCATTAATAAATCATGATTTCGGTAAACTTGTAAATGTATCGTTTAACTAACCGAGTTGTATGCAAAGTTTTATATTTTTATCATTTAGTTATTGCTGAACATACCACTTCGAAATACTGCGTTGATCTCAATTCCCTTTGTCCTGATAATCACAGTACTTTTGTTTTGAATTCATAACAATTGGCTTTTCTATGACATGATAAATTAGAAGATTTAGAAGATTGGTTGCATATCACTAAAAATAAGATACCACACATATTATTACTGTCACTCCATTCATCGGTATTTTTTCCGTTGTCGATTTCCAAACGAGTAAAATTTATTACTTGAGTTGCTCTGCTTACTATATTAATATGTAAACTCACCCGTCTTTCAACAACAAACAATGTTAAAAAAGTATGCAATCAAACACAACAAGTTTTACGATACTAATTATTATCCCACATAACCCATTTCTTACCGAAGACATATTAAATATATTCATGTTACACGAAAATATTCGCTCATGCTACAAACCTGTACAATGATTGGTGGTGCTTTCAAACTGTTTCGATACCTCAAGAACTTTATTGTCTGAATGGTTGTTCATGTATCGTAATTATCAAGTAGTTCAACACAGAACTAGTATTAACAGAAACACCAGAGTTGTTTACACAAAAGTTTGTATGTGTACAGTATGCGAATACCATGTGTAAGTCCAGCACAATTGTGGTATCCATACGAGTTTAGTTAACACAATTTACGACACCGAGGTCGCCTCATCTTTCGTAAGACAACAAACCAAGGCTTCAGGATATGTCCATGTCATAACAATAAATCAGCTACTCCAACAACAGAGTACATATGTTTTCTAGTTACGGTGCTTACATCTTACACACAAATCGACCTACTTTGCTTACGAAAAGCGCTGAGTCATCACATGGTTATCCTCACAACAATACAACTAAAACATACTATCATACAAATTGGTCGTTATAGTTTGCCCACCAACGATACATCGTACAAGTAGCAAGTCTCGAGAATCCAGTTATTCAAAAAAACGTGAAAGTGTTTCTACACCAAGTCGGTATGTTGACGAAAGCATATATTGTAATATCATGATCGATTTACATTCGTTGGTCACAAAATGTCACTACTCTAAATAATTATTTTTCACTCAAAGCCTACTTGTCACCATTCGTTTCATCAAGCACGAGTTCAAGAAACCTGCTACGACATGAATTGTTATTTTTATGTTGTGTAAATAGGGAATAATTAATTTTAGTAACACTATATCAACATCATCGAGTTGTGCGAATAGATTTACATGTGGTCTTGTGGTTTTAATCGAAGTATACAGCACGGTCTAATGTAGAGTCATCTCTATTGTACAACAACTCGGTAATCGAAATGCATTAAAATTTAAACAACGATCTTGGTTCGTCGCACCAAAAAATATGTTTACTATCACGATACTCTACACAGGCCGTGTAAATCCTTTTCACACTCGTAATAGTATACCAACAGCTACCGGCGACAACGTTTAACAATACCAACGACACTAAACATACGATACCTACCCAAGTAAAATTACCATTTTCACCTGGAGGTCGGTCGTAACCCGAGTAGAAATACCATTATCCTTTGGAGATTTATCGTTTACCCAGTGTAACAAACCCCTTTTCCTTTGGTAATCTATTTTTCTCTTGGTAACAAACCTTTTTCACTTGGAAATATATTTTTTCTCTGGTTAACAAACCTTTTTCACTTGGAAATATATTTTTTCTCTGGGTAACAAACCTTTTTCACTTGGAAATATATTTTTTCTCTGGGTAACAAACCTTTTTCACTTGGAAATATATTTTTTCCCCGGGTAACAAACCTTTTTTCCTGAGCAACAAACCATTTTCACTTGTAAATATATTTTTTCCTGGGTAACAAACCTTTTTCACTTGGAAATATATTTTTTCCCTGGGTAACAAACCTTTTTCGCTTGGAAATATATTTTTTCCTTGAGCAACAAACCATTTTCACTTGGCGGGTCGTCGTTTACCTGACTAAAAATATCATTTTCCTTTGGAGATCTGGGGTTTACCCAGTGTAACAATACATTTTCTCTTGGTCATCTAGCTTTTCCTAGAGTAACAAAACCATTTTCATTTTGAAATCTGACAAACACACCCGACAATTTGGTGTTTGTTGTATTGACGATAGTTTGAAATAGATTACAACGAACAGTGACGGAAATATACACGGACTACCGGTTTCAGAGTATACCCCCTTCAGTCGTATCACATCAATATCATCGGTTACCCACATACAATATCCTCTTGTACACCGAAATGCATGTTTTGGAAAATTGGACAATAGACTTCCATAGTTCTGTGATGTCCGGGTTCGTGCTTTGGATTTTCCAGAGTCAAAATGTCTGAATAAAACACCTCCTCGACGATGGTTGGTATGTGGATAACGGGGTTCGGAAGACGGTTGGATTTATGTCACCCATCGCGATAACAATTCCAGGTCGAGTTTTCCTCCCGCATGTTTACTATATTGTGTCGTTATTGGTCAATGTATGTCTCGACATTCAGTTTGAAATCGGAAACCCTGATAAAGTATGTAACAGGATCCGGATATCAACTCTGAATCGATAAACCAATGAACAATATTCAAAGTAAACATGTTGCATTCCACGAAAAAATACCATCCAGACATACGTCGCGCTTGTTTGCCCACATCAGTATACGCGTAAATGGAGGTGTGTGACATTGCATGTAATGTGTTGGTATACAAACATCGATCCACAGACATTATCATAGCCGGTAGTTTTGATGTAGATCGAATGTCATCACACCCGATAACAATGTCATACCAATAAGCCACATTGCAATGACTCTGAGTCCGCGCTATTACATCGATATTTCGACACCGTTCACTGATTTACTCGATGGTGTTATCGTGTTGTAACATTACAAGATAGTCATGGCCCTATCTCCGGACAGATCACCCAGATCGCTAGTGACTGGATACATCGGTCAATATCCGTCGTGTTGTCCGAAGTTTTCTGCTGCAGCGTTTGACCTATGTGAACTATCGAAGTATGGGTGCTCGAAATGATTGCGATCAGTCTTTCAGTCACGATGCATGGATGTCGCTACTCCCACATAACGACTCCAGATAAATATCGCGAACAGTGATTCTGCAAATCTCGGACTGATACTGTGATTCAATAAGGTGTGTTTCTGTGGAATGAAGACTGCAATCGTACACCACAATAGAACACTACCTCGCGATTTCACACGCAATCATAAAACACATCATCGTAAGGATTCAGTTCGTCCGGTGACATTTCGAAACGGTCATCGCCACGAGAGATCGGTATCATTTTGAAACGACATCGTCACAAGTCTATTGACGTCGATTCTGTTGGTCATGTCAATCCGTTTCACAATCCACCGTTTTTCAACTCCCCGCACCATAGTGTTACGACACAGACAAGAAGCGTCGGTGGAAATAATAAAACACGGAAAGCACACTTTGGTGTTATTTGACATGGATTTTACACCCGACGAGCCTTACATTCGAGCGATACATTGGAATGACACTTGTATTATTGACGTAGAAGGAGCAGAAATGTATCGATTTATTGGTTTCGTACATATCCAACAAAAACCAGGGTATGTGATTGTGCGTGGTTCGCATATTCGACTGTGAACGCTCTATTGGTATATGCTGTATAGTTCACTTTCACCGTCGTGCGAATAACCCATGTTACGGTTCGATGTTTGTGTGTCTGTATGTCACGCTTCAGATTGACTCAGAGTCATTGCAATGTGGCTTATTGGTATGACATTGTTATCGGGTGTGATGACATTCGATCTACATCAAAACTACCGGCTATGATAATGTCTGTGGATCGATGTTTGTATACCAACACATTACATGCAATGTCACACATCTCCATTTACGCGTATACTGATGTGGGCAAACAAGCGCGACGTATGTCTGGATGGTATTTTTTCGTGGAATGTAACATGTTTACTTTGAATATTGTTCATTGGTTTATCGATTCAGAGTTGATATCCGGATCCGGTTACATACTTTATCAGGGTTTCCGATTTCGAACTGAATGTCGAGACATACACTGACCAATAACGACACAATATAGTAAACATGCGGGAGGAAAACTCGACCTGGAATTGTTATCGCGATGGGTGACATAAATCCAACCGTCTTCCGAACCCCGTTATCCACATACCAACCATCGTCGAGGAGGTGTTTTATTCAGACATTTTGACTCTGGAAAATCCAAAGCACGAACCCGGACATCACAGAACTATGGAAGTCTATTGTCCAATTTTCCAAAACATGCATTTCGGTGTACAAGAGGATATTGTATGTGAGTAACCGATGATATTGATGTGATACGACTGAAGGGGGTATACTCTGAAACCGGTAGTCCGTGTATATTTCCATCACTGTTCGTTGTAATCTATTTCAAACTATCGTCAATACAACAAATACCAAATTTTCGGGTGTGTTTGTCAGATTTCAAAATGAAAATGGTTTTGTTACTCTAGGAAAAGCTAGATGACCAAGAGAAAATGTATTGTTACACTGGGTAAACGCCAGATCTCCAAAGGAAAATGATATTTTTAGTCAGGTAAACGACGACCCGCCAAGTGAAAATGGTTTGTTGCTCAAGGAAAAAATATATTTCCAAGCGAAAAAGGTTTGTTACCCAGGGAAAAAATATATTTCCAAGTGAAAAAGGTTTGTTACCCAGGAAAAAATATATTTGCAAGTGAAAATGGTTTGTTGTTCAGGGAAAAAGGTTTGTTACCCGGGGACAAAAATATATTTCCAAGTGAAAAAGGTTTGTTACCCAGAGAAAAAATATATTTCCAAGTGAAAAAGGTTTGTTACCCGGAGAAAAAATATATTTCCAAGTGAAAAAGGTTCGTTACCCAGAGAAAAATAGATTACCAAAGGAAAAGGGGTTTGTTACACTGGGTAAACGATAAATCTCCAAAGGATAATGGTATTTCTACTCGGGTTACGACCGACCTCCAGGTGAAAATGGTAATTTTACTTGGGTAGGTATCGTATGTTTAGTGTCGTTGGTATTGTTAAACGTTGTCGCCGGTAGCTGTTGGTATACTATTACGAGTGTGAAAAGGATTTACACGGCCTGTGTAGAGTATCGTGATAGTAAACATATTTTTTGGTGCGACGAACCAAGATCGTTGTTTAAATTTTAATGCATTTCGATTACCGAGTTGTTGTACAATAGAGATGACTCTACATTAGACCGTGCTGTATACTTCGATTAAAACCACAAGACCACATGTAAATCTATTCGCACAACTCGATGATGTTGATAAAGTGTTACTAAAATTAATTATTCCCTATTTACACAACATAAAAATAACAATTCATGTCGTAGCAGGTTTCTTGAACTCGTGATTGATGAAACGAATGGTGACAAGTAGGCTTTGAGTGAAAAATAATTATTTAGAGTAGTGACATTTTGTGACCAACGAATGTAAATCGATCATGATATTACAATATATGCTTTCGTCAACATACCGACTTGGTGTAGAAACACTTTCACGTTTTTTTGAATAACTGGATTCTCGAGACTTGCTACTTGTACGATGTATCGTTGGTGGGCAAACTATAACGACCAATTTGTATGATAATATATTTTAGTTGTATTGTTGTGAGGATAACCATGTGATGACTCAGCGCTTTTCGTAAGCAAAGTAGGTCGATTTGTGTGTAAGATGTAAGCACCGTAACTAGAAAACATATGTACTCTGTTGTTGGAGTAGCTGATTTATTGTTATGACATGGACATATCCTGAAGCCTTGGTTTGTTGTCTTACGAAAGATGAGGCGACCTCGGTGTCGTAAATTGTGTTAACTAAACTCGTATGGATACCACAATTGTGCTGGACTTACACATGGTATTCGCATACTGTACACATACAAACTTTTGTGTAAACAACTCTGGTGTTTCTGTTAATACTAGTTCTGTGTTGAACTACTTGATAATTACGATACATGAACAACCATTCAGACAATAAAGTTCTTGAGGTATCGAAACAGTTTGAAAGCACCACCAATCATTGTACAGGTTTGTAGCATGAGCGAATATTTTCGTGTAACATGAATATATTTCATACGTCTTCGGTAAGAAATGAGTTATGTGGGATAATAATTAGTATCGTAAAACTTGTTGTGTTTGATTGCATACTTTTTTAACATTGTTTGTTGTTGAAAGACGGGTGAGTTTACATTTAAATATAGTAAGCAGAGCAACTCAAGTAATAAATTTTACTCGTTTGGAAATCGACAACGGAAAAAATACCGATGAATGGAGTAACAGTAATAATATGTGTGGTATCTTATTTTTAGTGATATGCAACCAATCTTCAAAATCTTCTAATTTATCATGTCATAGAAAAGCCAATTGTTATGAATTCAAAACAAAAGTACTGTGATTATCAGGACAAAGGGAATTGAGATCAACGCAGTATTTCGAAGTGGTATGTTCAGCAATCACTAAATGATAAAAATATCAAACTGTGCATACAACTCGGTTAGTTAAATGATACATTTACAAGTTTACCGAAATCTTGATTTAATAATGACAGCTTGATGATGAAAAGCTCAACCACTCCATTGTGTTTATTACAAAGTATTTGACACAGACAAAATATTGAACGAAGGCCCACCACTTGGTTTCATTACAAGGTGAGTGAAAATTGTTTTCTGTTGGTCAGGTATGATTTGCATTTAGTAAAACGATCTACGTCGATTAAGTGACGCTGTTTCATATCCGATGAGTGAGTGAAATTTCCTTATGGTTTGATTTAGTGGGTTAATTACCTGCGATTCAATCACATACAAGTAAGATCTTTTATGGGTTGAGTATTGTAACGACCTTTACTTTGACGAATGACAATGGGGAAATTTTCGATTGCATTGTCGGTGTATGTGTTGGACCAGTGATTCTAGTACACCTAACTATAGGATACATTTGGCAAACATCGTACAAATGGTTTCGTTGTGATGGTAACGACTTTCAGCGGTTTGGTTTCATGTCGGGAATTATTATTTGGAGGTTCAAAAACAATCAATACTACAAATGAACAACAATGCAAAATACGTTAAGTGAATTACAGTGTAGCAAGTACTCCCTTGATATTACGATTGTTGTGTACCAGACATTTCTAACTGAATGCATCTAGCAAACATATACCAATTTACTTTTGTAATGATCAAAGTCTTAGAGTGTATAACCTCGCGATATTTTACATTTAGCACGCACAATGGGGAGTTACTGAAATGATCAAGAATTGATTGCTAGCTTCGAACGGTACTCGATACTCAAAGTGATATTTTCACACTCTGTAAAGTGCATATGTTTCAATTCTCTGTCGCAAATTCCGACAATAAATCGTTGGATTCAATGGTAACGATATTTTGATATACTGATTCTACACTTAGTCGTTTCAATTACCCGTTGGGAATCGGGATAATAAAGCATTTTGTATCGGATGTTCAATGTATGAATACTGGAATTATTACATCTCTAGTGCTGTTTATCGCAAACGATAGATTTTAATAATTGTACTGATTGTTGAATGTAATAATACCGATATTGCTGTTTCATCTTTAGTCTTGGTTACTGGAAACAATTACATTTGTAAAATATTTCCTGATATCGCGATACGCAGAGTGATTTTTACCAAGGTGGAGTAATCTTCCCAATCAAAACATTTCAGACACACATAGTTTACAGCTTAATATGTTAATAACATTGGTACTGAAAAGTTTGTTGCTGTCATAACATTTACCACAACGCCGGGTTTAATTAACGCAAATAATTTAATAATAAAGTAATGATCAATGTGTCAATCCTTATGTTTACATCATGATAATTTTTGATATAACACCTGTGTTCGTTTGTAAGAAACTACGATGGTCAGACTGTCAAATCTCGCATACTCAAACATATTATGTTAATCTCAAGTCGCCGACACTGAGAAGTAATTACTTTTGTCTTTCAAAATATACCGAGTAGTAATTAGTTTGTCTTGCAGAATATACCGCGTAGTAATTCCTTTATCTTACAGAATAGTAACGACTTTTCAAGTTGAATAAAAAAGACGCGTAGGGATATGAATACAACCAAGCTTGTTATGGATTTTAGGTTTTAGTGATTGTATGGATTCGTGTATGTTTGGTTGTTTTTCGTATTGATACTGTTTGAGTTGGTCGGTTAACGGATTTACTTGACAATGTTTTCGTGGTTGATTCTTTGAATATGGTAAGATGGTAAGATGTCGAGACGTAATACTATTTCGTTAACTCAATTACAACAAAACATAACCAGCATTCAAGTAATCCGTAAGCTACGAGTGGATTTAAAACTTGATGCTGTTTTGTGGTTAACTCAAGTCAGTGGTCATATTTGTGTTGATTTCAGGAATGATCATGACGAGTTGGTCGGGTAAATTAGTGGTAGTAACTATGACCGTACAGAGTTGCTGACATTCAAACATCTTTTACGCTGTAATATACGTATTTTATTGTAATAAATTATTTCTCGGTTATTGTTCAGACATTCAAATCTCGTATACTCGAAATATAATATGTTTATGTCAAGTCATTTATGTGTCGATTAGTAAATAGCTTACATTGTCTTCAGAATAGTAACGACCTTTACAATTGAATAAAAACGACCGATCATACGAATACAACCAGGATGAATTAATTCAAATTTGTGAGTTGCAGTGATATAATCAAGTAAGTGAAAACTAGATTTTGAATACTTGTTAATGTTGTAAATAATTCTTTTGAGTATGGTAAGATGTTAAAATGTCGCTTTGACAAACGAAAAGTCGGATCGCGAATAGAGTTGCAATGTTCCATTACTTGTTTCAAATCAATATGCGTATAATATCAATATGGGACTGTGGAAAGTTGATAGTCATGTTTGTCAATCCTATTTCAATTCACACAACACCAAAGTCAAAATATTTCGTTTCGGATTATCTCAATTTGCCTATAGAACATCTCGCGAATGGATTCCGACCCGTGCTATAACTAGATCGCTATGTCTGATGCATTATCCTGTCAGCGACGTAGGGTTTTACAATTATTTCACACCTTTTCGAATAAGCGTCAACTTCGCAAAGGATTAGGGCGGGATCAGAAATAAGTGAGAATTTGTCGGTATTCGAAACACCGTCTACGCCGGCTCTGTTATTCGTTAATTATTAAATTTTACCAGTGAAATCCGGTTCTGTGACAAACTAAGTACCAAAATAGTATCTTGTGAGTGATTGGAATGTATGTAACAGCAAGTCGCGAAAGATGGTTATGTCCGAGACAATATCTTGTTAGCGATCGCGGGGTTTGCAACCTATTTCACACCTTTTTGAAGTGTTAGTTTGTGAACGCGGCTATTGTTGGTATCACCATCTATGCCGGTTATGTGACAAACTTATTACCAAAATATTACTTGTGCGTGATTCCTATCTTTGTAACATCAAACCACGAGAGATGACTATTCTGATGTGCTATCTTGTGAGTGTTCGTAGGAAATATTTCACACCTTTTTGGAGTGTTGGTATGTGAACGCGGCTATTGTTGGTATTCGAATCACCGTCTACGCCGGCTCTGTGGTAAACTAAATAGCAAAACATTACCATGCGACTGATTCGAAAATTGCGCTATCGCGGTGAAGTCACGACTGTGAACAGCAGACTAATCTATAGGTGCGAAACAGCGGTACGGAAGGTGCGAATAATCCGAACTGAAAGTATTATCCAGCTAGCAATCAATAGCGAGGAAAGACTTAGAACACGATCGGTCATTTGTCACGACTAAACTACATCATATATAATAATTTACGATATACACATTAACAAAGGTTCATTCACATGACTATTTACTTGATACATATTCATCACCGTGCGAGAGATGCCTGAAAGGGCGATTCACGGCCGCACCCATAAGAACACATGGCGAGTCACCAGAGACCGCGTAAGAATACACGACAGGCGAATCACCGCCACCGCCTATAGCAAAAAAGGCGAGTCACGACCCCGAGTTTTCACGGCGAATGACCGCCACGAGCTATACCTGAAAGGGCGAATCACGGCCGCACCCATAAGAACACATGGCGACTCACCGCCGAGAGGGGGGTCTAAAAAGGCGAGTCACCACCCCCGGTTTTCAGGCGAGTCACCACCCCGCCCATAAGAACCCCAGGCAAATCACGACCGATCTACATAACTACTGTTAGTGTGGAAGGTAATATTGAAAAATGTATATGTCGATCCATATTTATCTTACACCCCCTAAAACGTAAATTATTTGTCACAGACCTTATAACTCACGTAGGTCGAAGTTTTTTGCATGCGAGGAAAGATTCAGCCAGCATGCCATTGTATACTAGGGCTGCCATACGTACGGAATTTCCTCTGTGACATGTCCGAAACTTCACTGTTCAAACTAGCGTTCGGGAGGAATTTCTAAAATATGGCAAATGTCCGGAATTTTGAAGACTTGACGTAGGCTCATAATTTTTTTCGTCAATCAGCGTAAAAACAATAATTTTTGGGAATATTTATGCTGATGCATGATTTTTTTTCGCGCTGCGCGCGATTTGCCATCGCATTTATTGATTTTCATTTGTCGATCCTCGCAGAAAACTGCAATAAAATATACATAGAAACAACCTTAATTTACTGGAATAAGCCTAATTGTAATCGCGATTATAGGAGAACGGTATATTCCTAGAGATCGTTAAGGCCGCTTAAATGCTTTATTCAAAGATAGTGGTTCCAAACGAAGGGTCGGTTACCTTTGTTCTAGGGTTTGCGAATATGTTGAAGTTAATCAGCCTCCCAAATAGCCCGTGAGTAAATGTGAGCAAAGGTGCTGACTTCTTTTAGTAATCAGCTCGTCAAATTTTGATCTGAGCCACGGAACATATTCAAATTGGAGATGGAGTAGCGACCATAAAACGTTGGAAACCACTGGATGCGGGGTGTTTATAAATCTCCGTGGTGCGCGCCGGCATAAGGTTGATAAACAATCTTATCGCTAGAACATAAACATGACGTAACGATGTGCAATTACGGTCCCCGTATTTTCGAACTGTTCATTCTCCACGAGCTCTACCGCTAACTCCAATCATGTGGGCGGAGAGTAGTATTTAAATAGTAATATATGGAACAACCAATAATATTGACAGAATTCATTCAAATATTTTAACGACCAGGTGGATATAAAAACCAGATTCCTACAGCAAGCACCCCCGCCCAGAAGTTTCATCGTTTACCCTATAGTGTTGGCTTAACATCACTGTTTATTTTGGCGGAAGGGGCTGAAAACATGTGCTTTCGGTCCCGGTTGCACAACACACAGCCACATACTCCTGAACCGGATCGTGACCACCTCTGGTCTATGAGCAAAGCTTTTCTACTGTGACGTCATAACTCATTTTGAAATCCAATAATGGGCGCTAAAGAGTGTCCGGAATTTGGGTTGCAGAAATATGGCAACCCTATTGTAGACAAAGTTGCGTACTGTAATCATGGGATTATCACATATCATTTTTCAAGTATTTTCGGTCCCAGTGTCTCATCGGTCCCAAATCTCCCCTACACCCTCGTTTGATTGCGCGGGTAGTTTTATAATAAAGCACACAGCGTCATGTATATGAAGGAACTTACCGGTTTGTAATATGTTTTTCCAGAACGACCCTACAATGGGCGTTGTCCCTGAAGCACGTCTGAGCAGAATGCATATATCCACACGTAAAATCAGTAACTCCTTTCCCTGAAAACGAAACTGTCATCTGGAAAACTCAGACAGCCCCTGCTCACTGTTTATCGATGTAGGCCTACTGATGCTTTAGCCACTAATGTTTCGTGGTTTTACATACCACTAAATCGTAAACCCGAAAGACGATATAAACCGAGCTGAAACGGTTTAACCATTATATAAGGCAGGGGCGGGGAACTTCACCAGTTGGCGGATATGACATGAGAAAATGAAATACAAAAAGTTTGATGGTCATATTTCTTAGGTTGGCCACATGATCATGTAAGACCGGGATCTGTCTGTGGGCCATATGTTGACCGCCCCTTATATAATGGTTTCTAAAACCTTTTTTTATACCTTCGACCCCTAAATTTTATTTCCAGCCTCCGCGTTTCCCGAAGCCAAAATATCATCAGAACTAATTCATGAAACATGGTCTATCTATTAGTATTGTTACGTTCGATGATTCAAGTAAGCTATTATCCAAGACTATTCAATAGTAACGGTATAGTATAGCTCATAATATCTGCCTAACTGATATGTTCTTGATCTAGCTCTTGCTTAAACAATAACTCATACGACGAGGTTACAATATGAAATCAGTATATTCTACAGCAGAATAACTTTAGGACAGGCGACACCATCCAGAGTTCACTTAAACGAAAGACGAGTAGACAACAGAACACAGGATATAAATACGAAGCACAACACACGAGGAAATAATGATTGGCGGTAATTATTAATCCTAGACAAATAAGAAACAAACGATACCAACGTAAAATGCACGAACATAACATTCCCTCCCTTTTAAGAGTACAAGGTAATTTATGTTCGCCGATAGAACTCAATTTGTTTTCGAATTCTAAGCGGATAACGTCAGCCCGACGTTCGAGCAGGACTATAGTTGCAGGACGTTGTGCCCTATTCCTGACCAATGGTTGCTCACTGCTCAGGTTGTGACCGTTGAGGCTGAACAACTTCATGTGTGGCTGTACCATTAATGGTGGAAATCAAGCGTGGTTGGAGTTGGTTTTCATGCTTTCTCCGATACCCATGATCTGTTTTTATAATGTACACAACACGTCCCAATATTTCCGTCACCACCCCAGCGCGTAAACCGAGGAACCAATCTCAAAATGCCGTAACTGGTTTCGATTTATCGAAGGGCGAGCACAAACTTAACAAATTGCGTGGCTGTTGACCATGTAAAATCTCAGCAGGCGTTTTCTAGTCTATGCCCGGGTACGGTGCACATCGGTACGTAGCGAGAAGTGTTTGCAGCTCGAAGCTGAGATCTTTTTCCACGTCGCAATTTTTTATCAATCCAGTTTTTAAAGTCTGGACGAAGCGCTCCGCTTCCCCGTTCGAGGCAGTTTGAAAAGACGGTGATGTGATATGGTTGACTGCCAAATTCGAACAAAACGTATCGAATTCATTCGATGTGAATTGCGGTCCGCCATCCGTGACGATTATTACGGGCGAGAAGACTTCCCTCAAAACGTTGATTACACGCAAGGTCGTGGTAGATCCGACATTCATTACTTTAACGTAAGGATATTTCGAATGCGCATCGACGATAACAAGAAACATTTTATTTTTCATTGGACTTGCGAAGTCCAAGTGAATCCGTTCAAAGCTTTCAGAGGTTTTTGGCCATTCGCGATACTGACGACCAGGCGCTTTCATTACTTTACGGCAAGCGTCGCAACTCTTCGAGATTTTCAATGTCGCGATTAATGGAAGGCCATGCGATGTAACGTCGAGTCATCTGCTTCATTTTCGCGATACCCCAATGTCCTTCGTGCAACAATGATAAGGCTCTCGCTCGAAGTGACAGCGGAATTACTACGCGCTGAAAACCATCAATATTGAGCATCACTATGTCTTCGTGCAGAGAGCGAATGTTTGCGAGACGAAAACCAAGTGAAATCATCAACGTGCGTCTTTGGATTCCAGTTACGATAAGTGACAGATAATTTTACTAGTTCCATGGTTTTGTCTTTCAGTTTCGCGTCGCAGATTTCATTGCGAGTTAACGGTAAGCCATCGAATGCCATATTAATAGCGTGAACGATCTCCGCGTTTTTACGAATTTCCAGTTCGTCAAACTCAACGTCGGGACCCTTTGGTAGGCGAGATAAACCGTTGGCGTTTCCGTGCTGATTAGTCGGTTTATTGCGAATATGGTATTGGTAAGCCATGAGCGTTAGTGCCCATCTCTGTAAGCGTTGCGCCGTAATCACGGGAATTTTCATGTCCGGCGAAAAAACAGCTAAAAGCGGTTTGCGGTCCGTTACGAGCGTGAATTTTCTACCGTACAAGAATTGACGAAATTTAGTGACTCCGTAAATGATTGACAGAGCTTTCTTCTCTATTTGAGAGTAGGATTTTTGCGAATCGGAAAGCTTTTTCGATGCGTGCGAGATCGGTCTCTCTTCGCCACCGTGCTCGATTGAGAGGACAGCGCCGATTCCGAATTGAGAGCATCCGTTGACAAAATGAGATGCTTGTTTACTTCATAATGAGCTAACTGCGTAGCGTCGATTACGTCGTTTTTGAGAATGCAAAAAGCTGCGTCACAGTCCGTATTCCAAATGAATTTAGCATCTTTTTGAAGAAGGCGATATAACGAAGCGGCTTTATTCGTAAAATTAGGAATACACGCGCGATAATAATTGACTTTGCCCAGGAATGCCTGTAGCTGGCGAACATCCCGAGGTTTAGGCAACTGTTTGATTGC
The DNA here is from genome assembly GCF_051294905.1 of Botryllus schlosseri. Lineage (NCBI taxonomy): Eukaryota > Metazoa > Chordata > Ascidiacea > Stolidobranchia > Styelidae > Botryllus > Botryllus schlosseri. Next base: position 25,710,343 of record NC_137236.1, read on the forward strand.
TTCAACGGATTTGTTAGACGGGCGTTTGCCGTCCTTGTCAATTATATGATCAAGATACTCGATACTACTTTCGAAAAATTCACATTTAGCGAAGTTAACGGTGAAACCATATTCTGTGCGGCCTGAGGCGCTCAAAGAGTAGCGATAGGTTGCGAAAATGGCCGCGTTCATCAGTGCCAGTAACGATTATGTCATCGATAAAACTAGCAACACTGGGTAAGGCGGCGATCATGTCATCAATACAACGTTGAAAATTTGTGGGACTAGATGCGACTCCGAAACACATGCGTCGGTAACGAAAAAGACCGAATTGCGTGTTTATGACACACAAATTCTTCGCATCATCATCTACTTCTAGTTGAAAATAAGCATCGGCAAGATCAATTTACGTGAAAATACAACCAACCGGTAACTTATGAAGAATTTCATCTAAGGAGGGCAGGGGATGTTGATCTATCTGAATTTGTTGTTTCAATGCTTTGAAGTCACCACAAATGCGTACAGATCCATTAGACTTAGTGACGGCAACAATAGGTGCTGCCCAATCACTGTAATTGATTGGCTCGAGGATACCTTGATTGACTAATCTACTCGATTCGGTTTGAAAAGCGATTTGCCTTGCGAAAGGCAAAGGACGTGGCTTGTTAAATACGGGCTTGGCATTAGGTTTCAAGTGAATTGTCACCTTTGTCTTGGTCAGGGGTTCTCAACCTGGGGGCGCGCCCCCCTTGGGGGGCGCTGGAAGCTGTCAGGGGGGCGCGAGAAATTGACGAAGTCAATATAGGGGGGGGGGGGCGCGAGAAATTGACAAAGTCGGTATATATTGTACGTGTCTGAACATGTGTTTCACATCCATTATGAGAAGACGATTAATGAAGATGAAATTTATTCCATATTCAAGAAAGCTTGCAACTCTAGCAACCGCGCTCAACGGAGTATAGTCTGATTTCAACTTCATTTGAGCAATTTTTTGAAATTCTTCGGAGATACAGAGAGCAATTCCCACGTGTAAGTCATTCATTGCTTCATAGCTTTGACAGTAGCCTAAAGCTTGTCGCGCTGGGCAGCTGTTGTTAGTAGCTTGCGAACTGCACTGCCTAAGACAGACTTAGATCCAACATAGGTGTCCCGGTGTCGGCCTCAATTAGGCTATAAATCAACACAATTTAATTAATTTCCAAAACTGATCAAATTTAGCCTGGCAGGACAGAACGACGCCTTGCTCTCTGTACTCACTACCAACATCAGGATTAGTCTCAGGGTGACCTACCTTGAAATTAATTAATGGATGTCTTGTTCTATGTTTTTTTGTTATTTTCAAATAAGTTTTGAGAAATTTTTCAGCAATGTAAAAGACTCAACAACTGGAATGCAGATTCAAAATTGGCGTAAGATATACCTTATGTATACTATTAGATCAGGGGTGGGCAGCCTGCGGCCGTATAGAAGGGAATTTGAGCGGCCGTCGACGCCTAATTCAATTAGTATGTGTTGGCGGCCGTAGACATGGAAATTGCAATTACTAATTCACTCCCGCATTTTCGAGAGATTTTAATTAATCTTGAAATTTTCTTCGCCCTCCGCACAATTCAACAAGAATTCATTTTTCGATTTTAATGCAGTAGCGCCCTTCTTAATCTGAGCCGGAATGGGAATTGTCAAGAAATTACAATTCGTTCGCGGCCCTGAAAATTTTTCGCGCTTCGCGCGACAATGCGCAGCTCCCCGCAACTATTCATAACATTGCCACTCGCTTTTTCGGTGCGCACAATAGGCCATTGTGAAAAGTAGAATAGTCTGGAGTTCACCGGAATGGATATGGACAGTTTACCATAGGAATTTTGCGTCCAGATGGTTCATTGCGGCTATGCCCTGGAATGCAGCCTTTCGCTACATAAGCAATCGAAATGCGGCCATGATTATCAAAAACGTTGCCCACCTCTGTATTAGATGATGTGCTGTTTTTGACATGACGATAATTGAAAGGGGTTTCATGGGGGGCGCGAATCTTTTGACCATCTCCAAGGGGGGTGCGTGTCAAAAAAGGTTGAGAACCACTGGTCTTGGTGCATCGTCTTAATACATTAGAGAAAACAGAGGGAAACTTAGACTTGAAAGGCTACCAATTTGTCGTTCGAATCACAAACGTCAATAGTATTACAGGACTGCGATTTGACCATCTGCGAGGAAATTGCATCCAAAGCAGACGTTCCCTTAGCGGGCATGGAGAAAGCATCGCTCCAATCGAGACCAAAAATGTTTTGCCCACGGTGTTCGTCGAGAACTACCAATTTCAAGCCAACTCGAACTTCGGAACCCACCTGCAGCGCAAATACCTTTCACTTTCAGTGGCTTGTCGATGTACGCTACGAAAGAGCAATGGTATGCTGAGAGTTTCGGAGAGCCAAAGTTTTGTACCCAGTCAATCCCACCATGGAGGCGGGTGCACCAGTGTCCCACTGTGTCGGCACGCAATGCCGTCGATGCTGGAGTTGATCCAGAGCTGGTTTCCTACTCGTCGATATAGTTGATCGATGTCGAAGGAGAGGAGCGGCGTTGAGCAGAAATTGACAGATGTGACCTGTTGCGTGACACTGCGTTTGGTCGACATGCCCACAGGTTTGATGTGACCTTTACGACCACATTTCTGACATACTGCATGTCGATATTGACAGTCTTGTCTCTGGTGATCGATGAAACAGCGGCTGCAGGATATCAGTATTTCGGGGAAGTTGCCCTTAAATGGATTTGGAAGGTTTTTTCCCCTTCTGATAACTTCCCGTCATTTTATTGACGATGGAAGTATCTTTACCGTTACTCTCGCCCTGGATAACCGTATCAGATTCAAGCGGTCTCACGTATGTTGCGGCTACTTTGAGAACACGTCGTCGAGGGACTGATTGGTTTGTGTTAAGACAATGCCGTCTCACATGTGCGTGCGGCGTATCTTTAATGATGAGATCGTGCATTAGTTATCAACGTAGCTCTGATCACAGCCTTCTCTTGAGCATGTGAAGTTGCAATCCTTGGAGATTCCGCGTAGAGCAGCGATCCAATCGGCGTACGACTGTCCCGGCTGCATTTTGCAATTGGAAAATTCGTACCTGGCTGCTTGCACATGAATTGAGTCCTTGAAGTGAGTAGACAACTTCTCAGTCAACGCGTCGAAGGATTGTGCACTGACATCAGCAGCACCAAACAAGTTTCGTATGAGCGAGTAGGTTTCGGGTCCAACCCATGGGAGTAGACACGCTCTTTTCTTCTCCATGTTGGAAATGCCGTAAATTGCTAGGTGATGGTTGAATCGTTGCGGATACTGGTCCCATTTCTCCTTTGATTTTACAAACGAATCTAATTACGAGCGGTAGCTTCAGATGTTCACGCACCGGGACTTAACCTCTGCGCTAATGCTGCAGCTTTTGCTGTGTCATATCTTCTTTGTGCTGTGCTCGTTTTTGGTCCAAATCTTATCTGTGACCAGCATTTTGCTGCTCCAGCTGTGCTTTTTGATTTGCCTTTGTTTCATGTAAGCTCGCCATCATTGCCTACTGCTTCTCGAGCAGCTTTAGCATACCTGAATCCATGCTTCATCTTCGTCGCAGAAATAACTATGAATCCGACTTCTGACAACAATTGTTATGTTCTTGATCTTGCTTGAACAATAACTCATACGACGAGGTTGCAATATGAAATCAGTATATTATACAGCTGAATAACTTTAAGACAGGCGACACGATCCAGAGTTCAGTTAAACGAAAGACGAGTAGACAATAGAACACAGGGTATGAATACGAAGCACGACACACGAGGAAATAATGATTGGCGGTAATTACTAATCCTAGACAAATAAAAAACAAACGACACCAACGTAAAATGCACGAACATAACACCTACCGGTAGCTCATTGGATGCTGCAAATTCAGTCTGCAGTCGACAGTAAGATGTCCAGTAACGACATCAAGGTGTGTATATACATAATTCTCAATCAAGTGAGGAAGCTGATTTGCCAGAGCCCAAATGAAATACGCGAAATCATTCCTGACCCATTTTTCTGCAGGTATTTCCATCATTACCAATTATACATACGATTAACATACACACACAAATCAGCACCGTAACTGCCGCACCCCAAACCGAGCTCGATGGGAGGCCCAAAATTATTTCGTGAATTAGCATAAATCATAGAGTATTTTTGGAATATTTAAGCAATTTTTTCAAAATTCAAGTAGCCATTTATCTTTATTATTGGTTATTGGGCCATTACCGCGCCACGACCCACCAAGACATACAATCAAGTTTTAGGCCATATAACATGCGACTCCAAGAAGTGCGTCAGAACGATTGGCAGCGAGAAACGCTTGGCCGAAAAGGTCTATGCCAGTGCTCTTCAACCTTTTTCGACGTGGTACACCCTTTTACCGTTTGCTCAAAACTCGTACACCCCTGTTCATTATGGGTCTTCAAAAATGACAATTTTTCTCAAATCGTACTGGCTACTTGATAAAATTGTTAGGTTACCTAACTTAAGCCTACACACCAAATTTGGCTCAATTCCAACCGGTAGCCGCATTGCTACGGGAGAAGAAAGTTTCTATTTATTATATAAAATAAATAACGAAAAATTTGAAATTTTACTGTTCACCCCATGAAAGTATTAGGTTGTCTATAAAAACGATGTTCTTCAAATTTGGTTCACTTCCGACCAGTAGAAGCGGAGTTATTGCCGTCAAAAAATTTGGATTTGAATAAAATAGTATTTGGTCACAGAGTGTATTCGCAGCCAGTTAAGCCGCCCGCCACGCAAATTGGAATTTATTTCGTGTCAGCCGCAAAACAGCATGGCATTACGAACGTAAATCAACCTAAATGTAACAGTATTGGGGAGAGAGTAGGTAAAGTTACTGCTGCAGAAGCGGTAATTCAGATCAGCGATGATAGCAGGCGCACCAGCCTACTGCGTATCAGGCCTGCCCCACACCACACCACACACAGTCGATAGTAGCACTTGGGCTGCAAGAGATGTCAGTAACCTCAGATCGTATGCCGCTATACACAGTCTATTGTCGCTAATTTGCATCACTAATAACAAAATACCAAATTGCAAATGTATGGCGAAACATTTGACATAAAATCGGCATTTTAAAACAAAAGGTTTTCGATTTCAACATGGAAGCTGTTTCGACCCTGGCTGGCTAAGTCACTTCATTTATGTGCATTGCGGTATTTATTAACGTCGGGTAGGAAGTACCGATTCAAGAAGTCTGAGCTATCGCGGCGGTTCCCTCAAAAATCACTAAAAGACAAATGACTAGCTGAAAACATGTTTGTTAACTGCATACTTTCCAACACCAAACGGATCCATTGGTCTATTGCCAACAGCTAAATGAATAGGAGAAATGCTTATGACATCACAATCAAGCGGTGTACAGTATTACACTTGAGATAACATCGTACCATATTGCTCATTAACCTGTGCGTAAACCTGTAATGGCCCATAAACCTGCCTTTGTGATAGCTAGCCATCGGCTCATTGTAATTCGGATCTCGTACACCCCTGTACACCCCATCCAAGTGGTACACCCTTTGCAAATTCTGGTACAGGGTGTAGGGGAGATGGGGTACCGATGGATCAAAAATTGGAAAATGATCGCTGGCCCCGAAATGTTCAGCCGAAAACAGCAGATCTTTTGATGGCTCAGCACTTTGATACAAGCTCTACGTATCGCGCACATATACATGAATACCCGTCTTTTCAAAAAATATTTATGGACGTTCAAAATTTGTTGCTCGAACATGTCATCGGTCCCCACCCGGTGGGTCCAATGACACACGACCCGGGGACCTATGACACATATACCCTAAAAAACTCAAATGTGACTACTTTTCTTGCTCAGTATTATAATCTAAGCTGCAGCAAGCCAAAGAAGAATGTTTGGTCGCAATTGTGAAAAAATAGAATAAATATTAACTCAAATGTTGTCATAAAATCACGTTTCGATTTAGGCTCGAACTTATAAATTTGTGGGTACATACAAATTGCCCGAAATCGACAGTGTGACTTCCAAATACCTCGTTATAGCGATAAAACATCATATGCAATTATTAGATAAAGATTTTCTGTACGTAGGCATGTTTCATCGATTTCATGATTAGTATGCTTGATTATTTTGCTTGATTTGGCTATTGTATCATTGGTCCCCACCCTACGAATTTTATACATGAATCCAAAAAAAGTCCACTCAACGAAAGTACTGAAAAAATATTAGGTGCCATTATATAGCCTGATACAAGCCCTACACTTCACAATAAAAATTATCGCTGGTTTGTTCGTGTTGAAGGTTACAAAGAAAAATGTATATGTCGATCTAAATTTAGTTCAGACCCCCCAAAACAAAAATCATCTGTGAGAGACCCCATAGCTCGCCCACGTCTAATTTTTTTGTATGTGAGGAAAGATTTTGCCAGCATGCAATTGTAGACAAGTTCACGGAGTGTAATCATGGAGTTATCATAGAGAATTTTCAAAGTATTTTCGGTCCCAGTGATCCATCGGTACCACATCTCCCCCTACAACAACCCCGGTTGAAGAGCACTGGTCTATGCCCTTATGCAGACCAAAGACTTCGCTATATATACAAAATACATATAGGTTTACTTGTTCATAGGCGCCTAAATGACTGGCGCCGAATGTTCCTGTCTTTGCAATCTGAACCTAACAAGACAAATACCATCCCGCTAAGAAAAAATTTATGCCAGTGAAGAAATACCAATTTCAAATCGTGTGCGTCTCTTAGTTTAGAAGCCTACGTTTGGGCGGTTCTATATTTTTTAATATAGCAGACTGGAAGTCACGAAATAACATCATGTAACGAAGTCATATCAACGGTTTCGCCTGCCCGAAGATGTTTAATCATTATTTACGGGCCCTTCCGTTTTCAAGACACTTAACTCAGCTCTACCGATAAATCTAATAACGTGAGTAGAGAGGACAATAAATTGATAGCATATTATATATGCAATCGCCGATCTGATGGACCGATTTTATCATAAATTATCGAAAATCTTCGCGCGTGGCGCTGGCTCACAATACAGTACCGGTAATTTCGTGACAAACGCGAACAACGTGATGGGGTGGGTCGTTTTATCACCCTATGGAAGCCCAAGACCCACGTTTTTGGGGCCTGACGAGGTGCTGTTTCGTTCCTGCCAACGGGTATACGCCCGAAGATGTTTAATTATTATTGAGTCGACCTACCTTTTCAAACACACCTCACTCAGCTCTAACGGCAAATCTGATTACGTGAGCTGAGAGAAGATAAAAATTGATAACAATGTATGCAATTCCCGATCATACTGACCGATGAAAGCTTGAACTCTAGAATTTTTGCGCGCTTAGGCGGCAAAAGCGATCCACAAAATAAACTCCCAGTGAACATGATTATTAGTGGTAAACAGGGGTAAAAGTGTATCGCCGGAGGGGGGTCTGGGGGACGAAACCCCCCAGACGTTCGGACTATAACCCTATGGGGGGCCCAAGACCAAAGTTTTTTTGGGGGGCTGACGAAGTGCTGTTACGGCCCTACACACTATAGGAAACTTAATCCAGTATTACGCGATTCACGAACGAATCGCAATAGCGCGTAATAAAGGCATATTACTATTAATTATATCCTCTCGCACCCCATGTAATCGAATTTATTGCTATAGACTTAGCTCAATTTGTAGACATAAGTTTGTAAAGGAAACATTACACTGGTCAAAAAAAATGAAAAAAAATTTTTGGCAGAATATCTGAGAGCCGTTTCAGGGGCTTTCGAGATTGCTGATTACCAATATCACATTAGTTTTGCCAGATTGGCTCTTGTTCAGGATATATTTATACCCCTAAAAAAGCCCAAAATTACTGTATCTACCCCATTTCACTTGATAGGAAGAAAATCGTACTTTTTATTCTAATTTTATACTGCGCATAAAGAGATAGTTGACTATGAAGAACCCTCATGTCGTTCTCAGTCATTCTATCAATAAAAACATGACCTGGTGCGAAATATTTGTTTGTCAGCGAGAAAAGTGGAAGGAAGCTAAAATACGAATTGCTACAACAGCTAAGCCTAAACCCTACGCAAGCAAGGTTTAACGAGATAACCATAGAGCTCCCAAAGCGTCCAGCAACACATCTTATTGTCAAAGGCATAGCATGTTAAACTAAAAAGGACACGGCAGTTAAACAACTGAGCGAATATGGATTCGGAACGGTTGTCAATCAGACAAGAGTATTTTACAAGAATACTAACTATTACAACGGCTTCACTAACATCTGGATGGAGGATTTCGGTAAAGAAGATATGCCAGAAAGTATGATTATTAATGGTGTGAGATGCTGGACCAAGACTGCTGTAGATGCATATCAAAAGCGATGCTACAACTGTAAGGCGGCGGGTCATATGGTCAGAGATTGCCAAGCCGACAAATTGGAATGCGCGAAGTGCGGCGGGCTTGGCCATGGCGCAGAAACATGCAAAGCAAAACGTAGCAAAAGACAAAGCGATCACGAGGCTGGAATCGAAAAGGCTGAGGGAGTCAATGATCAAATCGCAGATAAACTTGTGAGAGAAAACTCAGACGAACCCCATGCTGGTGAGAGAATAACCGACGAAACGAACGAATCGACGAAAATAACAACAGAGAAACCAGTTGACCTGAATATGAGTCAGAATGAGGACACGAACAGAAATCAAACAGCGCCGAATAGACCGGTGATGACGAAATCTTACACATCACCGGACGCTGCATTCGGGAATGAAGACACAACATAAGAACAGTCCGTACATCCTCAGGTCAACGAGGAAAAACACGAATCAAGCAAATCAAAAAAAACACAGACGGCCGAAATGGCGCTCAATAAAAGACCGCCTAATGCCATCAAAGGACCAAAATCGAGCGCCAGCTGTGATAGGGCGGCGAAACAACAAAACGGAAACAGAGTAACGACCAGAAACACCACAAGCAACCAAGCAATAATAACAAAACCGAATATAAATGGGATTAAAAAAGACAACACGAAAAAGAAGACAGCCAGAATCCCGCAAGACCCCAAAACATAATCAATGGCGAACCTATTGAAGCTAGCATCGATTAACGTAAATGGATTATCAAACAGACTACAGGATTTGGAACAATGTATACAGACTTCGAATTTGGATATATTATTGATTCAGGAAACGCATAAGATCGATAATGTGGATATACGTAACTGGGCAGCCGATATAGGATTTATTATCTACTTCAACACAAAGAACGAAGTGAGACAATATTCTGGCAATGCGATAATGATCAAAGAACATCACGAAGGTAAAATTTTTCGTCACTACAGCATGATAGAAAACCGTGCACAATGCCTCTGCATTCAAATTGAAAAATGCCCAATAGCTATAATAAATATTTATGCCCCGTCTGGACAATCCGCAGATGCGAGAAAGTTACGTGATGGTTTCCTAATTCAACTCGAATCAGAAATCCATGAACTTGAAGTCCCGGTTATATTGGGTGGTGACTTCAACCGACTTATTGACAAAAAAGACACTCGAATTAAACAGAACCTCGATGTTAGAAGCGCCGAGAGACACTTTGAAAAGCTAACTAACGACGCGGAACTGATTGACGTGTTTAGGAGTAAACATCCTCTTGCCGAAGTATTCACTTACGTCACTGGAAAAAACGCGAGGAGACTAGATCGTTTCTACGCAACTCGTGAACTCGTGGGCCCTGTTCAGAATGCAGGACATGAAAATAACCTTGTGGCTGACCACATAAGTCCGACAATAACACTTGCAATTGAGCCAGGCACTCTATGGGGAAGAAAAAATTGGAAGTGTAGTAATGACCTTTTGCGAGATGAAGTGTACCGAGATATAATATCTAATCTCATAAGCTTCGAAGAAAATAATATCCAACACTGTCACGGAATTCAACAATGGTGGGAGTGGCGAGATAGCGCAGTGGTATAATCCGCGGCTGCAACACCAATGGGTGCGGGTTCGAGTCCGACCGAGGTCGACTTCCGAAATTCGATATCTAAGTGTTGGAGGTTTACCTAGGCTCCTCCTCACCACCTCATCAGCGGTGTCTTACAAAAGCCTAGGGGTGGGCCGTGCTATAAGTCGGCAGTTACGGAAAAATAAGAAGAATATCGGCCTGGTGTAAATGACCATAGCAGTCGACACACCATGAATAACCCAAAAACAAACAAACAAACAATGGTGGGACAGACTAATAGAATTGCCAACGTAAGCAAGAGATATGAAATAGACAAATATAAATCTGTGGCTCCCAGATAACGTATCAGAGGGTAAAGGGAAAATTGCGCATGTTAACCAAAATTGACCATTGCGAAGGTGAACCTAACACGATGAGACAATTTTGGCAAGAATTGAAGACCAGAAGGCGCAAGACCGAGCTTAAAGAACTCCTGCTCAGAGATGGAACGGTAACGACTGACCGTAATATTATTGCTAAACAGATTGAACAATTTTACGCAGAATTGTGGACCCGACACGACGCCATTAATTCGTACGTTCAAGTCGAATATCTATCATCGTATCAGCACGACCGCATGCACGGGAGAGACAATGAACAAACATCGGTAATACAATCTAGCGAAATATTACAAATACTGAAAGCAATGAACAGGGAAAGGTCACCGGGTTTCGACGGCCTAACAGTGGAATTCTACCTTGCTACGTGGCAAAACATTGGTTCGAGATTAGCAGAAATCATAAACAACGCGCTAATATACGGAAACATACCGCATAGCTGGAAACGCGCTAAAATTATTCTGATTCACAAAGGAAAGGACAAAAAGGATTTAGCGAACTGGCGACCCATTTCGCTGCTAAACACGGACTACAAAATAATGGCGAAAATTCTCAATAACAGACTGGTTGAGGAAATTACGAGCAACATCAACATGACGCAGAAAGTGGGAATTCCCGGAAGACAAATGGACGTGATACACAACAATGTGAGTGCAATTGTGAATTATCATCAAGAAAAACCTTTAGAAGGTTATATAATGACCATAGACGCAAGGAAAGCCTTTGATGAGGTGGACCAACAAATGCTTTTCAAAGTGATTGACAAACTGCCCGTCCCGGGAGAAACTCTAAAAGTGATCAAAGCCACATATGATAATCCTATTGCGACCCTCGAGGTTAACGGCCTCCAAGCAGCCAATGTAAATTGTACAAGGGACATTAGACAAGGATGTCCTTAGAGCAGTGTTCCCCAACCCCGAGTCCGCGGACTCATTTGAGTCCGCGGAAGGTCCTGGGTGAGTCCGCGAGCCCAGTAATTTTAAGTAACTTTATCGGCACACACGTTGACAGATTGTCAACCTTGTATTATGCAGTGGTGACAAATAGCGATGTCGACAGAATTCGTCACAGGCGTTGATCTAACCATTGTGATTCGCAACTTTCTTCACCTTCAAGTCACATAAAATAAGCCGAGTCAATGACTTGAGTCGAGTCATGCGTAATGACTCGAGTACAAGTCGAGTCAATCCAAATATTGACTCGAGTCCAGTCGAGTCATTTTCCCATTTCAAGAAAATGACTCGAGTCAAGTCGAGTCACAAAAAAATCGTGACTCGAGTCTGACTCGAGTCGAGTCATGACTCGAGTCATTACAACCCTGCTATGCACTAACGACAACATCAAAGGTATCCGAATCGACGGGATAAAGCATAAATTAGACCAATTTGCTGATGACGTCACACTGTATCTAAGAACAACTGACTCTATTACCACAGTCCTTAACGTATATCAAAGCTTGCATAGAGTGACAGGTCAAGATATCAACACAGACAAGACGGAAATCCTACCGCTGAACGAAAAATCACGTATCAGACTGCAAGAAACTGCGCACGCACATATGCTAAAGCCAGTAATTAAGATACTGGGCTTATACCACGGAGAAAGCGAACTGGAAATGAACTTCCACAGACTCTGACAAGGAGTCGAGAAAAGCGTAAGGCATATTAAATCAAAACGGCTTTCTTGGATTGGTAAAATAACGGCGATTAAGGCATACATAATTAGCAAAATAACTTTTTACATATGCTAACAAGCAAATTCCAGGCGACAAGCTCAAGCAACTCGAACGCCTCGTCTTCGGCCTACTGTGGAGTCCTGAGAAACTCGAGCAAAAAAGCAGAATGCAACTGATCAGAACTAAGCCAGAAGGAGGAATTGATATGCCAGATATCGAATCTGCAACACAAGCAAAGAGAGCAAAAAGACTACAACAACTGAGTCGACTCGAGAACCCAATTGATATCTGCCATGCAAAAGCGATGTACAATCTGACAACGAAGGTGGGCGATATAAATTGCAATTTATACAACAACCTCTACCCTCACAGAAATACATTGACGGAGGAATGGAAGAAGGAAAAGGAAATCTTCGACGTAATTAAAAGCCAATCACAAGATATACAAGAACTAATCCAGAAAGAAATGTACCAGATCCTTGTTAAAAAAAACGCAACAAGGAGGAAGCCGCATGGTGGACTGGAAAGAGATGTCTGGCTATACCAACCCAATATCAAATATCACATTGACAACAAGAAACGTGAGATTTCGTATCGCATTAACACTGAGAGCTACTTTACAGGCTCCAGAAAAACCAACGCAGGCTGGGTACGAAGAAATGACGCCTACTTGAAAAAAAAATGCAAATTCTGTCAACACGCCGAAGATACTCTGCGTCACACCTTCGCCGAATGTTCAACTTACAAAAAACTGTTCTCTCTTTGTAATACAGGATCTCGAGAACGACCTGCAAACGACTATTGACGCTACACCCGACGAGATCATGAGCTACGTCTACGACGGACCACAAGCTCCGACTATAATACAAGCTTTTATGAACGTGAAAACCCTTGTGTGGGAATGGAAAAATGCACTCGACATACAAAATGAATTCGCCCAAAATATTGACGAACGCATCTACTATATAAGAACTAAAATATACCGAATAATTTAAGCGAGCCCATTAAACGCTTGTGCGATAAATCGTATTGTATTGATCGACCCACAAAGCCCAACCAATCCACCTACAACCTATCCCAGCCCCCCAAACCTCCCATCCCATCCCTCTTTACCCCACCCCTAAACCACTAAACCCTCCCCCGACCTACCCTATCCACCACCCCCCCTACCCTATTCCTACCCCACCTACCACCACTCCACCGAATTTATATGAAAAACACACGCAAACAAGCGCCAAGTACTGTCGGCTCCTACTACGACCGCGACCACGAATGGACATCGACTGCTGCGATGAGATGAGCCGAGCGACTACGACCGCCAACTTACGACGGCGCCTACTACGACCGCGAATACAAATCCGACTTCGACAACGGCTGATACGAGATGACCTGATGAATGATGATGGGGAAAGACTTTCTTTATGAAATTTTGATATTTTATGTACATATTTGAATAAACATCTCTAAAACGGTCATACCAAAAACTCGAAAATTGGTATCCACAGCTATCCTGCTAGGCCAGTGGTTCCTAACCTTTCCTCCAGCGCCCCTGGGGGGCGCTGGCGATTTTGAATGGGGCGGAAACGCTCAGGGGGCGATATGGGGGGCGCTGGGCACAGGGGGGCGGTATGGGGTGCGCTGGAGAAAATGGCTTCGCAGTAGATGATGTGGTGGTAGGACATATCCTTAATGAGTATTCAGAGAAAATGAACACCGAAAACTTCGTTATATATAGCCTACAAAAGACATATAGGTTTAATTGTCCATGGGCGCCTAAATGACTGGCACCGAATATTCCTATGTTGGCAATCTGAACCCCAGAAGACGAATTACATCCGGCAGGGAAAAAATATATGCCAGTGAAGAAATACCAATTTGAAATCGTGTTCGTCTTTTAGTTTAGTACGATTGGGCGACAGGGATATCTAAAACTAGATATTCTTGTTGGGCGATATCCCTGTTGGGCGATTCTATATTTTTTGATAAAGCAGACAGGAGGCCACGAAATAACATCATGCAACGAAGTCATACCAACGGGTTCGCCTGCCCGACTATGTTTAATTATTAGTTACGGGCCCTACAGTTTCCAAGACACCTCACATTGTTCGCTCCACGTTTTGATGCGTCTGCGCACACTCAATAAACTCACTGCGCAGATTCTTGGACAACAGTGCGTAACGACTAAAAAAAGATCAAAACTTCGGATTAGTTGTGCGCAACGTAGATTTTCTGTGCACAGATACCATGTCACTGCGCACATGAGCAGCTTAGACGGAACATTGCACCTCACTCAGCTCTACCGGTAAATCTGGTAACGTGAGCAGAGAGGACAAGAAATTAATAGCAATATATATGCAATTCCCGATCTTACTGACCGATTTTATCATATATTATCGAAAGTTTTCGCACGTCGCACTGGCTCGCTAAACAGTACAGCTGATTTCGTGGCAAAACGAACAACGTGATGGGGGCGGTCGGTTTATCACCTTATGGGGGCCCAACACCCAGTTTTTTCGGGGGGCCTGACGAAGTACCGTTTCGTTCCTGCTAACGGGTATACGCCCGAAGATGTATAATTATTATTGAGGGGTCCTACCTTTTCAATTACACATCACTCAGCTCTACCGGTAAATTTGTTTACGTGAGCAGAGAGAGGATAAAATTTGATATCGATATACATGCAATTCCCGATCATATTTACCAATTCAATCATTATTTATTGAAATTTTTAGCGCTTCGCGCGTCTAGGCGGGAATACCTGGCTAAGTAAATGGACACCCAATGTAGATGACTAGTATCAGCAAATAGTGGATAACCGAAAGGTGGTCTGGGGGCGAAGCCCCCCGGAAGTTTGGTTTATCACCCGATGGGGGGGACTAAGACCAACGTTTTTTGGGGGCTGACGAAGTGCTGTTACGGCCCTGGTAACGAATTAATTGTACCTACGGGCACGCCCGAATATGTTTAATTATTAATTACGTGCCCACCATCTTCCCATACAACAGCTCAATCAGCGCTACTGGTAAATCTGATTACGTGGGCTGAGAGGATAAAAAGTTTATAGCGACTTATATATGTAATTACCACCTATACATTCATGCATTATAGAAAATTTTGTTACCTAGGGCGACCATGCCACACAAACTTTGCTCACAATCGAAACCCCATTACGGGGTTTTTGGGGGCGAAGCCCTCGGAAGTTTGGTTTATCACGCTATGGGTGCGCAAGGCAATCATTTTTAAGGGGGATGACGAAGTGCTGTTACGGCCCTCCCTCTTACTCATTGTCTTTATTACATTCCTTACAATATGCGGTTGGGGGGCGCTGGAGCACGATAATTTTTGAAAGGGGGCGCTGGAGGAAAAAAGGTTAAGAACCACTGTGCTAGGCGGTCAGCAATAACGGATAGCATGGAGGAGAGAAAAAAACGGTGGCGCAGACTAGATGACCTCACCGTCGTATCGCAACTCCGTCGTCAAAGCATCTCAATGGTACAGGCGAAAAAGAATATCTATCTATCTCTCTCAAAAAAGCAGTTTGTCAAGCCTCAAAATTGTACTTTTGCACAACGGAAATGCAAATTGTCCTGTATCGATTGGTCATTCTACCGAGATAGAAGAGGCGTGTAAAAACCAAATATATTGTTTTCCCTATAGTGTCCCTATCAAACGAGAAGGCTAAATCTGGTATTTAGGAAAGATTTCGGATTCAAATACGGATGCAATATTCTAATTTCATATTAGGAAGGAGTTCACTGCATTGGATTTATCCTAAGATGTAGTGAATAGAACTGTTTAGATTATCATGATCACAAAGCACCCAACTACAAACAGTTGATCCGAAAATTCTTATCTCCATATTGAAAACGAGTAACAAACATGAGCAATTGAGCATAAAAGTTCATTTCCTGTTCAGTCATCTTGATATATTTCCTGAATATCTCGTTGATTAGCAAGGGGGGAGATTCCACCAAGACATCAAAACAACAATGAAATATATTAGGGCAGATGAGACGAACATATTATGGCAGATCATTGCTGGAATCTTCCGAGAGACTACAGTAAATTGCTTACAGGAGAAAATCGTACAAAAAACAATTGTGCCTTGAAATAAATGAATAATATTATATTCCAACTGAATATTTCACAATTACAATAGGTGGTTGACGTAAAACTGATTGAATTACTGCCAATTTATTTGAATTTCTAGGTAAATACTTATATACAATGTTCCCTCTAAGCGGCGCACGTGCGCAAATGCGCAGTGTTGAAACGGTCTCTGCGCACAGAAATCTAAGCTGCGCACAAAAAATCTGAAGTGATGACTCTTTTTTTAAAATCTTTGCGCACTGTTCTCCAAGGTACCGCGCAAGCGCGCAGACTCGTGAAAAATTAGAAGGGACATTGCCAAGGGCAGATAGTGTTCTCGCTATTGTCTGAAACCGAGGTACATTGCTCACTGTGAAGAAATGATAATTTGCAATGACATGGGCCTCACGAAAGAGATTTTTCTTTTAGTATGGTCTCGTACGCGTCAGCGATACTGATATCATTTCAATAGCGCAGTCTTTTTCTGGGAATGGCGAAATAACATGGTTTAACAAAGTTATAAATATAATAACAATGGACTAACTTGAAGGTAATCTGCGAGAAACTAACGAATAGTATTCTTCGCGTGGCGTGGACATTGCATAAGATTTACTGTACAATTACATGCCGTGAATTGCCGAAGTCATCACTTCCATCAGGCAAATCTGATCACGTGTGATGAGATAGGATAATATGCAAAATATGCAAGTACAAGCACCAGTATTTTTGAAAAAATCCATCCCCTTGCAAACGTTTATTGGCATATCCTTCAACTGCGCACTGTGAGGCGTTGAATTAAATCAGCTTTTCCGCAGAACGAATTTTGATTTCATTCGAATCGTTTGAACGGGAATGTTCTGTCGATAAGGTCATACGCTAATATTGTTCATGCTTCGGTCAGACTTTAATATTCGTATCAATATAAATTACTGTATGTCTTGATAGTAATTAGTGTGTTGCCGGTATTAATAAGACGTCACATCAGTGTTTGAACGCGATAGGCCTACATCAGGAGTCACCAACACGCGGCCCGCGACCTGAATTGAAATTTCGGAAGAACGCTTAGTAAAGCATTTTGAAATGCTGATGATTTCAGTTTGGACATATTGTTGTTGGCATTCAATGTGAGCTATTCTCCTATGCCCCATCTTACTATTGCCTACTAGCCGTTACGGCTTCGGCGATTGTAATATCATTCCATGGAGGAAGAATTTCCAGATATGAATGAGCAATTGAGCATATTGCCTTGACGTTCTGGCCCACCATTGCCCAGACCGAGACGCTTAGAAAACGACTTCGGGCTCCCCAAAACACCAAGCTTTACGAGAAGATAGTTTTCCAGCATGTAAAGTGTCTATCTAATCACACTATCACAGTATAGATTCTTTAGTCCAGAGGTCTCAAACTCAAGTGTGCTCGCGGGCCAATTCCTACTTTTTGATGACGCCGCGGGCCGCAGTACCAATAATAGGGGAATTCAATGTATTTCAAAGTAGGCCTTATTTCCGGTTTGGAGCATAGGCCTTCTCCTGATAACTAGGCTATATTAATCATGTCATTACCGAAGTCAAGAATCAGCGTTTGATTTTACCTTCGAATTTTGGAACTGGTCAATAACAACTTGAACACAATGGATACTGTGCGATATAGCAATAGAAATGTGTAATCGCCGAAGAATCCATTGGTGTTACAGCTGTAAAGCGGAGGATACGACTAATTAATACTCGCCACATTAAATTGGCGATAATGACATATATAAAGATACCCAAGATGACTCAGCATGTATCCAACTATACATCAAAGGGGTAACATAATGCCGATGGCGGTTGCCATACCTACCTGCTTAGATATCTAAATAAGCTACGCAACGCAAGCTACGACTTTTTGATATTTTACCATTTCTTATACAAGTTTTCATAGTTTGTTAATAGTGTCCTATATGGTGTGGACACAAGCATAAATCTCACGGCTCGGTGAAATTGGTCTACGGCAGTAGTATATACGATCGCTCGCATGACGCAATGGGGTTCTTATGGGCCCGCTCGTGACTTGCCGCGAAAACTCGTGTTGGTGACCACACCCTTTTAGACCCCCTATCGCTGGTGACTTGCCATTGTTTCTTATGGGATCTCTGGTGACCCCACCCTTTCAGGTATAGGGCTCGCTCATGACCTGCCGTGAAAACTCGTAGTGATGATGGTACCCTTTCAGACCCCCTATCGCTCGTGATGTGCCAATGGTTCTTATGGGATCTCTGGTGATGTGTCATTGTTTCTTACGCGGTCTCTGGTGATGTGCGATTGGTTCTTATGGGATCTCTGGTGATGTGCCATTGTTTCTTATGGTATCTCTGGTGACGGCACCCTTTTGGGTATAGGCTGCGTCGGTGATGTGCCTGTCATGTATTCTTACGGGATCTGTGGTGATTCGCCATGTGTTCTTATGGGTGCGGCCGTGAATTGCCCTTTCGGGTGTAGGCATCTCTCGCACATCGTACTTTCGCATGTCGTACTTTCGCGTATAGGCTGTGTTGGTGATTCGCTATGTGTTCTTATGGTTGCGTCGGCATATCGTACTTTCGGGTGTAGGCATCTCTCGCACATCGTACTTTCGCATGCCGTACTTTCGCGTATAGATTGTGTTGGTGATTCGCCATGTGTTCTTATGGGTGCGGTCGTGATTCGCACTTTCAACCATCTCTCGCGTGGTGTTGAATAGTCACCAACAATAACCGCACAAACGGAAACGTGGCTTGTTGTGAGGATTAAGCAGTGCGACCTATATTTCGAATGACCTGCGTGTGGAATTGTTTCACGACCAGCCACATGCTACTATCGATTACACTAATCCAGTCAGCGCTATTACATTCAGGAGTATTCAGTATTCAGCAGCGACACGAAAAGCAACCAACAAATAACCGCGCTCGTAAATTAACACTTCAAAAAGTGTAAAATAGATTACAAATCCCGCGATCGCTAACAAGATAATGTCTCGGGTATAACCATTTTAGTGATTTGGTGTAAAAGACATACCGATCGCTCACAAGGTAATATTTCGGTAATTAGTTTGTCACAGAGCCGTCGCAGACGGTGATTCGAAAACCAACAATTTGACACTTTCTGGTGGTCGCTATATGTTTTGACACTTCGAACAGCGGCTGACTTTAGTTGCACGATAAGAATTATGAGAATATTCAATCAATGTATCAATTTGTCAAATCGAAATGAAATTCACTACACAAACCGAGTTGATTCGTATTTGAATGTGTTAATTCGGTACAATTCTAATTATTTTGAGAAATCTTTTCGTGATCTTTTGATTCGACCATAACCCGAATATTACTGACGCCGACTTTCAGCTACATCGAATTATTCGCACATTCCACGCCGCTGTTTTCACACTTATAGAATCAATACCAACTATAATTCTACAAGAATCAAGAATCACAAGTATGTGCATTATACAGTAATTGTCTTTATCAACATGAAATCAAACTCTTAACAAAAACACGCATCTTATCACTCGTCAACTCTATCATGAAAACCCTCGAACCCGTATTATTAAGAATGTTATAGTACGGTATCGGAATCCATTCGCGAGATGTACTAAAGGTAAATCCAAATAATCCAGAATGAAATATTTGGACTTGACATAGTGTGAATAGAAATAGGTTTGACAAACATGACTACCAACTTTGATCCAGTCACATTTCAAGATTACACTTTGAAACAATCCTTGAAACTTACAACTCTATTCACGACTGAGTTTTCCATTTGTCAAATAGAGTTTCAGTAAATACTATCGCGATATTTTAATGTGTTACTACACACAATAGAATCAATCAATGAAATATCGCCCGTTGTTGTAAATATTTCTATCTTGACAACCACTTATGCATACCGCGATCGAGTTGTGACGCGATGAGTTAAATCGGAATATTTCAATCTATTTGTCGAAACCTTGAACAAACTATCAGGTTATTTTTTGTTGCAATCGAGTGATTCCCATACACAAAAGAGTAAAATACAAAAAACCTTGTCAAGTCAATCCGTTTGTAACTTACCCAACCAAAACAAAAAGTATCGTTACGAAAAGTAGTCAAGACTACGCAAGTAATCACTACAACCAACAAACATATCAAGTTCGGTTTTAGGCATATACCACCAACTCGTCTTATTGGAATGTCAGCAACTCTTTACGGTCATAGTTACAACCACATTATCTAATTTACCCGACCAACTCGTCATGATCATTCCTCAAATCAACACAAACGCGATCACCGACTTGAGTTAACCACAAAACGGCATCAAGTTTTTAATCCACTTGTAGCTGACAGATTATTCGAATACATCGATGGAGACTATTATTGAACTCGTCGATATTGTTACTTCAACAAATTATCGCTTACGCCGACTGCGAAAGTTAATATCGAATGGTAAGGATTGATCACATATTTGTTGAACACAGACATGACAAAGAACATGATCGGGATTTTATAAACTAGTCATATTACTTTTCACATCTATCAATATCAGAATACAAGTCATCAAACTTTTTTGTTAAATGTAACATAGCACTTTTGGAATCGGATTCGTTATAGTCGTACAAATTGTATTAAACCCAACATCAAAAGGACTTTTTTAGTTCATTGAAATCAAATCATTCGTCTTCGACTTGTGCTTTTTTAGATTGCCCGCAACAATTCGTTTCGAGTGAGTTGTAACCAAAGTCGGGATATCTTTGTGTCCACAGATATGGAAGATGAATATAGCTAACACAATCACGAATCGACGTTTCAGAGTATTTCACGGATGTAATAAACTTGTTAGTGTCACCTATCTAAAAGTACGCACGCGTTCGATTTCCATACCGACTGTTGCGATGTTTAGGATTCACTTACAATAACCACGGGTGAGGATTTTACATCAATGTCGTTACTGTCGGAATTCACAACAGAGAATTGAAACATTACACAGGGTGAAAATATCTCTTTGATATCAAAGCACTACACCAAGTACACGATTAATACTCAACTCCGCTCACACTTTCTATATTACATGCTAAATGTAAAATATCACGAGGTCGCACTCTAAGACTTTGATCATTACAAAAGTAAATTGGAATATGTTTGCTAGATGCATTCAAATCAGCTAGAAATGTCTGGTGCACAACAATCGTAATATCAAGGAAGTACTTGCTACACTATAATTCACTAAACGTGTTTTGTATTGTTGTTCATTTGTAGTATTGATTGTTTTTGAACCCTCAAATAATAATTCCCGACATGAAACTAAGCCGCCGAAAGTCGTTACCATCACAAAGAAACAATTTACACGATGTTTGCCAAATGTATCCTATAGTTAGGGGAACTGGAATTATTTGTAAAACACACTCTGGTAAAGAAATCGAAAAGATATCCTACACCTAAATCTGATAAAACCATTTTGCACTTTGTGTTCGTCAGTAGTATCCATTTGAATTTTTCAATTTCCTCTCATCAAAGTAGATGTAATCATAGTCGCTAAAGAAATTACTTGGATGTGTTTGAATTCTAGACATAGTTCCAATTTACTCGACGCAAGACCCAAGAACAACCGTAGTTTACAACCGTGCACACATATCCAAAATATCGCACACTATGCTATTCCTAAAGTACAAACACCCGATACAAAATATTACTTGTTGTGTTGTTGCGGCATCATCTTCACAATATCACCCTCAATACAAATGATGTTTATGTGTAACATGCTATTGATTTGAATCACACCCACCTGACGGAGGAGGATTTACTCAATCTTTACAAAATGGATATTGACCAACATCACATCATCGGATTGTATCTGTTTTGTTGGATATGAGTTATGTTAGTTTAACAGTAAACAAATTTCACCCTCTTGGATTATGAATTCAATGCGTTAGCAGTCATTCGATATTTTGTTTGTGTCAACTAGTTACTTTGTATGTTACTCCACAACTCTTACAAAAGTACGAAGGATATTAACATCGCACTAAGTAATTAACTTTACTCGATATTCTCGCATTACGAAACTAAAGAATGGTTGGTTAGACTCTACAAACTGTTTCGATATCACAAGACCTTTATTGTCTGAATGGGTGTTCATGTATCTTAATAATCAAATAGTTCAACACAGAACTAGTACTAACAGAAACATCAGAGTTGTTTACACAAAAGTTTGTATATGTGCACAGTATGCGAATACCATGTGTAAGTCCAGCACAATTGCGGTATCCATCCGAGTTTAGTTAACACAAATTTATTACAACGGAGTCACGTAAACTTTCGTGAAAGAAAAGCATACTCACTCCCAGAAGGTTATGTCAATGCCATAGCAGTACCCCAACAGCAAAGTACATATGTTTTCTAGTCACGGTCCTTACATCTTTCACATAGATCAATCTACTTTGCTAACGAAAAGTGCTGAGTCATCACATGATCACCCTCACAACAAAACAGCTGGTAGATATTATCATTCAAAATATTCCTAACCCTTTACACACCAGTGACAAATCATACAACGAATATGTTTTGTGGGTCGAATTGTTGTTCAGCGTCAAGTCTCCATGTTGGAGCGTACATTAAAACAGCGCAGTCACAATCCAATTAAAACCACGAATCTATTTTCATTTCGTCACATACAGAAAAATAAATTTACTTTCCCAAAACATACTTGTAACCAATCGCTTTCATTAAACATACAACACCATAAAAGTATTTACTTTCTACAACATAGACATTCCGATGTAGTCAAGAAATATTTTTATTAATCAAAATCATCGACTTCTGTTTACGGCGTTAGTGTGTGCATGTCATATATGTGGGATCCGTATTAAAATGGACACGACGCGACTGAATGTAAGGAGATAGAAGTCTATCGCATAGATTTACATGCGGTCTTCGCTACGGTTTCAAAAAACTAATCATCTCTTTTGCATTGATCGAGACCGGCCATGATTGTGTTTGTCATATGCGAATGATAGGGTTACTGTCAAATCTACATACAACAATCTTAATCTTCTGACGATCATAATAGCAATTTCATTTTCCGCCCCTTCATAATTGTACAACTCGGTAACTACGTTTAACAAGACCAATCACACTACCGGCGTCGAACACAAGATACCTACCCAAGTAAAAATATCATTCTGGTTTGGACAACTGACGTTTACCTGTGTAAAATTATCATTTTCACTTGGAGGTCCACCGTTACCTAACTAAAATACCATTGTCCTTTGGAGATTTATCGTTTACCCAGTGTAACAATCCCCTTTTCACTTGGAAATCTATTTTTGGCCTGAATAACAAACCCCTTTTCACTTGGAAATCTATTTTTGCCCTGGATAACAAACCTTTTTCATTTGGAAATATATTTTTTCTCTTGGTAACAAACCTTTTTCACTTGGAAATATATTTTTTCTCTGGGTAACAAACCTTTTTCACTTGGAAATATATTTTTTCTCTTGGTAATAAACCTTTTTCACTTGGAAATATATTTTTTCTCTTGGTAATAAACCTTTTTCACTTGGAAATATATTTTTTTTTCTCTGAGTAACAAACCTTTTTCACTTGGGAATATATTTTTTCTCTGGTTAACAAACCTTTTTCACTTGGAAATATATTTTTTCTCTGGGTAACAAACCTTTTTCACTTGGAAATATATTTTTTCCCCGGGTAACAAACCTTTTTCCCTGAGCAACAAACCTTTTTCACTTGCAAATATATTTTTTCCTGGGTAACAAACCTTTTTCACTTGGAAATATATTTTTTCCCCTGGGTAACAAACCTTTTTCGCTTGGAAATATATTTTTCCCTGGGTTACAAACCTTTTTCACTTGGTGATCCGTCGTTTACCTGAGTAAAAATATCATTTTCCTTTGGGGATCTGGCGTTTACCCAGTGTAACAATACATTTTCTCTTGGTCATCTAGCTTTTCCTAGAGTAACAAAACCATTTTCATTTTGAAATCTGACAACCACACCGACAATTTGATATTTTTGTATTTTCTTACAGCGAACAGCGACAAAATATACACCAACAACGACTCCGATACATTTGTCTAATCAAATATTCACTTGTGTTGGTGCATCCCATCAAAATCGTCGGTTACCCACATGCAATGCGCTCTTGTACACAGAAATGCATGTTTTGGAAAATTGGACAATAGGCTTCGATAGTTCTGTGATGTCCGGGTTCGTGCTTTGGATTTTCCAGAGTCAAAATGTCCGAATAAAACACCTCCTTGACGATGGTTGGTATGTGGATAACGGTGTTTGGAAAACGGTTGGATTTATGTCACCCATCGCGATAACAATTCCAGGTCGAGTTTTCCCCCGCGCGTTTACTATATTGTGTCTTTATTGGTCAATGTATGTCTCGACATTCAGTTTGAAATCGGAAACCCTGATAAGTATGTAACCGGATCCGGATATCAACTCTGAATCGATAAACCAATGAACAATATTCAAAGTAAACATGTTACATTCCACGAAAAAATACCATCCAGACATACGTCGCGCTTGTTTGCCCACATCAGTATACGCGTAAATGGAGGTGTGTGACATTGCATGCAATGTGTTGGTATACAAACATCGATCCACAGACATTATCATAGCCGGTAGTTTTGATGTAGATCGAATGTCATCACACCCGATAACAATACCAATAAGCCACATTGCCATGACTCTGAGTCTGCGCTATTACATCGATATTTCGATACCGTTCACTGATTTACTCGATGGTGTTATCGTGTTGTAACATTACAAGATAGTCATGGCCCTATCTCCGGACAGACCACCCAGACCAATTGGATACATCGATCAATGTGTTGTCCACACCGAAGTTTTCTGCTGCAGCGTTTGACCATGGTGAACTATCGAAGTGGTGCTCGAAATGATTGCAATCAGTCTTTCAGTCACGATGCATGGATGTCGCTACTCCCACATAACGACTCCAGATAAATATCGTGCAAATCTCGGACTGATACTGTGATTCAATAAGGTGTGTTTTTGTGGAATAAAGACTGCAATCGTACACCACAATAGAAATCATAAAACACATCATCGTAAGGGTCCAGTTCGTCCGGTGTCATTTCGAAACGGTCGTCGCCACAAGAGATCGGTATCATTTTGAAACGACATCGTCACAAGTCTATTGACGCCGATTCTGTTGGTCATGTCAATCCGTTTCACAATCCACCGTTTTTCAACTCCCCGCACCATAGTGTTACGACACAGACAAGATGCGATGGTGGAAATAATTAATCACGGAAGGGGCACTTCAGTGTTGTTTGACATGGATTTTACACCCGATGAACCTAACATTCGAGCGATGCATTGGAATGACGCTTGTATTATTGATGTCGAAGGAACAGAAATGTATCGATTTATTGGTTTCGCACATATCCAACAAAAATCTGGGTATATGATTGTGCATGGTTCGCATATTCCACTGTGAACGCTCTATTGGTATATGTTGTACAGTTCACTTTCACCGTCGTGCGAATAACCCATGTTACGGTTCCATGTTTGTGTGTCTGTCTGTCATACTTCAGATTGACTCAGAGTCATTGCAATGTGGCTTATTGGTATTGTTATCGGGTGTGATGACATTCGATCTACATCAAAACTACCGGCTATGATAATGTCTGTGGATCGATGTTTGTATACCAACACATTGCATGCAATGTCACACACCTCCATTTACGCGTATACTGATGTGGGCAAACAAGCGCGACGTATGTCTGGATGGTATTTTTTCGTGGAATGTAACATGTTTAATTTGAATATTGTTCATTGGTTTATCGATTCAGAGTTGATATCCGGATCCGGTTACATACTTATCGGGGTTTCCGATTTCAAACTGAATGTCGAGACATACATTGACCAATAAAGACACAATATAGTAAACGCGCGGGGGAAAACTCGACCTGGAATTGTTATCGCGATGGGTGACATAAATCCAACCGTTTTCCGAACACCGTTATCCACATACCAACCATCGTCAAGGAGGTGTTTTATTCAGACATTTTGACTCTGGAAAATCCAAAGCACGAACCCGGACATCACAGAACTATCGAAGCCTATTGTCCAATTTTCCAAAACATGCATTTCTGTGTACAAGAGCGCATTGCATGTGGGTAACCGACGATTTTGATGGGATGCACCAACACAAGTGAATATTTGATTAGACAAATGTATCGGAGTCGTTGTTGGTGTATATTTTGTCGCTGTTCGCTGTAAGAAAATACAAAAATATCAAATTGTCGGTGTGGTTGTCAGATTTCAAAATGAAAATGGTTTTGTTACTCTAGGAAAAGCTAGATGACCAAGAGAAAATGTATTGTTACACTGGGTAAACGCCAGATCCCCAAAGGAAAATGATATTTTTACTCAGGTAAACGACGGATCACCAAGTGAAAAAGGTTTGTAACCCAGGGAAAAATATATTTCCAAGCGAAAAAGGTTTGTTACCCAGGGAAAAAAATATATTTCCAAGTGAAAAAGGTTTGTTACCCAGGAAAAAATATATTTGCAAGTGAAAAAGGTTTGTTGCTCAGGGAAAAAAGTTTGTTACCCGGGGAAAAAATATATTTCCAAGTGAAAAAGGTTTGTTAACCAGAGAAAAAATATATTCCCAAGTGAAAAAGGTTTGTTACTCAGAGAAAAAAAATATATTTCCAAGTGAAAAAGGTTTATTACCAAGAGAAAAAATATATTTCCAAGTGAAAAAGGTTTATTACCAAGAGAAAAAATATATTTCCAAGTGAAAAAGGTTTGTTACCCAGAGAAAAAATATATTTCCAAGTGAAAAAGGTTTGTTACCAAGAGAAAAAATATATTTCCAAATGAAAAAGGTTTGTTATCCAGGGCAAAAATAGATTTCCAAGTGAAAAGGGGTTTGTTATTCAGGCCAAAAATAGATTTCCAAGTGAAAAGGGGATTGTTACACTGGGTAAACGATAAATCTCCAAAGGACAATGGTATTTTAGTTAGGTAACGGTGGACCTCCAAGTGAAAATGATAATTTTACACAGGTAAACGTCAGTTGTCCAAACCAGAATGATATTTTTACTTGGGTAGGTATCTTGTGTTCAACGCCGGTAGTGTGATTGGTCTTGTTAAACGTAGTTACCGAGTTGTACAATTATGAAGGGGCGGAAAATGAAATTGCTATTATGATCGTCAGAAGATTAAGATTGTTGTATGTAGATTTGACAGTAACCCTATCATTCGCATATGACAAACACAATCATGGCCGGTCTCGATCAATGCAAAAGAGATGATTAGTTTTTTGAAACCGTAGCGAAGACCGCATGTAAATCTATGCGATAGACTTCCATCTCCTTACATTCAGTCGCGTCGTGTCCATTTTAATACGGATCCCACATATATGACATGCACACACTAACGCCGTAAACAGAAGTCGATGATTTTGATTAATAAAAATATTTCTTGACTACATCGGAATGTCTATGTTGTAGAAAGTAAATACTTTTATGGTGTTGTATGTTTAATGAAAGCGATTGGTTACAAGTATGTTTTGGGAAATTAAATTTATTTTTCTGTATGTGACGAAATGAAAATAGATTCGTGGTTTTAATTGGATTGTGACTGCGCTGTTTTAATGTACGCTCCAACATGGAGACTTGACGCTGAACAACAATTCGACCCACAAAACATATTCGTTGTATGATTTGTCACTGGTGTGTAAAGGGTTAGGAATATTTTGAATGATAATATCTACTAGCTGTTTTGTTGTGAGGGTGATCATGTGATGACTCAGCACTTTTCGTTAGCAAAGTAGATTGATCTATGTGAAAGATGTAAGGACCGTGACTAGAAAACATATGTACTTTGCTGTTGGGGTACTGCTATGGCATTGACATAACCTTCTGGGAGTGAGTATGCTTTTCTTTCACGAAAGTTTACGTGACTCCGTTGTAATAAATTTGTGTTAACTAAACTCGGATGGATACCGCAATTGTGCTGGACTTACACATGGTATTCGCATACTGTGCACATATACAAACTTTTGTGTAAACAACTCTGATGTTTCTGTTAGTACTAGTTCTGTGTTGAACTATTTGATTATTAAGATACATGAACACCCATTCAGACAATAAAGGTCTTGTGATATCGAAACAGTTTGTAGAGTCTAACCAACCATTCTTTAGTTTCGTAATGCGAGAATATCGAGTAAAGTTAATTACTTAGTGCGATGTTAATATCCTTCGTACTTTTGTAAGAGTTGTGGAGTAACATACAAAGTAACTAGTTGACACAAACAAAATATCGAATGACTGCTAACGCATTGAATTCATAATCCAAGAGGGTGAAATTTGTTTACTGTTAAACTAACATAACTCATATCCAACAAAACAGATACAATCCGATGATGTGATGTTGGTCAATATCCATTTTGTAAAGATTGAGTAAATCCTCCTCCGTCAGGTGGGTGTGATTCAAATCAATAGCATGTTACACATAAACATCATTTGTATTGAGGGTGATATTGTGAAGATGATGCCGCAACAACACAACAAGTAATATTTTGTATCGGGTGTTTGTACTTTAGGAATAGCATAGTGTGCGATATTTTGGATATGTGTGCACGGTTGTAAACTACGGTTGTTCTTGGGTCTTGCGTCGAGTAAATTGGAACTATGTCTAGAATTCAAACACATCCAAGTAATTTCTTTAGCGACTATGATTACATCTACTTTGATGAGAGGAAATTGAAAAATTCAAATGGATACTACTGACGAACACAAAGTGCAAAATGGTTTTATCAGATTTAGGTGTACGATATCTTTTCGATTTCTTTACCAGAGTGTGTTTTACAAATAATTCCAGTTCCCCTAACTATAGGATACATTTGGCAAACATCGTGTAAATTGTTTCTTTGTGATGGTAACGACTTTCGGCGGCTTAGTTTCATGTCGGGAATTATTATTTGAGGGTTCAAAAACAATCAATACTACAAATGAACAACAATACAAAACACGTTTAGTGAATTATAGTGTAGCAAGTACTTCCTTGATATTACGATTGTTGTGCACCAGACATTTCTAGCTGATTTGAATGCATCTAGCAAACATATTCCAATTTACTTTTGTAATGATCAAAGTCTTAGAGTGCGACCTCGTGATATTTTACATTTAGCATGTAATATAGAAAGTGTGAGCGGAGTTGAGTATTAATCGTGTACTTGGTGTAGTGCTTTGATATCAAAGAGATATTTTCACCCTGTGTAATGTTTCAATTCTCTGTTGTGAATTCCGACAGTAACGACATTGATGTAAAATCCTCACCCGTGGTTATTGTAAGTGAATCCTAAACATCGCAACAGTCGGTATGGAAATCGAACGCGTGCGTACTTTTAGATAGGTGACACTAACAAGTTTATTACATCCGTGAAATACTCTGAAACGTCGATTCGTGATTGTGTTAGCTATATTCATCTTCCATATCTGTGGACACAAAGATATCCCGACTTTGGTTACAACTCACTCGAAACGAATTGTTGCGGGCAATCTAAAAAAGCACAAGTCGAAGACGAATGATTTGATTTCAATGAACTAAAAAAGTCCTTTTGATGTTGGGTTTAATACAATTTGTACGACTATAACGAATCCGATTCCAAAAGTGCTATGTTACATTTAACAAAAAAGTTTGATGACTTGTATTCTGATATTGATAGATGTGAAAAGTAATATGACTAGTTTATAAAATCCCGATCATGTTCTTTGTCATGTCTGTGTTCAACAAATATGTGATCAATCCTTACCATTCGATATTAACTTTCGCAGTCGGCGTAAGCGATAATTTGTTGAAGTAACAATATCGACGAGTTCAATAATAGTCTCCATCGATGTATTCGAATAATCTGTCAGCTACAAGTGGATTAAAAACTTGATGCCGTTTTGTGGTTAACTCAAGTCGGTGATCGCGTTTGTGTTGATTTGAGGAATGATCATGACGAGTTGGTCGGGTAAATTAGATAATGTGGTTGTAACTATGACCGTAAAGAGTTGCTGACATTCCAATAAGACGAGTTGGTGGTATATGCCTAAAACCGAACTTGATATGTTTGTTGGTTGTAGTGATTACTTGCGTAGTCTTGACTACTTTTCGTAACGATACTTTTTGTTTTGGTTGGGTAAGTTACAAACGGATTGACTTGACAAGGTTTTTTGTATTTTACTCTTTTGTGTATGGGAATCACTCGATTGCAACAAAAAATAACCTGATAGTTTGTTCAAGGTTTCGACAAATAGATTGAAATATTCCGATTTAACTCATCGCGTCACAACTCGATCGCGGTATGCATAAGTGGTTGTCAAGATAGAAATATTTACAACAACGGGCGATATTTCATTGATTGATTCTATTGTGTGTAGTAACACATTAAAATATCGCGATAGTATTTACTGAAACTCTATTTGACAAATGGAAAACTCAGTCGTGAATAGAGTTGTAAGTTTCAAGGATTGTTTCAAAGTGTAATCTTGAAATGTGACTGGATCAAAGTTGGTAGTCATGTT
Organism: Botryllus schlosseri; assembly: GCF_051294905.1. Classification (NCBI taxonomy): domain Eukaryota; kingdom Metazoa; phylum Chordata; class Ascidiacea; order Stolidobranchia; family Styelidae; genus Botryllus; species Botryllus schlosseri. The sequence goes on from NC_137236.1 coordinate 25,741,042, forward strand.
TGTCAAACCTATTTCTATTCACACTATGTCAAGTCCAAATATTTCATTCTGGATTATTTGGATTTACCTTTAGTACATCTCGCGAATGGATTCCGATACCGTACTATAACATTCTTAATAATACGGGTTCGAGGGTTTTCATGATAGAGTTGACGAGTGATAAGATGCGTGTTTTTGTTAAGAGTTTGATTTCATGTTGATAAAGACAATAACTGTATAATGCACATACTTGTGATTCTTGATTCTTGTAGAATTATAGTTGGTATTGATTCTATAAGTGTGAAAACAGCGGCGTGGAATGTGCGAATAATTCGATGTAGCTGAAAGTCGGCGTCAGTAATATTCGGGTTATGGTCGAATCAAAAGATCACGAAAAGATTTCTCAAAATAATTAGAATTGTACCGAATTAACACATTCAAATACGAATCAACTCGGTTTGTGTAGTGAATTTCATTTCGATTTGACAAATTGATACATTGATTGAATATTCTCATAATTCTTATCGTGCAACTAAAGTCAGCCGCTGTTCGAAGTGTCAAAACATATAGCGACCACCAGAAAGTGTCAAATTGTTGGTTTTCGAATCACCGTCTGCGACGGCTCTGTGACAAACTAATTACCGAAATATTACCTTGTGAGCGATCGGTATGTCTTTTACACCAAATCACTAAAATGGTTATACCCGAGACATTATCTTGTTAGCGATCGCGGGATTTGTAATCTATTTTACACTTTTTGAAGTGTTAATTTACGAGCGCGGTTATTTGTTGGTTGCTTTTCGTGTCGCTGCTGAATACTGAATACTCCTGAATGTAATAGCGCTGACTGGATTAGTGTAATCGATAGTAGCATGTGGCTGGTCGTGAAACAATTCCACACGCAGGTCATTCGAAATATAGGTCGCACTGCTTAATCCTCACAACAAGCCACGTTTCCGTTTGTGCGGTTATTGTTGGTGACTATTCAACACCACGCGAGAGATGGTTGAAAGTGCGAATCACGACCGCACCCATAAGAACACATGGCGAATCACCAACACAATCTATACGCGAAAGTACGGCATGCGAAAGTACGATGTGCGAGAGATGCCTACACCCGAAAGTACGATATGCCGACGCAACCATAAGAACACATAGCGAATCACCAACACAGCCTATACGCGAAAGTACGACATGCGAAAGTACGATGTGCGAGAGATGCCTACACCCGAAAGGGCAATTCACGGCCGCACCCATAAGAACACATGGCGAATCACCACAGATCCCGTAAGAATACATGACAGGCACATCACCGACGCAGCCTATACCCAAAAGGGTGCCGTCACCAGAGATACCATAAGAAACAATGGCACATCACCAGAGATCCCATAAGAACCAATCGCACATCACCAGAGACCGCGTAAGAAACAATGACACATCACCAGAGATCCCATAAGAACCATTGGCACATCACGAGCGATAGGGGGTCTGAAAGGGTACCATCATCACTACGAGTTTTCACGGCAGGTCATGAGCGAGCCCTATACCTGAAAGGGTGGGGTCACCAGAGATCCCATAAGAAACAATGGCAAGTCACCAGCGATAGGGGGTCTAAAAGGGTGTGGTCACCAACACGAGTTTTCGCGGCAAGTCACGAGCGGGCCCATAAGAACCCCATTGCGTCATGCGAGCGATCGTATATACTACTTACGGCCCACTTTTCGTTTGGTCAAAGGCAATTTGACGTTAATGTGTGACCGGCTTGTCCAGCATTAAATTTGATAAAACGGGTATCAATGGGAAGTTATCAACGTATTGATTGCTAAAATATGGATTTTATTCTGTTGGTGGCCCTAGAACTCCCCAAAAAACCTCGAATGTTGCATTGTAAGTGAGTTTGGTATCGTGACGCAACGATGCCGTCTGAGCAGCTCAGGAGCAAATGCGCACAAGAGTGAGATGTGAATGCTCAATCGATTGCGCAGCAATGGCCAACACGCTTGCAGCTTGCGGTGCTCCTCACATGCTCCAAGACATCAATGCTGCATCACAATACCAAACTCACTTGCTTATTTTGGGGAGTTCCAGGACCACGAGCAGAATAATTTTTTATTTTCGCAATCAGTACCGCAGTAGCTTTCGATTGATACCCGTTTATCAAATTTCATACTCGGCAAGCCGGTAAAACATTACCGTCAAATTGCCTTCGACCAAATGGAAAGTGTGATGTACACTAATTTCACTGAACCGTGAGATTTGCTGGTGTCCAAACCATATAGGACGCCATGGTTTGTTGAGTGCGTGGTTGAACCAAGTCACAAAAGTCATTCTCTGATTGTAACATTTGACGCGACGACTGCGAGTACCAGTAATTCTACAGAAGGTCGCGCCTCGCGCTCTAGTCCAAATTACAATTTTCAGTCACAAATCATCAACGGGTCATGTATTGCGATCATAAACAAGTAATGTCACGTAATAGTTGATCTTCCACTGCGTGGTAAATTTTGAAAGTGATGTATTAGTGAAGTTGTGCGAGTAGTTTCAGGCTTCTGGAGTAGTTTTAGAGCGAGTTTTAAGTTCTCAAAGTAAAAAAAAATTCGAGTTAAATATTGTCGAATACTTCGAAATCCAAAATGCCGTCGCGGGCCGCACAAAATGGTCTCGCGGGCCGCGTGTTTGAGACCTCTGCTTTAGTCCATCGATGGTGAATCTGAGGCAGTGGAAGGGAAATTATGTGGCCGTATACACTTATTTGGAATAGGATGTGTTGGCAGCCGTCAATATTCAAATTGAATTTACGAATTGATTCCCTAATTCATGAGAGGCTTGCATTATTCTTGAAATTCTGAAAGGGACTATGAACAATTTGGCCACCCAAAGATGCAGCAACGGCATTGATAACTTTGCTAAATTTTCTTAGACACCCCCTATGCATCAACTCTACCGATGAAGGATAAATATTTGATTTAATATGCGAAAATTTACTAATATCAAAGATGAAATACACTCAAGAACATTGAGAAATTTTTCGCGCTTCGCGCGACTATAATTTGTATGCTTATGGTCATTCAGAAATTGACTAATCAGTAATCACGATGTGCTCGTCGCCCATGTTAGCGTTGTATTGACATAGAGTTATCAAAACGTGGCCGTTAACCAGCGTTGCCTGTTTGTATATCGATATAGAGGCCATGCGGCCCGCGGCCTCGGCAAATTTTGAAAAGTGGCCCGCGACCCGTTTTGAGTTGGCGACCCCTGGCCTACATCGATGGCATGTATTGATTTGAAGTGCGTTTTGGTGCCAGTAGTGTGTGTATATCTACTAGTAATATATATGTCACCATGTATGCACACGGATTTATTGTGGCGTCACATATGGTTGCACGAAATTACGATTAGCCGTCTATAGCAGTGATTCTCAACCTTTTTCACTTCGCGGACCGGTAAAATTTCAAAAGATATTCGGCGGACCGGTGGACCTTAAAAATTCAAATTAACCCAAGATGTAATGCATGCAAATGCAGCCGTTTTTCTGCAAGTATGGTGCTAGAGCAGGAGTGGCCAACCGTTTTGCTCTTCACGGCCGCATCTCGATTACTTATATGGATTCCTGGACATAGTCGTAATGAACTAACTGGACGCGAAAGACCTGTGTTCAACTGTGCATGTCCATTTCCGGCGAACTCTGGACTTATCAACTTTTTCATATCGTCTTGATATACGCACCGAATTCACTACATAGTGGTCATATCAGAAATACTCACTGGGAGCGATCATGATCGTGCGAAGCGCGAAAAATTTTTTACGCGTCACGAATGAATTTCGTCATTAATATTCGTAGTTTCACATATTACTCCTAAATATTTATCCTTTCTCAGCCAATGCGATCAGATTCATCGGTAGAGTTGATGAGGGAGTGTTTTCGAAAATTTAGGGCAAGTAATAAATGTTGATGCATCTTCGGGTGGCCCAATTGTTATTATAGTCACTTTGATGGGTGATGTTATTTCTTGACCTCCCATCAGGATTGTCGGTATAGTGGAAAGATCTTGGAATCTCCCAACCGCACCAGAAACAAATTACTTTTGCAACGATCGCACGATTCCAAGTTGGTAATTCTATATCAGGTGCATCATTTTCCTCCGCCCTTCGCATCTGTAGTGTGGGGCTCGGATTGCAAAGGGCGCTATACGGTTATATAAAAAATCGAAAATGAAGTCGCATTGAATCGTGCACAGCGCCAAGAAAATTTCAAAATTATTGAAAATATATCAAAAATTCGGCAGTCTATCCGTAATTTCAATTTTCAAGTCGACGGCCGCCAACAAATGCTAGTTGAAATAATTGTCTACGGCCGCCCAAATTTCCTTTTACGGCGGCAGGGAGGCCACCCTGTACTAGAGAGTGACATTTTGAGGGTTTTGTTCGTAATGGAATATGTTTGTGATGGTATTCATGTGATTTCACTTTAGTGTCTGCTGAGTCGAGGTAAAATTGAACTGTCCAAATAGACATAGGCAGGCCGTGTTATTTTTGGCATATGCCAAAACTGCCAAAAATAACTTATTTTTGGCATTTTTCGATTTTTATTTTTGGCTGTTTTGGCATTGCCCTCTAAATAGATAGTTTCAGCCTCAAATTAGTCACAAAAACGCTTTATTTGGGCTAGTTTGTCAAAAGACACCACAAAATGTGCAGCATCCGCGTATAATCAGTGCCAACAAACAATAAGAAAAAACCTAACGATTACATAGGTTAATAATATCAAACGAAACCGCAAAATGTGCAGTACCCATCGGAATCGGTGCCAATAAGCAAAAAAAGAAAGAAAAGCCTAACAAACACGCTCAACAGCTGATTGTTACAGCTGTTGAATAGACTTAAATCGTTTGCACTGTAACAGTGCTTCCAAACTCAGGTCAGCTAAGTTTCTCCTAAATTCATTTCTCGCCCAGCGAATCTGGGAAATATCGGCTTCAACAGTAGCCGTTGAGGGAAAGAATGTTGCCAGTCATCCACAAAAGGTTTTCGGTGCTTCAAAATCTTAGGACGGCCGAACCGGCTTCCAGGCATCATGAAAAGAGATCACTTCGCCAGTGCCATGGATCTCATCGCGGAAAGAATTTTCTTCCCGGTCCTTTTCCATGAGTTTCCTGTGTTGTCTCTCAACACATTCTATTTAGTAGCCCGACTATCATTTCTCCTTCAGTCTACCGATATATTTTCGGTGGACTTTTGTCACTTCAGGAGGCTTTAATATTACCAACTCGCAAGGAAGAGACCTGGGAAGGTTAGCTTGTTTAAGAACATTGACGCAACAAGACTGTCTGGCAAAACGAGACTATGCAGCTCAGAAATAGCCAGACAGTTTGTTGCGTCACAATGTTCAACTCGATCACAATGCAAAAATCGTGGTTGATTTTGGGGGTTCCAGTTCCATGAGCAGAATATAATTTATATTTTAATAATCAGTACTGTGGCAGCTTCTCATTGATACCCATTTTATTAAATTTAGCGCTCGACAAGCCGGTCAAAAATGCTCGTAAAATTGCCTTTGGACAAATGGAAAGTATGACGTAAACCAAATGCGGTCAACCGTTCAATCCCGCTGTGCCCACACAACACCATGCTTTCACCCCTAATGGGTGGGCTGGACCCAGATTAAGAAACTTGCCTTTCACAAACGCTCTTCTCGCTTGTAACGTGATCCTGTTAACACAACACCATGAACGAAATACACTATTTGGCAGGCCGTGTTATTTTTGGCATATGCCAAAAATTGCTTATTTTTGGCATTTTCAAATTTTTAATTTTGGCAGTTTTGGCATCTGGCTCCTGAAATGCCAAAAATAACACGGCCTGGACATAGGCTAATTTTGCTTCAAAGGCCGTGGATTAACCGAACACGGCAGCTCGAATAATATTCTTCTCTTCGACAATATCCAGAGATGGAGCGGTTTGGAGTAGGACCAGGCACCTTGTCGAGCTGTCTTGCTCAAATCCCACTACTACCAGACGTAGCCTACTACGAGTACAAGGCGCCGCACGAAAACACCTGACAACAGCGATACCTGGCCATCCACAAAACTAATAAATCGAAAACGAATGATTGCACGAATTGCGCGGTTTAGCGAGTCAGGTCTTACTTGACGAGTCGCTCGTATGTCCTCACCAGAGACAGCGTGATTTTTAAATTAAATAGAACATGTTTCCGAGCCTAATCTTACCTCACGTAGTTCTGCAGCAGTGTAAAATTTGACGTTATATTTATTTTACCAATGGACAAGCCTTCAACATCTTGCATTATAAAATTAGGTATAAAATCCTAGTATTCCTCGCAGACCGGCAGTAAAGTCGTCGCGGACCGGCGGTTGAGAACCACTGGTCTATAGTACTTGCGGTTACAAGCGTCCATTTGTGTCGCAACAACTGTTTTGGCTAGCTCAGTGGTTCCCAACCTTTTTCGACTCATCGCCCCCTTTTCAGGCTCAGCGCCGATCATCGCCCCCCAGATTTTGCGAACAGAAAAATCGGTATACAATCTGTAATCATCGGCGGGTTGACTAAAAAAAAGATCAACTTCTCAACTTTTCGGCTCGTTGTCGAATTTTACACTTTTGCAACTAAATTTCCGTGGTTTGACTAAAAAAATGTCATTCCGACGACTTGACTACAATATAGCCGTTATAACGCGTCATCGCCCCCTTCGTAATTTTGCCCCCCCCCCCCTAGGCAGGCAAATCGCCCCCTGGTGGCGTTGGAAACCACTGGGCTAGCTGCATGACTGTGTGTCCACTGGCCAACGTTGCGTGAATACTCGCTAATTCTGCTTGTCACTAGTATTTATACTGATCGCTTTTAATGATCACAGAACGAATGGGTAGTTTGTTATGCTCATCCCTTCACCAAGCCAAATTAACAAAGAAGTGCGAGCCGTTTTCAATTGAATGGTTGTCGGACCATGTGAAAACGGAAGACATAAGTAGGTACGCCCGAATACCTTTAATTACTATTTAGGGGTCCTATACCTTTTCCGACACACCTGACTCGATCAGCTCAACCGGTAAATCTGATTACGTGAGCAGAGAGAGAGCATAAAAATTACTTGCAATATTCCAACGCAATCATGAATTAGATAAATTTTTTGCGCTTCGCGCGTTCAGGCGTCACACCTACCCAACGGACTCCCAATGTAGATGAAAAGCAGCGGCCAAAATACACAACCCAAGGGGGGCTGGGGGCGAAGCCCCCCGGAAGTTTGATATATCGCCCTATGGGGGGCCTGGTTGCGCACTGTTGTCCAAGGGCCTGCGCAGTGAGTTGGCGTGTTTGCGCGGACTCGTGAAAAATTAGAGGGACATTCCTTATGTACATGTACATGGTATCGGTAAAAGTCAATACCTGTGATAAACCTAATACCACTAAATATAGTTCTGTTACTTTATTTGGATTTAAACGGAGATATGATATTCTTTTTCGCCTGCACCATCGAGATGCTTTGACGACGGAGTTGCGATACGGCCCCATGAGGTCATCTAGTCTGCGCCCCCGTTTTTTTCTCCTCCATGCTATCCGTGATTGCTGAGCGCCTAGCAGGATAGCTGCGGATACCAATTTTCGAGTCTTTGGTATGACCCGGTCGGGGATCGAACCCACGACCTACCGCTCGAGAAGCCGGACGCATAACCATTACACTATCTCGCAAGTCTTCTATGTGTAAAAATAACGAGTAGATTGAACTTTTAAACTTTATTGTACGACTGAGCCGATTTTCTATCCAGCCACTAGAGCAAAAATGAGATATTTCAGTAAAAATAGCCCCTTGAGTTATCTTCATAACAAGAGGTCCTTTTAAAAAAACAAGGTCGTATTCGAAATCAGTGCCCTTCAGAACCCCCACAACCACTCTTACTTTGTCTACCTAAAAATATGTTTTGACCAGTGTTATCATTTCAACTATAACATGCAATTTCAATTGGTAGGTGAAACTGTATTATATAATCATACCAAAGACTTGAATAATAATCCACTTACCGAAAACATTCCTACGAGCGCTTCTTCCCCTGCTCTGCGGAGTGATATATCCTGAACGCAAATGAAAGGAATCGGTCGGATAATTGTTATTTGTATAAAAAATCAGTGCTAATGATACATGTATCAAAAACAAACGGCGAAATTGGGCATTTCGCCTATTTTCACCAGAGCGTAGGTTGCCAATTTGTTAATAACAGTTGAAGATATGACTTTACTCCCATTTGAATGTGCTAACACTAATCAAATGTGGGAATTTTATTGTTAGGGATGGTGTGAACCTCTGAATGGTTCAAGTTCGTGCGAACGCGAACCATTTTGAAAGGTTCTGTGTGAGCCCGAACGTGAACCTCATGACGTTAGGTGACGTCATATTGCTAACTCCAACCCTATATTTCAGTGAAGTGATAGCCTATATTAATATACACGATACCTAGCGACGAGTAGGGCCACATAATGCCACAATACATAAGTTCATAACGTTTTAAACGTCGCCAAATGTATCAACTGGGCAATCAAATGATATAATAATCCCATAAAATCAATATCTTCCGTCGCCTTGCCAACAATTTCGACGAGGACTTGCAAGGGAATATAAGCTTACGCCTTAATGGTCTAGGCCAGTGGTTCTCAACCGCCTGTCCACGGACCGGTGCCGGTCCACGACGACTTTCCAGCCGGTCCGCCAGGCATTTTACAATTTTATACCTTAATTTCAAGATGCAATATGTTGAAGACTTATCTATAATGATTATTGATAAAATAAATAAAACATCAAAATTTAAACTGATTGAGAACTTCGTGAGGTAACATTAGGTCTGGAAACATTTGACTTGAAGTTCAAGCAGTGTCATTTGACGACATGCGAGCGACAAGTACGAGATGACTCGCCAAATTGCGCAGTTAGCACGATGATGCAGTAGCCTGGGCCCTATCGTAAATGCCGCACCACAAACCCTTAATTGAAGGGACCGAGCTTGAAGGGGGCATAAAGGTATTTCTTAAATGAACAAAAATTATACCCTGTTTTAGTAAAAACTTCATCCAATTGTTTTCATTTTTTTACGCTTTGTCCTGTTTTGTGTCACTAAATATCTTGATTATTGGGTGCCCTTCTGCCAAGAGATACGCATGATTTATAAGATTAGGCATTTTCGGCGTCAGTCATTGCCGCACCACGACGCACCAACACATGATGAAGTTTAGGCTAACTGCCCTTTGTAAGTCAAATTGTCCAGAGGCACCGAAATGACTGGAACTGAATTTCGTTGTCATGGCAATCTGTAACCCACAGGAACAACGCCATCCCACAGAGAAAAGTGATTTTCCAGTGAAGAAATAGCAATTTGGAATCATGTGCGTCTTTTTGCTTAGAACGCTTGTGCGATTTCAATATCTATTCACTATATAACAGACAGTAGGTCATGAATTAATGACAAGCAACGAAGTAAATATTGTAACACACCAGCTCGAATATGTTTAATTTGATTACATACCCTAAATTTTCCAAGACGACACCTCACTCAGCCCTACCGGAGAATTTGATAATTCTGAAAGGATAAAAAAATTATAACAATATCTACGCAATTACCAATATTATTGATTGATTCGGTCATGAATTATAAGTACTGGTGAAAGCATCCATCTAACTGTGGGGGCCCAAGACCAACGTTTTTCGGGGGGTTAACTGACGACACGTCTTTTCGGCACTGGTTTTGTGTATAGCCATTGGCCATTTATAGCTGTTGCTAGGTGTTTTCGTGCGGCGCATTGTATTCGTAGTAGCAAGAGTAGCCTCGCCTGGTGGTAGTGGCTAATGAACATTCAGCAACGTAGCACGACAAGGTGCTTGGTTCGACTCCGAAACACTTCTTCTCTCGATATTGTCGAAGAGAAAAGATTATTCGAGTTGGCGTGGTCGATTAAATCCACGCATACTGCGCGAAAGACTGTAAACCAGTGGTTCTCAACCTTTTTAACCTCGCGGACCGGTAAAAGTTCAAAAAATATTCGGCGGACCGGCGAACTTTCAAAAATCGAAATCAACTCAAAACGTGTAGTAGCCTATGCAACTGTTTTATGCAAGTATATGATGCTAGAGAATGACATTTGAGGGGTTTGATCGTAAATAAAGATGTCCATGATGGTATCCATCTGATTAGTGGGTCTGCTGAGTCGAGGTAAAATTGTCCTGCCAAAATAAACGTGCTAGCGCCGGGAGTCGTTCACAGTCTTCCACGCCGAAGGTCGTGGATTTAACCGACCACGTCAACTCGAAAATTGATATTCTCTTCGACAATATATCGAGAGAACAAGCGCTTCGGAGTCGAACCAAGCACCTTGTCGTGCTACCTTGCTTATTGCCGACAACCACCAGTCGTAGCTTACTCTGGCTATACTATGAATTAGGAATGGTGAGAACGTGACGTTCACGTTCGCGTTCTGTGTGTCAACCTCGGAAATTTAGAGGGTGACGTTCACAAACGAAGCTTCGTAGGTTCTAGGCTGTGAAACTTTTTAATATATTAAAATTTTTCACATAACATCATTGGTTCAAATTCTTTGCTTTTCAACTTTGGGCTACTATGCATGACGCTGGCAATATAAAAAAAATCAACAATAATCGAGCATGCACCTTGTCAATCTCAAATATTTCACTAGCTTTGAGAAAATAGTTTGATCTAAATATCCAGCTTTCCGTTTGTGAATACTTAGTGACTCTCTACTTCGAGCATGACCCTCAGTCCCACAACGTCAAGATGGAAATACGCTACATCTAGGACTAGGTAGTCAGCGAATCATCCTCCATATTCCACCGATCAATGAAGTTGGTATGAAGAATACATCACTGTCTACTGTGAAAAATCTAACAGGCGTATGGGATCGATCAGCATTTTATATGTTTATCGTATCGTAAAAACCAAATCTGTGCGATCGGGATGTTGGTTACTGTATAACGTGTTAATAGAGTAATATCGGAAGCAAGTATACAATCCCGTTCTACACTTTATCTCAATATCAGTATATCTATAGTCAGATGTGTCAGACATTGTCAGGTCTGGAACAAATCGTTGAGGTGTAAGCTTGTATTCCCTTGCAAGACCTCTTCGAGATTATTGGCAAAGCGACGGAAGATATTGATTTTAAGGGATTCATATCAATTGATTGCTCCAGATGACACATTTGATGACTTTAAAGTCAGCCCGTACTTCAGCATTGTGGCCTCAGTCGTCGCTGTACATTAATATTTCACTTCACTGAAATATAATAGGTCGAAACTTGCAATTTGACGTCAAGTAACGTCATAGGTACACGATCGCGTTCACACAGAACTTTTCAAAAAGATTCGCGTTCACACGAGCCTGAACCTATCAGAAGTCCATACGATCCCTACTATGAATGCAATGCGCCGCACGAAAACACCTGACTACAGCTATACCTGGCCAGTGGCCATCCACAAAATCAGGGCCGATAGTCAGCCTAATTGCCCAAATACGGTAGTCTTGGGCCCCACAAAGCGATACACCAAACTTTTAGCTAGGGGGCATCGTCCCCAGACCCAACAGTTGGTTGTTTCCGCCAGGACTTGCGAACACATTCAATCTACTGAGGATAAGCAGATAGTTTTCTATAGGTTATTCATGACTGAATCGGTCAATAAAATTGTTAATTTCATATATATTGCTGAAAAATTGTACTCTATCAGAATTATCAGATTTTCCGGTAGAGTTGATTGAGGTGTCGTGTTGGAGAATTTAGGGCACGTAATAGATAATAATTAAGGCCGTAAGGTGCAGCTAGACTTGCAAAATTTTCAAATTGCGATATTTTCTAAACAGTTGATCCTAGATTCTCAAAAATTGATGTGTGAACTATTCATACCCAACTTCATATACTGTATCAATTTCAGCATTTCACAATAATTCCTTGGGCCAAAATTGGGGGGAGATTGGTTAATCGGACGGTTAGTACGAGGAAACGCCTGTCTCATCGATGGATGCTAAGAGATTCTAACCAATGCTTTATAAAGTGTCCTGAGGCCTGTAGGCACCTGGTGAACTACTTGAAACTAACGAATTTTCGAAAAAGTTGATAAAATATTTGTTTTGTACCAGTACAGTGCCGGATTTTCGATTTTTTTAAATAAAATTCAGATCATAAGTAGCATTGCAAGTACACTGAAACTCCTAGAGCAAAAACAATAAGTTCACCAGGTAGAACAGTCTTACTGCTTGTACTGAGCCAAGTTTGATAAGAATTGAAGGTCTTCTGATATCAAATTTTCCTCTCCCCGTGACATCATATTACGAAAAACTAGAAATGGGAGAAAATCAACTTTGAAAATTGAAAAATATTTTGGTGAAAAAGTAAAGCAGGTATTTAAAATTTGTTGCTTTTAAATGGTGCAGGCAGGCTTTAATCAGTACATAGCCAAATTTGAAGACAATTGAATGTGCCTAAATGCAAAATAAGTCGTGTAGAGTATGAGTGATTTGATCACTTTTTACTCAAAACTGCTATACCACACTTAAAAAATTTGCAAACCTTGATTGGAAAATAGTTAGATGTTGTCAAAATGAAACAACATATCAAGAATACTGCGACATTGTCAAAATACCAATTTCAGTTGGTATGAGTCAACATACTACACTCATATTTCCCCCCGAGATCTTTCAAACATACAATTTTTAGCATCAACATTAGCAGCAACATCATTATGCATCCGGCACTAATTTGAGTTGCATAACCGTTATGCATAGCCTGTGCAGTTCCAATATCCTTTGCCGGATGAGCCACAGTCAGGCAATTCACAATATTTAGAACAACTGCATCAAAAATGTAGAAATTCCGAGGAAAAACGATTCCGCCGAATCCAAACCACCATTATCAGATGTTGAAAGCTCCAATCTTTTTCAAAGGATTTCTTCGATTATTCAGTTCAGGAACCACTGGTTCTTTTCTATCATGGTTTCATCTTTTCCTATGCCAAATGACTTCGTAGTGTATGGCTTTGTCCTAATCGTGAATTAAGCTATCAACAATATACCAATGCATCTTGAAAAATATACAATATGATGAACAACGCTCACAATGTCAACATCAACAGCTTTCAGCTCTTCCCAGGTTAGCGATCGGCAGCTAGGCTGCTGGCCAGCTGTATGTTTTGATAGTCACGCCTCATCGATCAGACATATGGCTCTTCTATTTATTGTATAAAATCAGCATTGCAGAGTGGTTATAGACAATTTCGAGCGAGTTTGAATGAACGAAAGTGTATGGGGGTGACTTTCTCAGAAAATGGGATATTTCAAATCGTATTTTAACATACTTCTAATTCGAAATCAGACAAGAGCAATGCATTTTTGAAAAGAGCTAGTTTCATAATTTAAGATTCTGCAATAAAAAAAATTTGGAAAATTTTGTGATTCCAGCTGCACCTTAGGGCCTTCATATTCGGGTGGGCCTCTTGGACTAATTACCTAATTAGTCATTGCCACTCATTTTTCGTCAAATGACACGGGTTGAACTTCAAGTCAAATCGAACATGCTCCCAGACCTAAAATGTTACTTCACGACATTATGAAGGAGATTAAAAATTGGTATTTGTTTTATTTTATCAATGGACAAGCCTTCAACATACTGCATCCTGAAATTTTGTTATAAAATTGCAAAATACCTCGCGGACCGGCTGGAAAGTCGTCGCGGACCGGCACCGGTCCGCGGACCGGCGGTCGAGAACCACTGCTGTAAACGGCTCTCGGCGGTACCAAGTATGTCTGGGAAGGCAATTTTACCTCGACTCAGCAGACTCCATCACCGGAAAATCACATGGATACCATCACAAACATAATAAATTACAATCAAAATTCTCTAGCACCACATACTTGCAAAAACGGCTTTAAACAATACATTTTGGGTTAATATCGATTTCTGAAAGTCCACCGGTCCGCCCAATATTTTGGGTAGTAGTATATAAAAGCTAGAGCAGAGGCGCAGCAGCATTTGATCACGTGACAATTTTGAATTTCAAATCAAACAGAGAAAAAGCGCGCGAAAGAGTTATGTCAATACCACTTATATGCGGGACAATGGGTGACAATAACGGGTGTGTGAGGAGAACGAAGCGTGACAGCATAATGGGGTGTGTGTGCTAGCGACCGTTATGGTATTGCACAATGGGTAATACCCTAGTCTGAAACTAGCGATATTGCACCATACACAGCCTTGATCACGTGACAAGTTTGCAATGACGCGCGTCTGAATTTACTTGATGATAGTGGGAATCTCTCACGTGTGTCAAAATGTATGATTTGTTTGAATTTTACGGTAATGAAGCAGGCGAGAGCGCTACGTCCAATCAATCGCCTCGGCTCTTAATTAAACAAACGCGTCGCCCGCCCGCCCGTCGCGCTTCATTGAAAAGTAACGTTTATTGCGTCTCTAGCGCTTGCATGAGAGGACAATGGGTGACAATAGATGAAATGATATGACGTATATAAGAGTATGTTTTCAGGCGCTCCAATCTACAATGGGTGACAATAGGTGTCAACACTTGACGCGCGTCCGAAGAGGTGAAATGTCATTCACGGTAATGTATGTACAATTTACTTAATGATGCTGGGAATCTCTCACGTGTGTCAAAATGTATGAGTTGTTTGAATTTTGAGGTAATGACGCAGGCGAGAGCGCTAAGTCCAATTAATCGCGTCACCTATTATTAAAACAAACGCATCTAATTATTATTTATAAATAATTTGAAGACGGACCGCCCATCGCGCGTAAGATACTTTAGATCAGACATGGAAAAATCCCCAACAACAACAATATATACTAAAGATAACACTCGGAAGAGAGAGAGGAAAAGAGGGTGAATGCTCTTGAGGTATATTCTACCCCTGGCTTATTCCGAGTGAAATAAGTTTGCATTACGTTAACGGAATGTATGTTCAAAAAGTTTAACTAATTATTATTTATAAATAATTTGAAGACGGACCACCCACCGCGCGTAAAATACTTTAGATTAGACATGGAAAAAAACCAACAACAACAACATATACTAAAGATAACACTCGGAAGAGAGAGAGAGGAAAAGAGGGTGAATGCTATTGAGGTATATCCTCCCTCTGGCTTATTCCGAGTGAAACAAGTTTGTATTACGTTAACGGAATCTATTTTCGAAAGTTTAACTAATTGTAATGTATAAATAATTTGAAGACAATCTGTTGTTGATATTGCAAAATTTTGTATTGTATTTTGTGTTGCTTCTACAAATATGCGATGTCTTTTAAATTGTTGCGTATTAGATGAAGATACATTAAACTCGTTGTATAATGCTCTCCAAAATCATGAGGTGAACATCTGGTCTGCATCTGTTTTGTTTTATAACAGCTGATGTAATCGGTAACATAGTGTGTGCTAGTTTTAATAATACTCAAGCATGGCATGTCATTAACCGATCGAATTTATCATCAATAGAGTATTCTTGATCACGTTTACTGATAATATATCTGTGCTTATGAGGAAGAGGGTTTCCATCGCTCATTTATTCATTCTAATGGTAGTTCCCGCAGTTTCTACATTATCCTATTGACGTTTATTAGCATATACCAGTTTCGAGATCACGTACCGAAATTGACAAAATTGTTCGGTCGTTAACAATTATTTCTATGACTAATTTTATTACAACCTTATGGTGGTTTTCAGTCTCTAAAATGGTTCTATGCCAATTCCGAGAAGAACATTACCGAAAATTTCAGTATAGAGAATGGACACCTGAATGAAGGAGACAAGAAAACTTTATGGAAACAATTGCACTCGTCCTGTAAAACGTTATTTTCGGAATAAATATGTATCTACACATGATAATTTGGTGTTCTTATTCATTCACTTTATAATGCTTGTCGTGATCGCCATGGACTGATAAGAAAGTAGGTAGGTACATAGGACAATAACTCAACGCAGGTTGAAGTCAATTTGCTCACTTGAATGCATAGATGTATAGAATCTTCGAGAAATTATTCCCTCAAATAGTAACAGCATATCCAGAATTTAGATTTGTGTCATAAACACAGTATTTAATCTTTTGGGGTTGATTTTACCGGTTGGGTTGCTGTAATTTATATGACGACAGTGAGGAGTAAGTACGAATTTAGACTGCTTTTTAGTGTTTAGCCAAAACTAGACCTTGAACACTTACTGTTTACGCATTCGGAAAACGCTACTTATTGTACTTGAGTAAAACGTCAACTATATCATGATAGTGAAAGTACTTTTTCAATGGTCTTGATGAAAGGTAGGAGTTCAATCAAAATTCTACAATGCATTTTCGTGATGCTGAATGAATTATCACGACGATAACATAGCAAAATAAATCAATTGATTCATGAAGTAGCACTATGGGATATCACCGTTATAAAAATTACCCTTCGACATGACTTTTTCCGTTGTCAGAAATTGTAGTGTCAATATATTTCCAATGTTTGGTGCTGCTACGCGTATTTACTCATATCATGCCTACAAGCATTCTACGCATTTTATCTTATGTCGATGGGCTTCGTATCATTACGGATATGCAGGGCATATAGTATTGTCAATCTATTAGTCCAAATTTCCCACTTAGGTGAAGCACCGCATGACTTCTGGTTATAAACAGTTAATAACATTCGGACATGCGTAATTGATATGTAAAATACTATTTAGCACACGTGAAACTCAATTCGCTTCTAAATTTATCTAAGTTATCACATTTCACCCAACCTCAGCACTACGTCTGTCGCGGACGTGGTCATGTCGTATAATACCACTAGAAATCCATATAGCTTGGTTGTCTAGAGGTACCTTTGTACATACTATTATTTGCAAACACTGATAGAAAATGTTATTTGTAGTGTGTGAAACTGGATTCATTTTTCATAGTTATAATCCGATATGATGAAAAAGTAATACCAGTCACAAAACATCTGATATTAGAAACAATCGTCATGGCACATTGAACAAATTTCACCGCCGCTGAGGTTTATTATCTCGGTTTGTTGGAACTACAATTGAACAGCGGCTGGCTACCAGTAAAACAAGAGGTATTGCTATCCTCACAGGAGCTATTACACGATTTGCATGGAAATTCGTTTGATGTCCATGTTTATTAGGGCTCTTCAAAAATTACTTTTTTTCTTCTCACATCGTACTGGCTACTTGATATTATTGTTAGGTTACCAAATTCAAGCCTTCACACAAAATTTGGTTCAATTCCAACCAGTAGCCGCATTGCTACAGGAGAAGAAAGTTTTTATTTATTATACAGAAAGAAGTAGCAAAAAATTTGAAAATTTATTGTTCACCCCTTGAAAGTGTTAAGTTGTCTATAGAAACGATGTTCACCAAATTTGGTTCAATTCCAATCAGCGGAAGCGGAGATATTGCAGTGGAAAAATTTGAATTATGAATAAAATTTTATTTACGGTGAGCAGTTCTCTGATTTTTATTATAGTGGTACCCACTGTAAATACTATTTCATTCAAATCCAAATTTTTCGATGGTAATAGCTCCGCTCCCACTGGTTGTATTGAACCAAATTTGGTGAACATCGTTTCTATAGACAGCCTAACACTTCCATGGGGTGAACAGAAAATTTTCAAATTTTTTTTTGCTATTTCTTTTTATATATTAAATAGAAACTTTCTTCTCCTGTAGCAATGCGGCTACTGGTTGGAATTGAACCAAATTTGGTGTGTAGGCATAAATTAGGTAACCTAACAATAATATCAAGTGGCCAGTACGATTTGAGAAGAATAAAATGTCATTTTTGAAGACCCCTAATGTATATACACCTCTATGCCTCTGTATTTGTTAGTGGCGATTGTGATTGGACTCTCCGATGCGACGGTTAATAACATCGACAATGAGGTAGTGAGCAAACTGTATTGTCAAGGCAATCTTATAAATTTACCCACCGCCTGAAATTTAAATGAGATCTCAGCAGGTCAGTTATGTGGTAACAGAGGTAATAGCTGACAATTCAAAACCTCACACGAAATCAGAGAAAGTTTTATTCCTGCCTGCGATAAAATTTAAAAAAAAATGTTTGTTAAGAATTGAAAACGATCCCCATGTCAAATCATACCAATCGTAGACGTATTTGCGTCATGTCCGCAGAGATAAAAGAAAACTTAATTTCTTCTTTGAAGCAGAGAAAAGCCTAGTTGAGTGCTCCGGAAAGGTAGAAGTACTTCGTCATTGCGCACCTATGTAAGACTGTGGTTGCTGCTATGCGCATTCTGGTAGTTGGCCTTTGGCGTAAGCCAAAATAGTTCAGAACCACTGTGCTAGTGTGCCGCGAACTATTTTTCATTTTCAAAGTGTGCCGCGAGGTCAAAGAGGTTGAGAACCACTGCTATAATTTATATGACGACAGTGAGGAGTAGCTACGAATTTAGACTACCTTTTTAGTGTTTAGCCAAAACTAGACCTGAAACACCTACTGTTTACGCATTCGGAAATAGCTACTTGTTGTACTTGAGTAAAATCTCCTATGCCATGATAGTAAAAGTACTTTTTCAATGGTCTCGATGAAAGGGAGGAGTTCAATCAAAATTCTACAATGCATTTTCGTGATGCTGAATGAATTATCACGACGATGACAGAGCAAAATAAATCAATGATATTAAAGTTATAAAATTAGCCTTCGACATGAATCAACCTATTGAAAATTATCTTAAGAAAACGAATATTATGACCCACTACTACCAAACAGGGTGATATGGACTAATTTATTCCTTTGTCAGGAATGGTTATACTTCTACTTTTCAGACGTCGTAGCTTCATGCTCTGTTCATATTGCATGTTGTTCATTTATTTCGCGAGCTCGCGATTGGTTATCGACTTTCTGTTTCTGAAGAAGTTGTTGATGGAAGGTACTCGGTAACGAATTACTCGAGGTTATCAGAGCTTACTCTATTACGGTTTGCCTATCTGCTACATAAAGCAACCGAATACATAAAATGTTTCAGACAACAGTAAATACGCTACGTCTTCACAAAAGAACGCGAAGAAAGCATGTTTCACATAGTATCACGGTAAGAATTGTAATCAAAGCTCACGTGGCTACGAAGGTGTCAGCAAGTAAAATCAGCAAGTCTATATCCGGCTTCCGGCCCTGATTTAGTAATCGACTCGACCAGCTTTCATCACAAACTTTCACAAATTATTCAATAACAATGACCAGCTAATAAAAGTCGGTAATGTTTAAGTACGTTATCATCAAGTCAATACTTGATTTGTTGTAAATATACAACGCATGCATTGGTTTATTCTTGCCTAAAGCGGATTTAGAGATCTTGACAAAGGTATTGTGATTTATGGGTGTGGAAATTTCCTTGTAACCCAATATTCCCTATGTTCCCGATGGTCCACAGTTAATATTTTGGTATCAGATTGTATAACTCCAACAGTCGTATCGAACATACACTTTGCCTTATTCCTGGATAAAGCCGCAAAAGTTTAAGTATGAAAAGTTCCTTTTAAAATAATTTTATTTATGTTCCCGACACCTCATGACTACTAATTATAATGAGAAATTTTGAAATGGTCGCAGCTAACACAAAATGACTATAATGACACCACTCATGGCTAGAATCTTCAAAACATATATTCCATCACCTTGATTCAGTAGCTATTATACGCATTTATTCTGGCAATTTAACTGGTGATAGTGGTGCTGTATTATCCCTGAAGTACTTTCTACCATACAAAAACAAATTGCAAACGAAATTAGTTCATCCAGAATACTGTTCAGGCAAATGTTGAAGTAGTTGTAAAACATCACGACTTCAGTAAGTAGTACAAGTAGACAAAATCTACCCGAGTACCACGAGGAAGTATCAATATTCCAAGCATATATAATATCTCAAAAACGTGCCGTGATAAAGTAAAAATAACGTCAGATTCGTGTTCAGCACCCCAAATTGAGTATTATTGACCAACGAAGTCCTGCCACAAAAATCGTGTAGACCAGTGTAATAGTGAGTATAGATATTACATTCCGTAAGAAATAATGGTATATACAATTGCAGTCCTCGGCTGTTGTTTTATGGAAGTCTTCGTAGGTCTGTATGGGAAAATGTCTATTGCCATGTCAATATCTCCCAAACCACTTTAGTCAGAACTAAGCCAATGCGCACATATCATATATTGTATTGGAGTTATATTATTTATCACCAAAATCGTACCTGTTAAACCACAGAAACCTGAAGAAAACTTGATTATAAAAGTTATCATAAGATCTAATTGCTCCAGTTACTCCGCTATCATATTTTGACTTCACGAGAAGATCCGTTATGTTACCTCCGATGTTTGATACCGATATCCTCACAAAATGTGATATTATCGACACTGAATTGACACTAGCCCCTGAATTTCCCCACCCGCTCGCAATTGGGATATGTTTTATTAACCCTCGCTGCACTAATAGGGGTTTATGACGAGACGGCTCTGTATGTACCATGTATTGCAAACAGATATTATTGCGATAAATGATTTTTTCCAATCTTCTCGAATTCTACTGGGGATTGAGTCCAACTGTCCGACAAATATTACATTTAATATTTGTGAGAGTGATTTGCATAGCCATGTGACACTTGAGGTCGTGTGAGTAAATGCTTCACATATCGCATGTATTGTTCTTTGAGATTATATGCATTCTGATATGACGTTTCAGGTTACTCTTTCGAGAAATTTATTTACCGCAAATATCACATGAAATCTTGTTTTTTCCGAAATGCATATCCGAATGGTGTTGGAAGTTACTCCTATCGAGAATTTTCTTTCCGCAAATGGCACATTTATATAGGAGAGCGCTATGCCTATCGATGTGTCGTTTGTAGGCATCCTTTCCCATATATTCTTTCTCACAAATTTCGCATGCAATCTTTTCCATGTCGCCATGTAATTTCA
This sequence comes from Botryllus schlosseri, assembly GCF_051294905.1. Taxonomy (NCBI): domain Eukaryota; kingdom Metazoa; phylum Chordata; class Ascidiacea; order Stolidobranchia; family Styelidae; genus Botryllus; species Botryllus schlosseri. The sequence continues at coordinate 25,762,000 of NC_137236.1, forward strand.
TATGTCGTGTAAAGAACCATTTCCATGAAAATGCTTTACCACAAATTTCGCATTCACACTCTTCCACCCTGATATGGACATTCATATGACGGGTCAATAAACCTTTCAATCGGAATGCTCTATCACAGATTTCACACTTCACACAGCCGCGAATGTAGATTGGAATTATTGATGTAGTAAATCTTCGGACAAAAGTATCTTCCCAAATCAGCTGGATGAGTCAACTTACTCTGTGTACCCATAAGAATCCTCCGGTTACTTCTTAAAAAAGTAAAATCTAGAGAAACGGTTGAGTTTAGTATGCAGTGCTTTGACGTGACTGTGAAGTACTGAATTAACTACAAATAATCGACTCGAAGAGTTGCATCATATGCGCACATTACAAAATTTACTTCAGTACTCCTGAAAGTAGAATTACTTTGTTCCTGATTATATTTGTATGGTTCGATGATATGAACATCTATCAACGATTTCGACAAATATTACAATTCAGTGTCTGCAACTAGAACTACTTAACTAAGTCGCAACTATAACTATAACTAAAACTACTCACTTTCTAAAATACCCAACTAGAACTAGAACTTGAATTAGAACTTGAAATCCTAACCTTTTTAAACTCGACTAAACTAGAATTAAAACTAGAACTACTCACTAATGCCATAAAAGGATCGATATTATTTTGGTACATCAACTCTAGCTTCTCGGACATCATTCAAAAGAACAGCAGTATCTTGAGTCACGAAAAAACGACGACACGTGTATTTTAGTTGTTCGACAACTAATATTTTTTCAAATGTGCAACTAGAACTAGGACCAGAAATACTCACTTTTCAAAATTCGCAACCAGGGCTATAGAAGTGGCTGAAAAAACCGTTAGTTGATCATTTTATCACTTAAATAAGTGAATTTATCATATATTTCCTTTACTTGCAGTAACGGAATGCACTTTATTTCTCGTGGATTTCACGGGAGTTCTTGTGTCCTATTTCTATTACTATTTCGATTTTCTAGAACAAAGCGACACTGATATAGTGGTTAAAATTAATAGAAACTAATACCGACTTTTGATTAAAATCTTGTTACGATATATGATCCGTCAGCTCGTTTCGAACTTGGAAGTTTACGTAAATACCTGCACCCCTTTATCCGACATAGTCAATGCGTTGGTGGTGTTATATCATACTGACGGACAATGGTTTCATAACTCATGGGGAATTTCGCTTATTGAGGATGATCAACTGATAACACAAACGCTGAAAATTCACTAGTATGAAAATTTATGAGTGATCACTAGCAATAAGTATAGTTTTAAGCTTCGAGATCACACGAAACACATTTTGTATTCTGATTTTATTAGCTCTTCGAATTGATAATAACTCACTCAATTCAGAGACATGTAGGACTTATTGAACTACTCACTCATTTCTTGATCATCAACCCCAACTATCTAATTGGATAATAATGACACATCCACTCAAAAGCTTGTGTTACCGACGTAATCCAGTGCTTTCAATTTAGAAATTATTGAAAATTAATGCATCGCATTATAACAGTACAAAAAGTGCGAACTCATTTGTTGCTTCTCATTCTCAGAAAATTTAATTCCACCTGTGTAGCAGCGGTTCCGAAGTCATTAAAGGTTAAGAACCGAACTCGAATGGATTTCATTCTCTTACGCAACACCTTAACTTTTAATATATCGTAAATATCAGATATAGAATCTACATTTCGAAAGTAAGAGATTTCGAGTTTGAAATAGGAGATATTCCAACCACAAATAAACCCACCCGACGGCTATACCGCTGATGATTCTGACTAGAATCGACTGCCCGGACGTCATTTAACGGAACGGCGGTATCTCGATTCACGAAAAACGGCAACATGTGTTTTCTAGTTTTCCGACAGCTAGTATTTTTTCGAATGCACAACTAGAACTAGGATCAGAACTACTGAATTTTTAAAATCTACAACTATATTATTTTCAATTGAGACAATGTGCTATGACGATTGTTTCTAATATCAGATGTTTTGTGACTGGTATTACTTTTTCATCATATCGGATTATAACTATGGAAATGAATCCAGTTTCACACACTATACAAATAATATTTTCTATCAGCGTTTGAAAATAAAAGTATGTACAAAGGTACCTCTAGACAACCAAGCTATATGGATTTCTAGTGGTATTATACGACATGACCACGTCCGCGACAGACGTAGTGCTGAGGTTGGGTGAAATTTAATAACTTAGATAACTTTAGTAGGGAATTGAGTTTCACGTGTGGTAAATAGTATTTTACATATCAATTACGCATGCCCGAATGTTATTAACTGTTTGTAACCAGAAGTCATGCGCTGCTTCACCTAAGTGGGAAATTTGGACTAATAGATACACAATACTATATGCCCTGCACATCCGTAATGATAGGAAGCCCATCGACATAAGATAAAATGCGTAGAATGCTTGTAGGCATGATATGAGTAAATACGCGTAGCAGCACCAAACATTGGAAATATATTGACACTACAATTTCTGACAACGGAAAAAGTCATGTCGAAAGGTAATTTTTTATAACGGTAATATCCCATAGTGCTACTTCATAAATTAATTGATTTATTTTGCTATGTTATCGTCGTCATAATTCATTCAGCATCACGAAAATGCATTGTAGAATTTTGATTGAACTCCTACCTTTCGTCAAGACCATTGAAAAAGTACTTTCACTATCATGATATAGGACGTTTTACTCAAGTACAATAAGTAGCGTTTTCCGAATGCGTAAACAGTAAGTGTTCAAGGTCTAGTTTTGGTTAAACACTAAAAAGCAGTCTAAATTCGTACTTACTCCTCACTGTCGTGATATAAATTACAGCAACCCAACCGGTAAAATCAACCCCAAAAGATTAAATACTGTGTTTATGACACAAATCTAAATTCTGGATATGCTGTTACTATTTGAGCGTCATTACCTCAAAATTCAAACAAATCACACATTTTGACACATGTGACAGATTCCCCGCATCATTGTAAATTGTACATACATTACCGTGAATGACATTTCACTTCTTCGGACGCGCGTCAATTGTTGACACCTATTGTCACCAATTGTAGATTGGAGCGCCTGAAAACATACTCTTGGATACGTCATATCATTTCATCTATTGTCACCCATTGTCCTCTCATGGATGCGCTAGAGACGCAATAAACGTTACTTTTTAATGAAGCGCGACGGGCGGGCGGCGGCGGCGGCGGGTGGGCGGCGGCGGCGGGCGGGCGGGCGACGCGTTTGTTTAATTAAGAGCCGAGGCGATTGATTGGACGTAGCGCTCTCGCCTGCGTCATTACCGTAAAATTCAAACAAATCATACATTTTGACACACGTGAGAGATTCCCACTATCATCAAGTAAATTCAGACGCGCGTCATTGCAAACTTGTCACGTGATCAAGGCTGAGTATGGTGCAATATCGCTAGGTTCAGACTAGGGTATTACCCATTGTGCAATACCATAAAGGTCGCTAGCACACACACCCCATTAAGCTGTCACGCTTCGTTCTCCTCACACACCCGTTATTGTTACCCATTCTCCCGCATATAAGTGGTATTGACATAACTCTTTCGCGCGCTTTTTCTCTGTTTGATTTGAAATTCAAAATTGTCACGTGATCAAATGCTACGATTTGATTGGTCCGCCTCTGCTCTAGCTCTCATATACTACTGAGGTCCTACATGTAGAGTAAGTCGCTCTAGATCAGGGGTGGGCAAACTTTTCAGCTCGCGGGCCGCATTCAACATCTGAATCCATTCGCGGGACGCATTAGGGTATAATCGGAATTATAAGTGAAGACGCAAACTTTTGTTTGATTTTATAGTAACTATGGAGACGTGGAAATTATACATATAAACCATTGATTTGATGATAACGCACATGCGTCAGAAACATTAACGAGATTTTATGACCTGGCCATCTTCAATTAATTCGTCAAAATTAGGAATGGAAGTAGGTTGTGCCGATTCTTGGGACAAGATGGAAATTTGAATATGTGAGAAGCGATCAGCTCACATATATGCTGATTCTGAGTTTGGTTAAGCTTCAGACCGCCCAACGCTGACATCATCATAACCAGCATGATTCATTTAAATACGTTTCAACAAATGACTTCTTAACGTTCTTTTGTGGGGACGACATCAACATAATTTACTGTTGTCTCAAAACTTTTTAATAATTCGGTTGATTTATTTCAGACCGCACACATTTCATGTGATACAATGGGCCTACCATCAGTATGTTCCGATTCGAGTGATGTTTCAAATTGCTGCAACGAATTCATTACAATAATGTCATATTGTGACAAGTAATTCGTCTTGCGTTACCTCCGACATCGAAACAGAAGTACCTTTCAGTTAATTCGTTACTGATAGCAAAGAATTCAACTTTTCGCTTTTTGTATTCGGTTTTTGTATTCGCTTTTTGTATTGATTTAGACAACCCATTATAAACAAATTGAGGACCGAGTTACAAACAATTTGCTCCTAACTGCGCATAAAGAGAACGAATCACGCACGCACGAAATGGTTTTTCCAAGTACAGCACTGAAAGTTGGCGTTCTAACCCGATATCACAATTACTATCCGAACTAATTATTTCCGTTTTGTGTTTCTCAGATGTTCAGGAACTGGTCGGGCTACTCCGCCAACCATAAATTCAAAATATAAAATATTATGATTATAATTTAATCTATCTGATATCATGATAAAGTATCGTTTAACCAAGTGTCTCCATAATCCATAGTAATTAGATTTGTATTGCGCATTTTATCAAAATGTCGAATACATTTCTCGATGCCTTCGCGGGCCGCACAAAATGCCGTAACGGGCCGCATGCAGCCCGCGGGCCGTAGTTTGCCGACCCCTGCTCTAGATGTTGTGTGATTGCGGGTCAAGCTCACAGCAGACAGTCACTAAATATTCGAGCAAAATTTTGTAACAAAGCAATTAAAATTTTTGAGATTGTAAAGGTGCATGCTCATTGCTCACTTGGGGTTGATTTTTTGTTATGCTGCCAGCGCCATGCATGTAGTGGCTCGCAGTTGAAATGCAATAAATTACAACTAAAGATGGTATCATGAAGTGAAAATTATCATATATGAAAAAGATTCACAGTACAGAACCAACCAAGGCTCGTTTGGGAACGTGAACCTCTAAATTTCTGAGGTTCACACACAGAACGCGAATGTGAACCTCACGCTCACACCATACCTAATATGTATCCCATACGAGTGGAGTGCATTCTGTTTTCGTGAAAATGTATACACACAAAAGAATTTACTATACCTCTGGGGCTATATCTTGGTGATTGGCCTATTTACCTCGTTTTAAAGTATTAGAATGAGTAATTTGTCAACACATGCGATAAGGACATACCAACCACGGGAGAAACCAAGAATCACAATTTCCAATTGGCTACAGGAAATTTGACGGTCATTTTTGACCGGCTTGCCGAGCATTAAATTTGGTAAAACGGGTATCAATCAAAAGCTGACTCTGCACTAAATACAAAAATATAAATTTTATTCCGCTCGCGGCCCTGGAACTCCCACGATCAGCCTCGAATTTTTTATTGTTATCGAGATTGCCATTGGGACGCAGCAATGCTGAACAATGCTGTCTGGCTCTTATTCTCTTGATCTACTCTCTCGTTTCGCCAGACAGCGTCCCAATGCCAATCTCCATAACAATGGGAAATTCGAGGCTGATTGTGGGAGTTCCAGGGCCACGAGCAGAATAAAATTTATATTTTCGTAATTAGTGCAGAGTCAGCTTTCCATTGATACCCGTTTTACCAAATTTAATGCTCGGCAAGGCGATCAGAAATGACCGTCAAATTGCCTGTAGCCAAATGGAAATTGTGACGTGATACAATTTCACTGAGGCATTAGATTTGCCTGTGTCGACACCATATAGGACACTATGGTTGAACACAATGGTCTGTCATTGAATGATGACCATGTCTCATTGTTGCGGGTACAAAGTATATGTGAACTAGATTCCGGACTTCAATTGCAAAGTTCTAACCCTGTGGTGCAACCTTCTCCTAAATTTTACACAAGTAAACGATAAGGTAAGAAATAACTCGAAAACTATACCAGTATTGTTTTAGCGTGATAGAATGCACCATTTTAAAATAAGGGTTGAAGCTCTCCAGAAAAATCGCAATATTCAAAGAGTCGCAATAAAAGGGTCGAACAGCCGAATGTGGGGCCGAGCATTAGTTTAACCAATGCTCACCCCTGTGAGAGATGATGCACGAACTCCTTCTGTGGCATTAACTAGGTCGACGTATTTTGATAAAATTCTACTCCAGGGTACACAAATGAGAGTTTAAGAGGTTGACTTACGGAAATGCAGCTTTTTTAATTCATTAGGGTGATGTCAAATCTCACAGAACAAGTTAAAGTTCGCTGCGTGTGTTTCAGTAGAGCCCGCGCTTACACGCAGCCCGAATCACTCTAAACTAAATATGTTTGGTCAATTAAATATACCGATCTCACCTTTACCGCAATGCCTTTCATTTTCAGCGTAGTTGCAGTCTAAACTGTAAATAAATCGGCGGTGTCTAATGATTCTGTGAATTCATATGTAAAAATGAGATTATACAAACTAGTCTACAAACTAGTGACTGAACCATGTATACTAGACGCCAAGCGACCATTAATATTGAACAGTGGTATAAATGTTCTCCGGAACTGGAGATGGTGCGATTCAACATGTACGACTGTACGATAGGGACGATATGTCTACCATTTGATGTTTTGCTTTTTGGTAGTTGTCAAAGGTCGTTTCACATTTACATAAAGTCGGCATTAAATTTGTGAGTTATGAGCGATCCATTTTCACTGAATGTTCTCCGTGCCCTATGTCGGCGGCTCAGAAATAACAGATTTAACACCAATATGGTGTAAAATCATTAATGAAACACCATTAATACCGCAAAATAACGAACGAGGACAGATATGCTTCATAAAAGACAACATATACGTACAGTTGATATTTTAGAACGGTCTTTATTGCGAATCTCCATTTTCAACAATTATAACCGAAATGAAAGGCTATCTATGCAACACCCAATGAAGTGCGATATTTCCACTCCCATTAGGAATGAAGTCACCAGTCTTCAAGAACATTATACACTAACGCGATCAGTGAGCTATTGAGCATGATTTGGAAGTTACACGAATGCTTCAGCTCACGGCATATACCGAATGATAGTGCTTTGGTGTATACAGACTAGCATTGACATCGGATTTCGGCATATTACGGATGAATTAGAAGTCTCTCATGACTGGTAATCTGACTATATAACAGTATTTCGAGATAACTTGCTTACTTTTTATCGCACACTTGATTTCGATCGACTTCAATTTGCTTTGAATCGTTCGATTTCTTGCAGTGAAGAAAGCGACTTTCTCCGTCTATCATTTTTATATATATTCGAGTAATAAAAGGGACTAGTTCGTTCCACGCTTAAGGGGTAACTATTACTTACCCCATTCATGTCTTTCACATATTTCGGGACGCTCAATCGATTGACAAAGGCATTCGTCAGTCAAATTCGGACAATCAAACGATCCGTCACACAACCTGGTTGTGGGGATCATTATATCGGGATGTCCAATGCAACGGAAGCATGCCGCGTCAAGATGATCTTAGAATATCATATTAAATTAGCAGTTCGAATAGAAAACAGATAAGCGCGATATATATTTGTGTCCGTCTTGTATAATGGTACATAAACTGGAGGACCCGTCTCCTGCGGAAAGCCTTCTTAGATTTTCGAGGCATACTTTGCCGAAATCTAAGTTTTCAAAAACGGCAGAAAGCAATCTACCAATTGTATTTTTAACGTCCCAATTACAGATAGGTGGTCAAAATAGTTAAGAAAGCTAAACGATTACAAGTAGAAGTAGCGACTGACAATCTTACACAAATACTAGAAGTATACGCCATTTCGAAGTAGCTAAAAACTACATCAATCAGTAGTATAATTTGCTGTCTTTGCGACTACTCAAATAAGTTGAAACTTACTCTCTGAAACTCTGAGTAACGATCTGTTGTCGTGTACCACCCTTTTCGGCTCCTCGGGTGTAAATACACACATGCCACCACATTTACATCATATAGCCAAGTCTTAGCGTGTAATTCATCCATTGACCAGCATTTGATTGACAACCCCCCTTGCGCCCTGAACTATTCTGACGATATGTTTTGAGTACTATCCAAGAGCATATTTACATTCCATTTAACGGTTTTTGGGTTCAAATTTATCAAACTAAATAATTCAGTCCTTGGGAAGCGAGTGGCGCAGTCGGTTAAACACTGCAGCCACGACATCGATGGTTCGATCCTCGGCTCTGCCATGTTTCTATGTGTCGGAGGTTTATCTGGGCTCCCCATCGCCGATCCCGCTGTAAATACAGCGCCTCGAAAAGCCCAGAAGAAGAGAGAGCCGAACTCAGGAAAGGTGGCAGCTAAAGACCAGAAAAACGAAGCAAGAACGCAAAAGACCTTGTATTAATGCAATTGATGTGCTGGGCGCAAATAACCATATAGGCGATAAGCGCCAATGTTGTGAATAAAACAAACAAACAAAGTCAGTTCTTTTTCGCAAAAAGGATATTTTGTATATTCCTCAGCTTCCCACTAGCAGCCGTCGCTTAGATGCTGCCCCTCAGGCGCGCTCGACTTTTTCAAGTTGCTTGTTGCTAGCATCTACGCTGCATTGTTTCTATAGTTGAATTACCGTTCATGCTATTTAAAAATGCTCATTATTATGTAACTCTGTTCTATACCCTTTATCGCAGTGGTTCTCGACCTTTTTGTCTTCGCGGAGCCCTTTTGGACCGTCACGGACCCCCGTGGTCCCCGTGGACCCCCGCAGGTTTTCGTTCAAAATTAGCTCAATTATCGTGCAACCGTCATCTGTCCCGCGCAAATATTGATCCTAGGTTTGTGATAAACAGCCACAAAATGACTTTTCTTGAAAATAACATCAAACTATTTGTAGAAATTCTGTAGATTTTTATTATTTCGAAACGAATTTTGCAGCTGTATTTGTTGTCTTGAAAATCCGTGTCTTCGATTGGATATGAACAAGTGCCGAAAATCCATTTCCAAAAAGATATGTTGGTGGCGAATGTAAGATTAATGCATAACGCTTTCGACGACAGCTTTCGGTGTGTGTCTTTAATGAACATATCACGTTCCATCTAGTCATTTCTATCTAGCATCTCATCTTGAAGTTAATTAGTGGTTTTATCATAAGATAAAATGGATTTCATGGGGAGGTTTCAATTTCTTTATTGGTACAGATTTAGAAAAAAAATCAGGAATTTATATTTCAAACGACTGTGTACTAATTTGCTGTGACTGACAACTCCAAATCCAAATACAGCATTTCATTTTTCAACAAACCCCAACAAAACATCTCTAAACAGCAATATGTTTGCATCGGCAGGCTATTGGTAATTTACCAAGTAAAATGAGTTCGCGCAGTCGGATAATTCATCTCAGACGACCATTTAATGATGCGAGTCCTAAAGTTTTAGAAATTATGAAGGGCAACTGTCTCGTGCTTTTCCTAATTAAAGAATAATGAAAATTAGGTAATCAATCACTTTGCCAATTTAGAGGTTTCGTGGAGCCCATGCAGGTTGAGAACCGATGATATATCGTGTAGGTTGCTCTTGATAAGAGACATGCGAAACGGTGCTATGGTCAATAAAAATATGAATGTACTGGTAAGTGTTAAAAACTGAGTCCATGTTCTGTGAAACCAATCAGTTAGTTATACACACTTTTTGCTTGGAGTGCAGTGTCTCCTTTCAGAAATATGGCTACATTGCGTCACCCCTCGTATAAAAAGGCCCCTAGTTGATCGCCGACGATATGAGCGATACAGATAAATTGTATAAGATACTACACTAAAGCTCGGTGCGATTAGGAGATATACTGAAATATTGTGGATCACTAATTTCAAACCAGTTGCTTGACTTGATATTTACTGTGATTAAACCCTCACATGGGCGAATTTATGCGAAAGTGCAAACATGAATCACGCAACCGTTATATAAAATATAATGACGGGGACTTCCGTGAAAAAAGATTAATATTCCATTTAAGTCTCGCGCGAAGCATGACGAAATTGTGTACCCTCCGCTAAAACAGGGAGCGAGGTTGTCATCAAATCAATTTTGTTCATAATACATCGACCAACCGCATACATTATCGCTTGGGGTCGCACTATGGGGAATTTACTATTAAGGAAAGGAAAGGACGTAGTTTATTTTTGTCCTTGATGTTTTTGCGGCATATACACCGACTCATGATAGACATACACGCGATCTGCGCACATGCATACCATGAGTACATGATGTGCATATGCCGCTGGACAAGGAAGTGAAGATATAGCCTTTACAGCTTTCTATGTCATGCACCACCCCTCCATGCTATCCCAGTAATGCATGAGCGCCAAGCAGGGAAGCCATGGATACCAGTGTTACTAATCGGGTCTTTGGTCTGACCCCGGCCGGGAATCGAACCCACGACCTACCGATCAAGAAGCAGGACGCTTAACCATTACGCTATCTTGTCGGTATTAGATTGTCGTATCGATGGTATACATGTTGTAAATAAAAATTACTCCTAAATTGCGCTGCCTATGCATAGTAAAGCCACCAATTATCAGCCATAACCATGATTGAGCCGTTGAATAGCACTATATTAATATAATGGTATAGTGACCTGAAATAAATTACGACATACGTTTAATGAAGAGAATTTAATGGCGATGGAACTCCGTAAAAATTCATGTATAGTATATTTAATCAGGAACCACCGTAATATCAAGCTATCATTTTGTTTAGATTAAGGAAATCATTAGTGAGAACCAAGATAGGGAGAAGAACAAATATTGCTCTCTTCGACTTTTTTCAAAGGTAACTGCTTCCGAGCCAAATAAAGATATTGAAAGGAGGTAGGCCAGTCTTGAGATGATTCGGCTGCATAACGGATCATGACTTCTTGTTTAATGCCAACGGACATAGAGGTTCTACATTATATTCTGCACGGCAGATTCACTATTTACTGCTCGACAATTTTATCGCATAGCATACCTATTTCACCTATCATTTATAAATAAATGAAAGCAGATATGTCGTTATAAAAAAACATGAAATATGCATAATTTGTTACCTTCGTCTTTCTCTCCACATAAGCATTCGTCTATTCCTGTGAAGATGAAACATGACTTGATAATCTGTCCAGCACTTTTCAACCTGTGGGATGGTACGCACTTGTGCGGATAAAGAAATGCAGTGCGGATAACAAACGTAGTGCCGATGAGCGCGGATAAACATCGTTTAAATATTATACTTTTGCTGACCTGGAGTTATTTAAATAAACCTAATAGGAAATGAAAGTTAGGTTTATTCCAAAATGTTGTTGCTGCGACGCATTTGTATAGGCTTGTCTCATTTACGAAATACCACTTATCGTATCTTTTACAGTAACTTTGTCTAGCACCAGCCATCGTGAATTAATATTTACGAATTAATAATATCACACAACCAATAACGAGACTCGGAAACGGGTGTAGCGACATGCGGGAACATGAAGTAAAATTGACTTTCTCGTGTCATTCTTTCAACAATCATCATATTAATTTCGTAATAACGATTCGAATGACACGACGTATGAACATAGCCCTAATTACCATCATTACACACTGACATTTGTACCAATTACTGCAATGCAAATTTTATTTTTTCCTAAACGACTCGAAGTATGTGTCTCGACCAATGTTTTGATTTGGGTATGAGTTGAGGTCACAGTAATTTCGAAACATCCTGGAAGTTCAATTCTAAGTCTGTCGTAGCGGTGACCTCTATAATAATTCATGCTTCGATTAACTGGTTAAATAAAAACATAACTCAATACTAAATATCATCAGTATCTCTGAGCACCTGAGCAGGCAGTGTTGGTTGGCTTAATACTGTAAATTGTGGTCTCGTCGTTTTCATATTATCATCCTATTTTCAAATAAACAACAAGATTGCAATGGAATAAAATAGATAGGAAGGTATCAATCGACTTGGAGTAGTCTTTCATAAGTTTCAGATGATTGATACACAAGATGAAAATAAAGGGAGGACCATGATATAAACATTTGCTAACAATGAAGTCTTAACTCAAGTTGCTGAAAGCTGGTGATGTAACTCATACCCATTGGTTCTCAACCTTTTTAGTTTGCGGGGCCGGTAAAATTTAAAAACAAACGTTACGCGCCGGTGAGCCTGCAAAATCATAATCAAATTACTTAGGACATATGTTTGCAACTTCAAAGGAGACATCAGAAATCGCAACCTAATTAGAAATCTGCTCCCTCAGATTGAGTAGTGAATATTACGCCCAATATTAATACGGGTAACTTTAGCGATTAGTAGGTCGCGTGGAAAATGGAAACACAATAGAAAATATTTCGTATGTGTTACACGTGCTGTACGTGATTCTATAGAAGTTTCTGTAATACAAAGGTATGTTAGAGATCCCTAACATAATATTGATTCTTCGATTGCTTTCGTAGAAACTATGATTTTGCTAGAGCCATAATGTCGAATGTTTAGGAATTGTACTGCATATTCTACAAATTTCCTCATTAGACAATCAAATGGTATTGTCACCTGCCGGCAACCGAGACATCAGTTAATAGGTAGGGCCTATGTAGTATTTGTTCAATTTCTTGCGAAAATAAAATTTATTCGCGCTAGGCGCGATCTCCTGTGGTTAGCTGGGTCGTATCCGAGGTCACTGTGTTGGGTACAATAGCGAATAAACGGAACACGCAGTCAAGTCGTTATTACAATACGGCTTCAATCATGATGATATGCCGACCTTACGTAATTATGTTTGGATTCAGGATAGTATTCCACTCACAGGGGTTTCGCAGGAGAGGACGGAATGAGACCGTTGGGATATTTTAGACAGACAGATTCTTTATTCGTAAGATGATTGTTCACACAAATATGTAAAAAAGACAAACACAGCGATATGACCACATCAAGATGTGTAGTCTTCAAGTCAGCTGTAGTCAAGGCGTATCGATAGAACATTTATATCATGCAACTGTCGGTCAGTAACACTTCAACAAAAGATTAAACAAACGCAAACTCAAAACAGTGGTAGTAGAAAAAAAACTGTAACACTATAGTTTAGAATAAATACCAGATTTTACTCTCAGGTCTCAATATGTAGAAATGAGCTGAGACTTAAAATTCCGACAGAATGATGCAAATGACAAACCTCTGTGCTCTATTGATAAGGAGTTCCAAATCCTTGGACCAACAAAAGTTAAGGATCTCTGGCACACACTAGCGGCTAAATTCTGTATAAGGATATTTCCAGTGCAGGGGTGTGCGGGATTATGAGACACAGGAATTTCAAATTCAACTCAAAACAGATCGGCTGGGATGAAACCTTTGCCAGAAATGACCGTCGTTGGTTTCCCAGATCATGTCAATTCAAAATCTCAGCAACTTGTGTGCCAAACTTGTTCAGACGTGACTTAAATGTCGTTGTAAGCAAGACATCTCACCAACCGCTTATCAGAAGCTGGCCAACGATACGGTTTCACCAGTGGTTCACTAAATCGTTCGATATTGGGTCTCGAGAAGATTTCTGCGTTGATTTATACAGCTTATAGAGGCGTAACCTTCACTACATATCGGTGCTCCGTCACAGATGTATTTCTTTGGCAATCTGCATCTTCCAACGCCATAGAATTCGGAATATTCACCAAAGCACGCTCGATAACCCATTTCCAAATCTGAGGATGCCGGTATTTCGTCGCTCCCGTCGCTTCAAATATTTATTTCGATTAAATACCATGTGGTCAAAACGGACACAGGGGATTTTCCTGCGAACAGGTAGCCTATACACCATGCAGGCTTGTCTTGGCACATTCATAATCACCAGGAATCGACCGAAACCTCCGACAAACATGTCGAATGCAGTGGCGGCTCGCCCTACAGGGCTACTGGGGCATTATCCGGCCTAAAATTCTATTCAATAACAATGATGTACAGTTTATAGACGCTCAGCAATCAATATATACCAGAATCACCGTGAAAATCGCATTCTTTTGTGCTTTCGCTTGTAAATGCCCATATGTAGCGAAGTCTGTACGAAAATCGAATTATCTTCTGTGTTTTCGGTTTGTAAATGCCTAGCCAGGGCTTGCCCGGTAGCGCTCATAAAAAGCTTTCACAGTCTGTTCTCTCGAAGCCACTTCAATAAAGATACGGTGAATAACTGTCCTATTCGTCAAATTACCGAGCAACCGGGGCCACTTGGCGAGTCGCCCTGCCAATGTGATGTAACAATGGTATATATACCTGAGCATTGTAACCGTTCTATGCAGTGAGTCGACCTTTGCTGGTATAAGTCGATTTTGACGGTGATTTGCAACATGATAATTCTTAAAACTTGATCTGTTACGTCTTGATGGTGGTATTTAACACTGCTCCAAGTTTCAGGGTTGCTACTTAACGTTTAGGGTAGTAATTTCGCATCCAAAGTTGACTGTGTACTGATATGTCATGTATCGCAAACAGATTTTACTAACAGCGGGTATTGGTCTCTAGAGATTTTGGTTGAATTATCCGCCGAAATGCGTGTTTTTGCCCTCTTTATTGTTGTCCGTGTCTTTAAGGCTTCTTGGGTAGGCTTAGGCTATTTACATTGTTGCAATGTTGCATTGTTTAGTTTTCATAGATTTAACCCGGTTCGATCAAGTAAATTCGCCTACGCATATAGCGTCAGTGACAAATAAGCATTAGGGCTGCTCAAAAATAACTTTTATTTTTTGGATTCCAGAATTCACTTATTAAATTATCAGGTTACCCTAAAAAACGCTGCACACCAAATTCGATTCAATTCTAACAAGTATAGGACTCCGCAGATCCAATTAAAATTTTTAATTTATTGGAAATATTTTAAAACAATTTCAAATTTTTCTGCCAACCCCATGAAATTGTTGAGCTGTCTTCAAAGACGATGCAAACAAATTTGACTCAATTCCGGCCAGTAGAAGCGGAGTTATGTGAGTTTTTCGTTGATAATTTTCGGCTTATTCACCGCTCAACAATGTGATGGGGTTGGCGGGAAAATTTGATTTTCTTTTCAATTTTCCCTAATAAATTGAAAATTTTAATTGGATCTGCGGAGTCCTATACTAGTTAGAATCGAACCAAATTTGGCGTGCAGCATTTTTAGGGTAAACTGACCATTTAATAAGTGAATGGCTGGAATCCGGAAAAAGAGATGTTTTTGAACAGCCCTAATAAGCATTCTTTGTATTAGTTCGTATGTTACATCGACATTAAATGAATAATAGCTATGACCGCGGAATCATATTGTAATTCACAATTATCGTATGCTTAGATAGGCTACTCGTGCTTTGCCTGAAATTTCACCCTGACTACCATACTGTTACCGATATATCTCAAGTGTGTGGCAAAAATACGGTACATTGTGAAGTTGCCAAGAAATTGGTATATAATTTATTTCATGCCACGTCAAAGGCACAATTGTACAATGTACTTGTACAAGGACGACGATACGTAAGCTACATAGCCTACGTACATTACCAAAAATAACTCGGGCCTATTCCGGATGGCATCAGAGTATAACCACAGTCATGCAGGTTTACGGTATTTAGAACTGGGAATACTGGAATAACCTAAATTTCAGTCAAAATTTACGTAAGTAATACGCAATAGCCTACCCCATGGGCGTAACAAGACTTTAAAATAGAAGGGGCACAAGGTTACGTCACGGAACAATCATTGAATCGGGCGAAAGGAGCCTAAATAGGGGCAAAGTTTCCCAAACAAAAAATCTCAAGGGGCGGCAGCATTTCTCTGCACCTTCCTGATTACTTTCATATCTATAATGTTATGTTATTCAATATTTGGTAGATTTTTGAATTGCTCAGTAAGCCAGCCTAACAAGCAATTGGCATACAGCTTTCGGATCGTATCGATGGTTCGATCCGTCAAGATGAATCTAGTACGGCAAGACTTTTTTCAGCTTCTGATGACATCTGTCGAATAATTTGAAATACGTAAGCCTTGTTAACCACGCCTAACGTCTATATACAAACTGTGTGTGACCACCATGAAGTCACATTTTCACGTCTGAATACATTATTGTGACGTCATTTAGACAATTAAAATCGCATGCACCCCTTGCCCCATTACCCGATATTGTCACGAGCCGCCACTGGTCGAATCTATCATAAATTACAGTGATTATGATGAAATATCATGCCTTTCGGTCAGCGCATTCAATATTACATCACTATGCACAGCATGCAATGTCATTCGACCCCCCAACCCCCACGAAAAGCCAATGAGTGGTATTATTGATGATATTCATGTACAGGTACATAAATATTTGCTAATGCTCCCTATCCTTGCAGCTCCTAGTTTCGATCAATTTACAAATCAGACTACCTCGAAGTTGACAGCATGTCACAATATATAGAAAAGAACTATTGATGATGAATTTTTAGTATTCAATAAATCATTGTTGATGTATCATACGACTTCTTTACTCCGCACATGCTGGTCATGTTGCTAGAGTGAAGAAATGGTGGAAGCGGTGACGAAACCAGATGAATTTCTTTCGAATCCATTTCTCGGATGCATGAATATGTCGTAAGTACCTGCAGTCTGTGAATCCGTTGCAAAATTCACTTGCTGGATTACATTTTGATCCGTCGAGGCATTCTAACTCCGTTTCCAAACAAGTCAAGTTAACTAGAAAATTAATATTGTTTCGTTATTTGTTCTTAACGAATTATTCATGATTATCCGATGGTCCTGCTTTACAGTCCGAAATAGCTATTCCTTTGCTACATTTTTTCATTTCCAGTGAGCAGAGCATGTGTAATAGCCGTAGGGCAATTTTTTTTTACATGTCAAAAAAAGTCAAAATTAGGTCAAAATTGTAGTGTTAGGTCAAAATTTGTCAAAATTGTTTACAAAGTCAAACATTTTTTGACCTCTGCATTTCGTTTGCATCGTAGATTTTGCGCTGTCGGTGAACTTATCATTTGATATTTTACAGCTTGTAGCCTACTTTATAGGCCTGCCGTTGTAAACGGACCATCGTCTGCTAATTGTGAATCATAAATGGTCAAATGAAACAAATAGTGACATGGTTTTATGGTCAACGTACCGCAATATCCTAGCTGAAGCAAGACTGCCTGGACATTGCATGGTTCTTATATCAAGAAGCGCAAGCTGAAAAATTGTGATATAGACAACATTGTCAGAATGAAGCAACATGGTTTGTCACCAGCAGTGTGCACACAACTTGAGTGTTGTCAGCCAACAAATGCTGCTGTTGAACGTTCTTTCTCCGTTCTTGGCAAGCTACGTAGTAAGGACAGACACTTTCTACCCGAGAATGTAGGAAAGGATCTTTCGTTGTTGTACTACAACAAATTTTAATCATTTCCACCAGAATACGTAATGTAACTACTGGAATTCTTCATAGGGCCAGATTTCGTTAAAATACTAGTTTTTCATGTAAAAATCTGTCAGTTTTTGAGCCAAAAACGTTTTTTCAGGCCAATCTACTTTGTAAGGACAACCAGAAATGAAGATAAGTAGTACAATTTTAACATTATATGCGAAAACACCTAATTTGCATACGTGAGGTCAAAATTTGGTCAAATTTCAGTTTTTTTAGGTCAAAAAAGGTCAAAATTTAGATTTTTAGGTCAAAATCTTCCGTTTTTAGGTCAAAAAAAATTGCCCTAGTAATAGGACTTTGTAAGCACTTTACCATCAGGAACTTTGTTACGCATTAATAAAAGTAATTGATATTGAATACTATTCATATATATCTAACTTGGTCCGTGTTCAGAAAGAGCAAGCGAATCAATAGCACGCACAAATAGTACATGTCACTGTTGAACATGTCAGTTCAAATGGGTTGGTAGGGTTGTAATAGGGTTAGGGTTTGGATTGAGATTAAAAGTTCATAAACATATTTGAATATTGTTGATATTCTGTCAATTTCGAAGTCATAGTTTTTGTTCATACCTTCCAGCTTACATTAAATCTGAGCTGGGCGAGATTGGCCTGCTGGGGTTTATCAGTTTGTGGTTGGGGTCCACGTAACAACGCTCCGGGCCGCATGCACCCGGTCCCGGCTTCAACACATTCAGCTGAGCAAGATTGGCCAGAATGCTGTTTTTGCTAAATGCAATATGCTGCGAGCAAAATTGCAGTGTTTTTTGTTTAATTCGGAACCATCCAAGAGCTATAATTATGGGTGGTCAGTGACTAGGTCAGTGGTTCTCAGCCTATCTTAAGCCGTGGAACACTCAGGGTAATCTGCGAGCCGTGGAGGATGACCAAATCTCAGCTGAATCATAAAAAACAAAAATATACCAAACTTTTTCACAAGTCTTATTTGATACATGACTATAGATTACTGAGGCGTAAAATGACCTGTGCATCCACGGGGTGTTAACTGAACAACACCATTGAAATTAAATTTTCCCACAATACGAAAACATGATGATGACTATTTGTTGCAAATACGCATGACTTCTGATGTTCCTAATCAAATTCCGGGTCAGACATGCGAAGCTTCGCCTTGGAAAATGCCATGGTATTTTTCGGTAGACACAAAAAAGCGTGATTTTAATTGCCTAATTACAAATGAGTGTAAAAATATTGGAGATAGAATTGTTGTTCCAGCAGGTCGGGGTCCACGCAACGTAGCACTGTCACAATTCGACTGCCGATCGGCCCTAATTACCCGTGATGGCCAAGACGAGCGTATCATCACAAATCATATATTGTAGTTGAGTTTGTCTATTAACTTCCAGGGAACGCCTGACATTGTCTGAAGAAACCCCTAGTGTTCCATGGAACACCGGTTTATAACCACTGACCTAGTTACTATGGGAGGGACACTCTAGTACAGTGGTTCTCAACCTTTTTTTGACACGCGCCCCCCTTGGAGATGGTCAAAAGATTCGCGCCCCCCCTGAACCCCCTTTCATTTATCGTCATGTCAAAAAGAGCACATCATCTGATACAGAGGTGGGCAACGTTTTTGATAATCATGGCCGCATTTCGATTGCTTATGTAGCGAAAGGCTGCATTCCAGGGCATAGCCGCAATGAACCATCTGGACGCAAAATTCCTATGGTAAACTGTCCATATCCATTCCGGTGAACTCCAGACTATTCTACTTTTCACAATGGCCTATTGTGCGCACCGAAAAAGCGAGTGGCAATGTTATGAATAGTTGCGCGAAGCGCGAAAAATTTTCAGGGCCGCGAACGAATTGTAATTTCTTGACAATTCCCATTCCGGCTCAGATTAAGAAGGGCGCTACTGCATTAAAATCGAAAAATGAATTCTTGTTGAATTGTGCGGAGGGCGAAGAAAATTTCAAGATTAATTAAAATCTCTCGAAAATGCGGGAGTGAATTAGTAATTGCAATTTCCATGTCTACGGCCGCCAACACATACTAATTGAATTAGGCGTCGACGGCCGCTCAAATTCCCTTCTACGGCCGCAGGCTGCCCACCCCTGATCTAATAGTATACATAAGGTATATCTTACGCCAATTTTGAATCTGCATTCCAGTTGTTGAGTCTTTTACATTGCTGAAAAATTTCTCAAAACTTGTTTGAAAATAACAAAAAAACATAGAACAAGACATCCATTAATTAATTTCAAGGTACACTGTAAAAAATCTGGTAGATTTACTGGGAAATCTCCGTAAATTTTGCAACGAATTACCGGTAGCTGTCAATAACTGTGCGTAGCTTGTCATTTTACATTTTGATATGTAATATTACCTCAATTTAGCTCTAAAGTCAAGTTACCAGAATTTCTTCGCAGAATTACTGACAGTTACTCGTTTCTGAAGTTTACCAGGCTATTGGCAAAATTGATTAGCTTGAGAATCTCTGCAGCCAATGTATACGTGGAACTGAATGTTACTGATATCATTCTCGTGGTGATTTGACCTGATTCAACCTCGTTCGCGAGACTGGGGTCTGTCATACGGAAATTGTTGGCCCTAGTACCAATTTCAGTATAGTACATAGTAGGGTAAAAGAAACAACTGACAATCGTAGATATAGCCACTATATTATATTATAAGGCTGTGGCTATCGGCCGGTCTCGCTGGTTACATTCGTTGTCACGGATATGACTGATGAGTTGGAATATCAGTTTAGGATGTATAATATTGTTCGGGAAACTAGAAATATCAGCGCCGCATGCTAAGTTGACCAGTTGTTAATGGCGAACAAGGCGACCTGTAATAGCTTACTTAAGGTTACCGTTACTGATTTTTCTGAGATTCGTAGTAAACAACCAACGCACCACTGTGACATCACAAGCAGCGTCTGGTTACGTAAGTACGGTAAGTAGTGACATCACATGGAATAAATATCAATTTATACTCAATTAGATGGGAAAGAAAGGGACTACATGTAATGATAAATGTTTCTGTAAAAAAAAACGACCTAAATCAAAGATTATAACGCAGTGGCCAGTAAATATTATTAGTGGCATGTCAGCGGATGAATACCACTTATTTTGAAATCGTTGGAGTGGCGTATCGTCGTCTGGCCATTATAGAGATTTGATCAAAGGGTGGAGCGAAGCTTGTGCTTGAAGAAAGTGGACACGATCGTTGAAGATTCCTAGGAATGCTGATTGGGATACGCATCGTAAAAGGTACAGTACTATATAGTATTCGTTACCTTGAATATCTACGACTGTGCACACCACCGGGATGACTTTGATTTCATGATTGAAATATTTCATTCGCCGCATTCTCTGTTCTATTTTGGGATGTTAGTCGACCTATATACTGACCTGTGACACCACATACTCTGCCGCGGAGTAGTTGAAACTGTTGGTATGTTTATGTCATTTTGGGCCATAGCATAGACATGTTTCCATCCACTGCTAGATTTGTTTGGTACACATGCCACCTCAAATGCGGAACCTTTTGCTTCAATACATAAGATCAGTGGTTCTCAACCTGGGGAACGCGAGAAATTGACAAAGTCTGTATGAATTCTGACTAAACATGTGTTCACAACCATTTTCAGAAGACGATTGTTGAAGATGAAACTTATTTCGTATTCAAGAAAGCTCGCCAAATTCAAACTCCAGCAGTCGCGCTCAACTTCATTTAAGCAAATTTGTGATGTTCTTTGAAGATTTAGAGGAATTCCCACGTGTAAGTCATTCATTACTTCATAGCTTTGGCAGTAGCCTAAAGCTCGTTGCGCTGGAAAGCTGTTGTTAATAGCTGGCGAACTGCACTGCGTAAAACAGACTTCGATGCAATATAGGTTGCTCGGTTTCGCCCTCAATTAAGCTACCCTATATCAACACAATTTAATTCAATTCAATTCCAAAACTGATCAAATTGGGCATGGCAGTACAGAACGATGCCTTGTTCTCTGTAGACACTACCAGCATTATGGTTAGTCTCAGTGCAACCTACCTTGAAACAAATTGATGTCCTGGCCAATGTTTTTTTTGCTATTTTCAAACAAGTTTGGGGAAATTTGTCAAAAATGTTGAAGACTGGAATACGGATTCAATGGCGTAAGACATAAGATCAGGGATGGGCAACCTGCTGCCGGAGATGGGAATTTGTGCGGCCGCCAACACCTAATTCAATTAGTATGTGTTAGCATCCGTCGACATGCAAATTGAAATTACTAATTCACTCCCAATTTTTTTAAAGATTTTAATTATTTTTGAAATTTTCTTCGCGCTCCACGCAATTCAACATAACCTAATTTTTCGATTTTAATATAGTAGCGCCCTTCTAAATCTGACCAGGAATCAGAATCGTGTGCTCCTCACGGAAGAATTTTTTTATGGTACATTTGGGCGATTTCAATATATTTCCACTACCGATACGCTGGACAATCCTGATCGGGGGTCAAGAAATAACAGCATGCAATAAAGTGCATGGTGAAGTAGGTCATGAATCTCTGCTATATCATGTAAAAGGCGGAGCCGTCACCACACAATGTATCAGTACCGGTACTTCAAAAATTGTTATATTTTTGTTACCCTCTTTGTCTTAGTAGTCTTTATAATGTCATGTCTAGGTTAGGAACTTTGCTTATTATAGCGACTTACGCATGAATTCTTTTTAGTGGAGCTGCAAGATACTAGCTACACAGAAGGAATGAGGACGAGAAAGAGAAACAATTGGAAGTTTCGCCGATGGTGGGAGACCACTCGTGTTACTGCATGTCTCCTAAAGAAGAATTAGACCTCCAGCAGCAATACTTTTCCATCGATAATCTTCTCATCGTGAATCATGAATGAATATACAGTTTGTTCCAATCTCGTTTTGGGGCTGTGAAGAAGCTTTTGCGATATTTTAGCATCAGGTTGTCTTGCGATAGGTATGGGATGTACGTGAATTTACAAGCTGGTATGTAATCCTGATTTACACAGACAGCATGTAGGTAGGCGGTAAAATTACAGTCTGAGTGGCAAATATACAGGATAAAATGTAGATTGGATATACCTGAGGTGACTGTAACATTACAGTCTGGCGTGTAAAGTGAGATTACCGGACGAATGTAAGTTCAATTTACATTGACTAACGGTAATGTTAAATTACCACGAAATGTCTGGCTACCGTGCTTCCAAACATTTCGCGGTAAATCGAGGTTTTTATTTTTTACAGTGTATAGGTCACCCTGAGACTAATCCTGATGTTGGTAGTGAGTACAGAGAGCAAGGCGTCGTTCTGTCCTGCCAGGCTAAATTTGATCAGTTTTGGAAATTAATTAAATTGTGTTGATTTATAGCCTAATTGAGGCCGACACCGGGACACCTATGTTGGATCTAAGTCTGTCTTAGGCAGTGCAGTTCGCAAGCTACTAACAACAGCTGCCCAGCGCGACAAGCTTTAGGCTACTGTCAAAGCTATGAAGCAATGAATGACTTACACGTGGGAATTGCTCTCTGTATCTCCGAAGAATTTCAAAAAATTGCTCAAATGAAGTTGAAATCAGACTATACTCCGTTGAGCGCGGTTGCTAGAGTTGCAAGCTTTCTTGAATATGGAATAAATTTCATCTTCATTAATCGTCTTCTCATAATGGATGTGAAACACATGTTCAGACACGTACAATATATACCGACTTTGTCAATTTCTCGCGCCCCCCCTATATTGACTTCGTCAATTTCTCGCGCCCCCCTGACAGCTTCCAGCGCCCCCCAGGTTGAGAACCCCTGCTCTAGTAGGTTTTGCCTAGTACAACTTGTGGGACTATGCTACCACTTCTACAGCGTTCAAACAAAACTTCTTGATATTTTCCTATAGTTAGTAAAATGTAGTTTAGGATAAATGTGCATCAGTGTATGAGTGGAATTGTTGTAACAAATAGCAAGTTTAATCGTGGCAACTGAATTGAACCACGAAAATTGCAGCTAATGGTAGTGTCATCAGACGTTGACCACGAATATTTACTCTTCAACTTCGAATGTGGCCACCTCCCAGTAATCGAAATGTGTGACTTCCGTCGACCGAATCTAATTCCTAAAAGATTTACTTAAGTACTGATGGAATAACCATTTTCTGTCACAACTTGAAGAAGTTTTTGGATGTCTGCGGAATCGCTAGCTCTACTGATAATTGGGTAGAAAGTCACTGTGTCATTTGTGTGTTTTCTTTTGAGTTTCAACTCTGAATAGCTTGTCCACTTCTGGATAGAACCCGTGTGTTTTAGACGCTGATGGTATATCAGTGCAGAGGATACTTGAATGAATCCGTCTTTCAAATCAGACTCTTAATATATTCCGCATATTATTGGTTATTGTCTTGAAACAAATACCGGTGCTTATAAGTCACAGTTTGTTAGAATTTAGAATTTTATATATCATGTACTAACAATGTATAAATGCACCGTCCATGCTTACCGTTTCTACATAAAAATTCCCGCACTGGTTCCAGCTCTAGCGGAAGATTACAAAGCCTGGATATATACGTTGCTCTTCTGCATAATATACCATCATCCTCATACGAAGCATATATCTCGTCAGATCCGTCTCTGAAAAACATCCGCGGGTCGGATCAAGCTTGCGACGGGATATTCATCGGCACCCAGACAGTTTCCGGTGTTACATGATAATGCGACCATCTGTCACTGTCTGTCACAGTCCCCGCTCGATTTTAGTGACTGTAGTTTATTATTTAGTTCTTTTTTTTCTTTGTGTTGTGCGTCACCGAAATAATCTAAACTTTACAACAGGATAAAGATAGCAATGACACTACTTGTTCGGTTCGGGTCAACATACATTGGCTATAGGAAACATTTTCCACCATGAACATATACAAAACAAAGCTTTGTTGTCATCTGGCTGATGTTCACATTCAGTTCTAACTGAGGGTTTGTACGTTCGTCATGCAGCTAGAGTTCAAAGATCTTGTTGAAAACAATGATCGACCGTTGGTCGCTAAGCTTTAAAATTGAAGCTTACATTGAATACAATTTATTCCATGTGTAGATAGGTGGATGAATACTTGAATAATGTATAAAGTCAGGATTCCAGGCCGCCGAGAACTTCGTTTTCTCATATCAGGCGCACCGACTGGAGAAGTTGCCAACCGGTGCAACAATTCAAGCGAAGGACACGACGGGAAATGATTTGTCGGATGCCACTCCGATCATGTTTCATACGAGGAACACTTCGGCGCCAGATCGATGTAACCGACTATGGCTAGCTTTTTCATCGCTGGGCTAATCCCGGCACGGACGCCTTGCAGGAAGAAATGGCGATATCATCTGAGTACTTGCAATATTAAAGAAGAGATATACTAGGTGGCCTCATGACAGACACATGAATTGGAGTCCAACCTAATTGCTCTTGTATCTATGCCCAATAACAGAGACGAAGCGAAGGTCTAACTTCTAGGACTCCTAAATTTGAATTCAAGGGCATATAAGTATATCTACTCACCCCTTACCCCTTCGCGATATAAGTGACTTGCGTATTCTGTTCAACTGTACATTAACTCCGAACGAATAAATGTAAGTTGCAATATAAAATTATTATTATTTTATCATCATCAAAAACCTATGATTCGAAGACAATGTAAAATGGTATTGAAGTAGGCCTATTTATCAGGGTCTAATCCGACATCGAGAAGATTTGCAGTGGCTCGTAAGGTAAGTCTCGAAATTAGTTATAAAACCACAAAAATAAATTGCCCTGGTAATTGATTTTGAATTTACTAGGCCAATCAATACTGGTGTAGCCTTACCACAAAAGTTGAAATGTTGGTGACTAAAAACTCATTTCCTACGCATTTGCGTATCCAGGGGCCAGCCACAATTTCTTAGACTTTTGTAAATGACCATAGAGTCGAATGTTTCCTGGCAGATTTATTTGACTTTAAATTTTCTTATAACTTCCCGCGATTACACCTATGCAATATACACGCAACTTAGATAACGAAATTACTACACTATAATCATTTGAGCGATAATTGTGAAATTTGACAGTGTTGCTTACCGTGAGAGATGGCGAGATTTCGCATGGAATAACCAGATTAGATATTCTAACTCTGTCCGAAGTGTGGTGTCAAGTTTGTAACTCAGGACGAAAATATTTATTATTGAAGGCGAGTGTATATTGAGGTCTGCGCTGATATGAGATCCAGTCTACCTACGGAACAGATTTTACACAAACGCCGGCGTTGCTCTATATCGACTGTCCTAGAACAGATGCATATTTATTTCTATTGAGAAGTAACACGCACTTCAGGATTCATGTTGAGCTGTTAGCAAGCAGTCTCCATTCATCTGGTTGTCTATAATAGACAATGCAAAAGAAGCCCTTTATCTCTTAGCAATGATTCAAAAGAAAAATAGTTCAGGAACAAATTTCCTCGATTCCGATAAAATGCGAAAGTATATGGAAACTGGAGAAGAAGAACTAGCATGAGAAGTACAGGTGGAGATCAATGACGATATATTCTTTCAATTTATCATGATAAGTATCCTGTTTCTTTTATTATTTTAAAACAAGCCTAAAGGGCCATATAGTTAGGTCATGTACCAGAGTGAACAATTCGTTTCTACATAATACACCAACAATAGAAGGTTTATTGTTTGCAAACTTTTACGATTTACGAAATAGGAGTGTGCTGTCACAAAATGCATTGCCGATTATGTCTACAGGACATATGTATAAAGATAGATAATGTGAAGAACTAAATTTGGTACGGGGCTATAAATCACAATCTTTAAACGAAAGAGTCGTATATAAAAATGATACCTGGTACTGAGTTAAAAAAGTTGCGTCCACGTTTAAATTTATGGGTCGAAAAGAGGTCCTGATCGAAAGAAGACAGAGAACAACTGGATTCAAGTTCACCGAAAACTTATAGTTATTCTGTTCTACAACAACCCAGGTTTCATCATTGAAGATGATTTCAAAAGCAATATTTCATCTGTTACTGTTGCACGCTGACCGTCATGTCTCCAACGATAGCCAAAATACATACCGAAAAAATCTGTTGTGATAGTTCTGAGCACAGAATCGGATTCAGCGAATCCTTAAATTATCATATATATATCAATCATTAAAACTTTTGGCCCAAATTTTTTCCCGAAATATGTGGACCAGTGTAATATACCAACATGTAATGGAATCACAAGATACAGGAGACATGACCGAATGCCATTCATGGTCTTCTTGAAATGGTGGGGAGTTCCGTTATGGTAGCTCGATGTCCAGGACAATGTCAAAGTAGTAAACAACATTACTATTCGGTAGCAGATAGCCGTGAAATACTAGCAGATTTTCAATATCTGTATGCCCATTATGTAATGCATCTTTTGACACAGCTTGTTTTTCTTACACTCAACGCAGTTTAGTACAATGTATAACTTTCTGTAATCGTTGCAGCTGTCCGGTATAATGAAATCTGTCGTCTTGATGCTGAACAGTTGGAGATTGAAATTGTAACACTGTAAAATGACCTCCACTTCATGAAAACTTTTGGTGCCTTGTTGATATGGAAAAGTACAGTGGTCTACACCAGTGGTTCCCAACGTGGGCGATATCGCCCCCCTGGGGACGATTTGGCAGTCTAGGGGGCGAAAATGACGAAGGGGGCGACAGGGGGGCGAAAATGGACAAAGGGGGAGACTGGGGGGCGATAGGGGGGCGATGACACTTCAAAACGGCTGACCTTTTTTTGTCAACCCACGGAAATTTAGTTACAAAAGTGTGTCAAATTAGAAGTCGAGCCGAAAATTTGACCTTTTTTTTAGTCAACCCGCCGGTGATTACAGTTTGTATGCCCGATTTTCGTTACACAAATTTAGGGGGCGATGATCGGTGTCGACCTTGAAAAGGTGGCGATGGGTCGAAAAAGGTTGGGAACCACTGGTCTACACTGAAAAAAATCTGGTAGATTTACTGGGAAATTTCTGTAAATTTTGCAACGAATTACCAGTCGCAGCCAATAACTGTGAATAGCTTGTAATTTTACATTTTGATATGTAATATTACCTTAATTTAGCTGTAAAATCAAGTTACCAGAATTTCTTTCGCAAAATTACTGGCAGTTACTCGTTCCTGCAGTTTATCAGGCTATTGGCAAAATTGATTAGCTTGAAAATCGCTGCGGCAAATGTTATACATGGAACTGAATGGAACTGAAAGGGACTATATGTAATGATTAATGTTTCCGTAAGAAAAAAATACGACCTACATCAAACATTATAACGTGGCCAGTAAATATTATTGGTGGCATGTCAGCGGATGGATACCACTCATTTTGAAATCGTTCGAGTGTCGTATCGTCGGCTGGCCATTATCGAGATTTGAGCAAAGGGTGGAGCGCCAATATGGAATCGGTGTCTCGCTAAACGTACCGGGATTCCAACCCGGATGGAGCGAAGCTTGTTTTGCTTGAAGAAAGTGGATCGTTGAAGATTCCTAGGAATGCTGAATGGGATACGCATCGTAAAAGGTACAGTACTGCATTGTATTTGTTACCGTGAATATCTACGACTGTGCACACCACCGGGATGACTTTGATTTCATTATTGAAATATTTCATTCGCCGCATTCTCTGTTCTATTTTGGGATATTAGTCGACATACATAGTGACCTGTGACACCACATACTCTGCCACAGAGGAGTTGAAACTGTTGGCTTGTTCATGTAATTTTCGGGCCATAGCATAGAGATGTTTCCATCCACTGCTGGATTTGTTTGGCACACATGCCACCTCAAATGAGGAACCTTTTGCTTCAATACATTAGATCAGTGGTTCTCAACCTGCGGGGCGCGAGAAATTGACTAAGTCTGTCTGAATAGGCCTTTTGCAGGACTTCGATCACGTGACTAGATACGCATAGCAACCACAAATTGGTTAGCAAGCTACTTTCTCGCGCACCTACTTCAGTGCTAAATATCGCATAGAGTACTGTTGATTTCTGGTTGTAAACGTTTCGGAAATTTGTTGTAGAAGTCATCAGAGATTCACGTACGCTAGATGTCAATCCTGTACAAAGCACATAGAATGATATCGTCAGAATTACGCAGAAATCCATCGTTAACGTAGTCGTATTACGGTACTCGACTCTGATCATATGTACTTAAATTTATGTATTTGAAGTAAAGCGATTGGTTTATATTCTGGTAAGAGTATTTGTTAGTTCAAGCAGTACTATTTGTATGTTGTGGAGCCTGATTTTGGATGGAAGATATGACTGAAGCAGCCGGGACCCGCAAGGATCAGGATATACTGTCTGCTGGTTTGGGTGCTGGCATGCTGCTATAAAACAAATGTCGCTGAACACATCGGAAGTATCTTTTGGGAGAACATGCCATCAAGACTAAGCAAAGCAGTACACTTTATTGTTGCGTTGTACAATGCCGATTTTATAAGCACTATACTTCGCAACTGCGATTGAAGTGGATTTGGCAAATTACACGCGATTTTGATAAATAGTTTATGTCACATATGTGCGCTATTCAGCGAACTAAGGGAAGTAACTATCAAATAACTCTTAGAGCAGCTCAAACGCAGTGACAAGATCGTTCATCCTATACCCAGAGGTGGTCAACGTGGTCATTGTTGGGAACCGAGTAAAAGTAATGCCTTAATTTATACTCCAGTACAAGTAGCACTAATTACTTCCAGGGCATGTCCAAAGTACTTCAAATGGAAGTAGAAATGAATTTCTGAAAAGTAGTCAAGAAATTCGTTACATGAAGTAGATTTGGTTGAGGGTCACTTAGTTCTAGAAATTGATGCCATGTGACAACTGTAAACATTGTATGTTGCATCTTCCTGATCAACGCGAAAGGTGATGACACCAGAAATAGGTGCAATTTTCAAAAATTATTTTAGTTACCGTGGTACTGGGGCTATTTTGCCCAGTTGTTATGACAACCTCTCGCTTGAAGGGGATGCAATCATGCGCCAAAGCTACTTTCTAGTTGACAAAATCATAAACCTAACAAAAAAGTACTACCTAAAAAGTGTCAAGTAGAAGTGGAAGTAGCCTAAACTCATAATGACGCTAGTACTCGGGTAAAATAGTACTTCGTTGCTGACCCCCTCTGTGTATTGGTTCAACCAACTCAGAAACATCCTCTAAAGACGAGTAACATTGTTTCTTTTGCATTGACTTCGTGATATTCTGAACTTATGATATTATTTGATTCATTGAATTTACAAATAAACTTGCAAAGAAGTGCAATTTAATAATTTTTGTGCATTCGATACCCAGAGCATAAGAAATAATTGAAGAAAAATGCATGTTAACCTTATCAAGTTCAATAACTGCCGAGATTCTTATACATATGTATTTTCCTCTATCTCCATAGCCACTTGTCTTGACATATTCATAGCATCCACGGGAGAGCGCTTGTCTTGCTGTACACAAATGAAATATCATTTTCAAAGCAAACATCAACATCGGGAAAGAATTTCAGGACAGCTAGTTAGTGGTCAGATCATATGCTGACATTTTCTGTAGGCATGAAACCACGCTGCCTTCTAACGCATGACCGAATTTTATGTGGTGATAGTAATTGGCTCCAGGCTGAATTCTTGGCGAGGGCATCATCAATTGCTTAGTTGCCTATGTTCGCCTCTCTTGGGATAATCCATCAGATCATTAATTCGTATACATGTGGTATAGCCATGTCTTGAAACTCAAGATATTTGCACTGTGCCATAGAGTGAAGTAATCCAATCCAGGCAATCAATCAAGTAATCCAGGCCTCGGGACAGTTTGTTGCACCCTCAATTGGAGTTGATGATCATTTTTCTTCGGGTAGTGGCACTTGGCAGCATGACAGAATGATCAATAACTTGTAATATAGGTGTAGAGGTCTAAATATTTTGAATTGTTTAACTGAGAAGCCATACAATAGCATAGGATGTTTAATATATATATGGTATGTAGCACATTGCATGAATTCATAACACATCAACGTACTGACACTGGCAGTCATTGTCCCTAGGCTTAAAAATAGCAGTATCCTATATATATATTGCAATCGATATCAATTATCAAAATGCTGCAATGATTACTAACTACCACTACAATACAACTATAGTATAGTATACTATCCACACCTAACTTAATGCTGCAATAAATATCACGCAGTCAATGTCCTGCAATGTCGAATTTTGTGTCATAAAATCATAGTTGACTACCAAATAACGGCTACAATGTCGATCATTTTGACGCAAGGAGTTTACATAGATCATGAATCAAAGACATCCAACATATTTGAATCCCTGTGCATTTCCATGACACTTGCGTTTTATATAAAACGTTTACAGCCCGAAAACGATAATATACTGTATCCGAAGTACGGCTACGTTAACGACGGATTTCTGCGTAATTCTGACGATATCATTCTATGTGCTTTGTACAGGATTGACATCTAGCATAGGTAAATATCTGATGACTTCTACAACAAATTTCTGAAACGTTTACAACCAGAAATCAACAGTACACTATGCGATATTTAGAACTAAAGCAGGTGCGCGAGAAAGTAGCTTATTGCTACCCAATTTGTGGTTGCTATGCGTATCTAGTCACGTGATCGAAGTCCCGCAAAAGGCCTATCTGACTAAACACGTGTTTCACAACCATTTTCAGAAGACGATTGTTAAAGAAGAAAGTTATTTCGTATTCAAGAAAGCTCGCCAAATTCAAACTCCAGCAGTCGCACTCAACTTCATTTGAGCAAATTTTTGATATTCTTTGAAGATTTAGACTAGTAATTCCGACGTGTAAGTCATTCATTACTTCATAGATTTGGCAGTAGCCTAAAGCTCAGTGCGCCGGGTAGCTGTTAATAATAGCTGGCGAACTGCACTGCTTAAGACAGACTTATATGCAATATAGGTTGCTATGCGGCGGCTATGCCCTGGAATGCAGCCTTAGGCTACCTAAGTAAATTGAAATGTGACCGTGATTAGCAAAAAGGTTGCCTATCTCTGTATTAGATAATGTGCTCTTTTTGACGTGACGATAAGTGTAGGGGGGCGCAAACTTTTTGGCCATCGCCGAGGGTGGTGCATTTCCAAAAAGGTTAAGAACCGCTGCATTAGATAAAGTAAGTCATGAATCTCTGCTATATCATGTAAAAGGCGGAGCCGACATCACACAATGTACCAGTACCGGTACTTCAAAAATTGTTATATTTTTGTTAGCATATTTGTCTTAGTAGTTATTGTCATGTCTAGGTTAGGAACTTTGCTTAACATAGCGACTTACTTTTTTTTTAATGGAACTGCAAGATACTAGTCATACAGAAGTAATAAAGATGGGAAAAAGAAACAATTGGAAGTTTATCCGGTGGTGGAATTAATTCACCTTGTCTTGGGACCACTTGTGCTATATTTGCATTCCTCCTAAAGAAGAATTAGACCCCCAGCAGCAATACTTTTTCATCGTGAATCATGAATGAATATACAGTTGTCCCAATGTCGTTTTTAGAGCGTGAAGAAACTTTTGCGGTATTTTGGCATCGCGTTGCTTTGGGATAGGTATGGATGTACGTTAATTTAGATTATTTTAGAAGCTGGCATGTAATCTGATTTACAAAGGACAGCAAGTAGGGTTGTAGGTACTAGGTAGCCCGTAAAATCACAGTCTCGCTCGTAAATGTACAGGAGAGAATGTAGATTGAATGTACCAGAGGTGACTGTAACATTACAGTCTGGCGTGTAAAGCTAGATGACCGGACGGGTGTAAGATGAGTCACATTGAGTGACGGTAATGTTATATTACTGCCAAGTGGCTGGCCACCCTGCTTCCAGACATTTCGCGGTAAATTTGTTTTGTGTGTATATGCGCAGCAGCTATGAAGGTTGCAAGCGTGTTTGGTTTAACTTATCGTTGTGAATTAGCATTTACGAACATGAACTTCATCATCAACAAGCACGGAACACGCCTCACTAATCTACATCTGGAACACTCACTCAGAGTTGCAGTGTCAAGTTACATACCAGAGTACAACGCACTAGTTCAGGGGCGGGCAACATTCGGCCCGCAAAGAGATTTTGACCGGCCCGCAGAGAGTTTCTACCGTGAAAGTTAAATTCTTATCTGAAAGTACAATAGGATGTTATATTCATTTCGAAATGAACCCGAATATTTTCGGCTGACACTCGTCAGGGGTAATCGTCAGCAGCCAGCAGGGAATTGGAAAGAACATTGTATATCATCATCATCAGTGTATATTGTATATATGTGTGTCCAATAAATCAAAAAATTCGGTGTCCTGAACATAAAATATATACGGAACCTCCAAATTGCAAAGTTTATGTATTAGTTCCTCTGCGGCCACTGCCCCGAAAACTTCAATGACTTCTTTACCTCGATCGTTATCAAAAGTGCATAAGTACAACACCCGCGCGTCCACGTTGTCCAACTATAATCTAGTCGACTAAAAATATCATCGCTTTATCAAATATGCCGGACCTGAAGTGTGGAACAATATCTCGCCGACTATCCGACAGTCGTCAAGCATGTCCACATTCAAGTCGAAATAAAAGCAATTTCTGCTGAATGAATTCTAGTCAGTCCTCACCATTTACCGGACCACGACCTCACATATCGATTTCGCCTTCCGTCACTTGCCACCTGATTTTATCGCCTGCCACTTCATATATCTTCTTAGTTTAATTCAGTGTGCATGCCTCCTATTTACATCACCTAGGCATTGCCCAGTGGGAGTCTGATCTTAAGACTACTCTTAGTCGTTTCAGCATCTTCCTATCATCCATTGTATTGCAGTCTTGTGATGTTTTGAAGTGATGAAATTTTATGAATAAATTTGAACTTGAAATGTTCTTAAAATGGTACATTGAACGCTCTCTTATTTGAGATTACATTCCAAGCAGGTGACATCATATTTTGTGATAAGATTGTTGATATACAATGTTCTTTCCAATTCTCTACTAGTTGCTGACGATTACCTCTGACGAGTGTCAACCGAAAACATCCGGGTACATTTCAATATGAATATACCATTCAATTGTTTATTGAAGTTCTGTACCTCCAAGAAGTTCTTTAATCTGAAAGTATTGACAAATTTTATGCGTCACAGAATGAATCCAAGTTTGCCAACCAGGGAAAGATGGACAATTGGACATGAAACTACTTGCTCTGTTCGCAGTTGGTTAAACACTGCAGTCACGACATCGATGGTTGATGGTTCGAGTCTCGGCTCTGCCATGTTTCTATGTGTCGGAGGTTTATCTGGGCTCCTCATCGCCGATCCCGCTGTAATACAGCGCATTGAAATGCCCAGACGAAGAGAGAGCCGAACTCATGAAAGGAGGCAGCAAATGAGCCGAAAAAAAGACTCAACTTCAAGAAGACATGCCATTATGAAATGTATGAAATTTACTGTGTGGGCGCAAATAACCACGATGTTGCAAGCGCCAATTATATGCGTTAATAAAACAACAACAACAACAACAACAACTTGCTCTGTTCGGGTCTCAAGTGTATATATATTTTCGACCGTGAACATTACCGAGACAAGGCCACGTTCCAATATAACTGATGTTAACGTACAGTCTTTACTAAGGGTTTCTGCATACAACATGCCGCCAGCGTCCAAAGAACTTGTTGACAACTCTGACCGGGTTAAGATGTCCGATTGACTTCAACAGCTACTGTTAATAAATTCAATAAATAAGCTACTGTTTTGGTGTCTATGCTTTAAACCTAATGTTCACATTAAATACGATTTATTCCTTATATATAGGTGGATAAATACGCGAATAATGTATATATTCTGTAATCCGGCATGCCAAGTGCTTCATTTTCCCATAGCCAGCCCGCCGACCGGAGAAGTTACCCGCCCCTGCACTTGTTGATAATGTGTAATGCCAGGCTTTCCAGGGACTGATATAAAAACAGATAACGTAATGTCCGTTCTGAAGTGTGTCAGGATTTATTTTCAAATTTGAGTTGACTGAGAGAGAGAGAGAGTCTTTATTTTCATCGAACCAAAATACATAACAAACGGCAGTGATGGTGGTAGAGAAAATATGCGTGCACAGTATTCGGTATTAGATAGGAATGATCGATAAGACCGTGAAGGTCATCTAGTCTGATCACCCAGCATCAAACAGGTACACTTGACTCTGAACAGTCTGGCTGTAAAAAATGTTTAGTTAAGAAAGGAAAATAGAAAAAGAATTACACAATGGTAGCAAATGATCAATGAAGCAATGTCTGGACGAGGTAGGGCAACAGTGTTAGTGTAACGACAAGAGGTGATCAATTAGGGTTTTTTGAATCTATTATAAGGCAATTCACGGATATGTGGTGGTAATGCATTCCAGATGATAGGTCCCGAGTAGTCGATAGATCTCTTAGTTAGGTTGCTATTGGGTGGGGGTAAGTAGATGTTTCCTTTAGACGAGGATCTCGTGTAATGGGAATGGACATGTTTAGCAGGTATGAAAAAGTCATCAAACACAGGAGGCAGACTATTGGAAAAATATTTGTGAACAACTTTTGATACTTCGAAGCGATATAGTTCATCAACTCGCAAAATTCGATGCTTACCGTAGTAAGGCGATAAATTGGTACGTAAAGGTACAGATGAGATCAGCCGTATCGCACGGTTTTGCAGGGTTCGAATTCTGCACAAAAATGTTGTGCATGCATTTCCCCATACTACGATTCCATATTGCAGATGAGAGTGGAAAAGAGAGAAGTAGATGGTTCGTAGTACTGATCTGGAAACCAAAGATTGGAGACGGGTCATTATTCCCACACACCGAGCTCGTTTTGATATTGTGCATTCAATATGCTGCTTCCAAGACAATTTGGAATCAATGGTGACGCCGAGATATTTTGCTGAGTCACATATTGAGATTTGTTTATGATAGATGTACACAGTGAAATTATGACTGGCATTATTTAAAACGAGCATCTCGGTCTTATCTGCGTTCAAACTTAGTTTGTTTGTTTGGAGCCATCTCGACACTTTTGGGAGTTCCCTATTCACAGATACATGCAAACCATCGACAGTGTTGGAGGTTATGAAGAGGTGAGTAGCATCAGCAAATAGCGTTGTGCGGAAATAAGATGCATTAACAATGTCGTTAATATAAATGAGGAAAAAGTCTGTCCAAGGACTGAGCCTTGTGGCACTCCACAAGTTATATCTCTGGTAGTCGTTCTTAATGTCCCCAGTTTAACAAATTGTTTGCGGTTTGCCAGGTAGCTTTCAAGTAGAGTTGCTGCAATACCCCTGATTCCATAGTGTTCTAGCTTGTATCTTAAGATTCTGTGGTTAACTGAGTCGAAAGCTTCGCGGAGATCGATAAAAATGCTGCAGCCACTTTCTTTTTGCTTGATGGTTTTGTAATAGTCCGTTACAATTGATAGTATTGCATGGTTGGTGTTGTGGTTGGATCTGAATCCATGCTGAGTCGGAGACAGTACTGCATTCAATTCAAAAAAGTTCTTGAGTCGGCAGTCAATCAGTTTCTCAAAAACCGTGGCAAGATTTGGCAAATCAGATATTGCTCGGTAGTTCGAAATTAGCTTTTTACAGTCTTCCTTAAACACTGGCATTACTCTGGCAGTTTTCAGTGCATCTGGGAAAATGCCTAGACGTATCGACTCATTAAAGAAAATGCATATAAAATCACCAATAATATTTAGGACTAGCTTCAGAAAGTGAGTTGGGATGAGATCGGGTCCTACTGCTTTGTTACTTTTCATTTCAGATAATACGATCGCAACTTCTCCTTTACTTGTCGGCTCAAGAAAAATGGATTTCTGAGGGCCAGGACTCAAGTACGAGAGAAAGTCATCGGAGGAGTTTGGTATTGAAGCTGCAAGATCCGGACCAATGTTGCAAAAATACTGATTGAACTTTTCTGCTACTGCAAGCTGGTCTTCGATGATGCTGCCATTCTCGAGTAACTCGATGTCATCAGCACTCTTGGGAGCATTACCTTTAGTTAGGTTGATAATTTCTCCAATGGTTTTTAATGTGTTCTTGGGATCTTTGGAGCACTCTTCAAATTTTTTTTGGAAGTATGCTTTTTTGGCATTTTCTTTCATATGCGTCACTTGGTTTGCATATTTTTTGTATGCTTTTTTGCCTTCGATGGTGCCTTGCAGATAGTAGTGCTTATGCATCCAATCCCTTGTTTTGATCGCAACTAGTATGTCATGACCAATCCAGGGTTTCGATTTCAAGCGCCTTGCATTGCGGTTGACTTTCCTATTTGGGAAAGATGTGTCGAGGGCTGCCCGCAGTTCCTCAATAAATTTTTCAAAATGGCGGTTGTAGTTGTCAATTGTGAGTGGAGGAATTTTTGTAGTTGTTGAAGGTATTGCTGACAATTTCAATATACTCCTCAATACCGCGAGGGTTTAAGGGCGTTCGAGATTCAAATTCTTTAGCACAATGTGGCAGGCCCAATTTCATGTGGCAGATGACGGGATAGTGATCAGTCATACTGTGTTGGAGCACAAAAGGGGACAGGTGATATTGATGAGTGTTGCAGTAGAAGTGATCTAGTAGAGTTGTTGCATAATTCATACCAACATGGTGCGAAGTAATTCATGATTCTTTAAAAATGTTAATTGCTAGCTAGTTGAACTGATATGTTTTGATTTAAAAGACTTTCATCGAAGTCTACCACAACGTGATTCCTGCTCAGTGCTATAAATATCAAAGCGGAAATTCAGTCTGGTAGGGGTAAACGGCGGGAGTGAATGGTAGCCCGTCGCTTCAATCAGTACCCAAAAAGTAGCTATTGGATGCAAAAAGTTTGGTTACCCTTGTCTATAGATTTTCAACGAGTTTCATAGCGAGGAGTGGACGAGATTTCCTAATTATAAGTCTGTGCAAAGTGGCAAGGCTGTTATCCTGTGATAAGGGTAGTAATTTCGTTATCGAAGTCGAGTATGTACTATTTATGGGTGCACGCAACCTATTACCCATCCTAGCCTAGTCTAGCCTAGCCCAACCTAGAGCATAGCAGATTTTTCGCAAAAGCCGGTATCCGTCTATGTAGATTTCGACGGTGCTGCTTTCCAATATGTGCAAGTAACTATCGAATTGTATATCTTGATGACGTCATCTAACGCTGTAGCAAGTTTCAAGATTACCACCAACTCATTAGTATTAACGTATATTAGTAATTAACTACTAGAATAGTAATAATTTCGTTATCACAGTCGGATATCGATAATTGTGATATGCCATCTAGTAAAAGGTAAACTGTTTTGATTGTTGCGTTGCAATTGACCGAAACGGCTAGAAGTAGTCAAGCGTGACGTGGTAATTGGAAAACGGGAGTTGCTGTTCCATAGTCAAATTGGATAATGTCAATGACGATGTTACTGTAGCAAAATGATTTGTAAATATTTTATATTATCTTCGGTCATCTTAGAAGTTGGACGTATAGTTGACATCTTATATTGGTTTGGTATTCGTCAAATAACTGCCCTAAATTTTCATCTCGTATTATTGGGCTCCACAGACAACGTTTTGAGCCCGGGACCAATTTGTCACCACTGAGTCATAATATTATTTGCAGTTTTATATCGGAATGACTAACTCAGGAATCAATTCTGAGAGCCCGTTGTTAGACCAAGCATTTAGTGGTGACGTAAACGAGTCGTCAAAATATTCACCAGCTTGAAAAATGTCGATCGATAGAGCATGAGCATCAGTACCTGCAGTCTTCTGATCCGTCACAATAATCTGAAGCATCAAGGCAACCCGATCCATCGTGACATGTAAACTCTCCTTTGGAACATTTCAATCCTATGGAATTATTCAATTAGACGATTTTCGTAGCTAGGCAATTTTTGTCGAAACAATTTATTTACAAATATTTGAGTTATTCGCTACAATTTGCTATTCCCGGAAACTATAATTTTTATACTAAGCTTGTACTAGAAGCGGTAGTAGTTGTATGAATGATTTATTAAATTCCAAGTTCCTCTAACTTGTAAACTCTCATAACTTTGCTTCTATAAATTTCGTTTATCGTTTACCTCTAGCCAACGGATCGGAATCAGTGGAATTATTGTGCTATTATATTATACCGTTTTCAATTCTTAGTGATGTTATACCCGATAGGTCCCAAATGGCCACTTTACATTTACTATAGCTGCTTTCAAAAAGAAGATATGTAACAGTTTCATATTTACCATCTCTGCACAATCTCTTCCGGTCGTGTTCTAGGTATTGCGGTAGAATGCAAACTTGTGAAAGGCCTGTGGCTTTCTTTCTGCACATCGTCGCATTGTCAAATGTCATATTGTGTGGTTCGTCTGATCCATCGCTGTCAAAAACATTGATACTATAATATAATTCTTTAATTTAATTTTTTCATAAAATAATTTCGACAACGCTACCCTGGAAATATTAAACCATGGACCAAGCACCTCCCTACCCGTAACCTCGACTGAAACTTTTTTGTCAATTGCACGAACAGACCTAGTAAATACGTGCTATTCATGAATATTGACTTCGACGGCAGGAAACAATCATCACGGAAAAATAAAGTCTACTGAAGAGGTACTCATCTATTTGTAGCAAAGGTGCGTTTGCAAAAGTTTAAAATTTGCTTTGGTTAGTTATACCTCTCATGATATAATTTGTAGTCATACAAGTGTATTATAATACCATATAACGATATACAAATTCCTGTAAAGCAGGGCCGGCCAACCCGTGGCCCGCGGGCCACATGTGGCCCGCGAGAAGGTTTTGAGTGGCCCGCGAGGTAATTTCCGAAATTTCTAATCTCATGAAAACTGGATTGCACATATTGTGAACTTGCAAGGACAACGAAAAATTTGATTGGTCTGGTCGCAACACGTGAGATGTGATGACTAAAATATCAGTTTCGACTCATTGACAAATCCATCAACCATTCACATATTGGTATATCTTCGTACACAACAATAAATCAGAATAATTTGCGATAGATTTATCAGAGGTAACAATTTTCTACAAGCTTAGCGCAATATATTGTCACTCGATTTCTTGTTTTAAATATTGTTGCCCTTTTGTGAAAATTGAAGAACGCGTAATGTATCAGATTGAGTCTAACTATATTCACGATTACGAAACAAAGTGTCGTTCAACATATGCGACCTTGCGTTTGCGCTCGCAGTAAGACCGTCGATTATGAAACCTAGGCACGAAATAATTGACGCATGTTGGTCGCAGCTTTCGATATCGATATGTCCATGCGCCGAATAGCCCAGTCCTCGCAAACTTAGCCCAGCGATATACAGCAGGCCCGCAATATAGTCAAGTGATAACATTATTGACCTATAAACTTCAAAAAATTTTCGCGCTTCGCGCGGAAAGTGGCCCGCGCAAACGTTCGCCGATCGAATGTGGCCCTTTGGCTGAAAAGGTTGGCCAGCCCTGCTGTAAAGCGATAGTAGTAGGTGGAATGAGCGAAATGTAGACATATCTATTGGTCTATTCGTCACAGCAATGGGAAATATGGCATTATTCATTCATTGCTATTTCTTTATATTTTGGTTTTGAAGTGATGAGTGCGCTACTTTGCATTTATTCATAGGTTAAATACCGTAATAAATGATCAAACTGAAATACAAAAGAACAGTTGTTTAGACTAGCCCAATCTCAATCACTCCAACAACTCTCAAGAAGTGGGCGCTAATACATACATACACGCACGTCGCACAATGACAACAACAAAAAGACGGGATCGCTCATGCGTTTAAGGAAACTATTACAGAGAGAGAGGTAACAGTAAGAGACAACCACTTCTCCAACTCCCAACAAAATCAACGTCCATTGAGTTAGGAGGTCAAAATATCGCGTGTAGAGAACCTCCAATCAAATACTCCAATGGCGATCGAAGCGGGAATCACCATAACATTTGTGCCCTAATAACGTAGTCATTGTGTCATACTAGAGGGGTAATAGTTCTGCCTGAGCGCTGGGGTCTATCGTTAGACGATGTGGCAACAATACTGTCCTCGATCTGTACTTCAACTGGTTGATGATTTTCTGCACTCGATTCGGCGTATCTCAGCACGTCAGGGTCAACCTCATTTGACAGTCCACTTCTAGCGGGTGGCGAAACGACTTGAGGTGACGTAGCTGTGCCGGGAGACGAGACCATTGGCAGAAAAGATGGGTGCTTTTCGCTCGGGAAGTACGGCTCGATCTTGAACAGAAATTTCCTGTTACGCAGAGTCAATCTAACGGAACCGTCCACTTTCACGAGGTACTGGTCATGGCTCCAACGAAGGGGATACCGACCGTTCTGGTTTTGAATGTGACAGACATCACCTTCATGAAGGGGTGGTTGTGGTTTAGTGCTCAACGACAGAGATTCCAGCTGATTCGCATATCTAGTACGCAACGTGTGCTCGCCACTTTTCCAAACGTTTCGCAATAATGGCCGGATATTGAGCTGGGTGAAAACTGGGACCCATGCTTTGATCGGCAAACCTTCTTTCGAAGTCCTGCCAAATACTATTTCTGCAGGAGAGAGTTCGTTTGCAGGGTCGGGGCAGATCTGAAACTGTAGCAATGCCCGAGTAATTGTATCGGTCCGAATGCTGCCATCCTGCGATTTCTACGCAGCCTCCGCGCGGTCATTTGACATAGAGCGGTAAGTCGACGACAGCTTGTGGCGCATCCCCCCATTTCTGTGCTGTGCGCAGCAAAACTCAAGGCCTCCGTCGCTGCCAAGTTCCTCGGCCGCTCCAAGCATGCCGAAGTAACTTCGAAATTCATCTTTGAGTCCGAGGACTCCAGATGTTTGCCCACCGTGCTTTTCATGGAATATCACTGACCAGTTGCTGAAGCGGTCAGCAACGACTGGATAGTAGGTGCCTGCGGTGGTGCGATAATCGGCAGCAACAGCATGGAAAGGGTCGATCTGTTTGAATGGCTCGGCCGGAGACATGTATTCTTGACTTGGTGCCATTTACCGCAATCGTCACAACGTGCTCGTGTACTTGCTATACACTCAGTCATTCCAGGCCAAAATACTGTGGCCTACGCCTTCTGTGACATGGCGGCAGGCCCTTGGTGTGTTTAATGTAAGGCTTCACAAATAACGCCTCGCAGCGGCGGGGGAATGACAATCCAGTCATTATACATGGCAATGTCGTCTACAATCGAAAGGTTGTCGCGGTACCGCCAATATGATTGCAGTTGAAGAGGCAGTTTGTCCGATTTATCTTGGAATCCTGAGATGGTGTGATTTTTCATCTCACTGAGGACAGGGTCGTAGGTGGTATTTCGATTCACATCGTCCCAGGAGACAACTTCAATCGCATTCAATGATGCTCGGGAGGTGGCCACAATGCTGTTTTCAATCATATTGGTGTCGTCATGGGCAGCTATTATACTATCGCAGTAATCCAATGGCATGTCATCCGCGGGCGTCGAGGGAGCAGGGTGCCTGGACTGTGTTGTGAATATATTTGTAATATCGGCCCAATATTCGGTATTGCCAGTGTGTTACTTTACTTTTAAAAAAAAACTAATGACAGATCACAATTCGTCAGAATAAATGCTGAATTTCAACAAAAATGTGCGTATATATAGTTTTTTTGGCTATAACTCATTTTGTGTTCACAATAGAGAAAACTTTCTTCAGAAGACAGATAGAAACATGATGCTTCCGCAGATTTTGAGCTATATATCATGACTCTACGACCAGCGGTTGCCGAGATGGGCCATTTTACCCCCCCACGCGCAGAAATTGGGGGGTTGTCGGGTGGAAAATTGGGGCAACACCCTGAAGTCACTTTTAATTGAAGTTTTAGATCATTTGTCAGGATTGAGGAAGGCCTTTTTTGATTTAAAAAAAAAAGTCATTTTCACTCCACCCTAGTGTCCGTCTAACCTGTTTACGCACGGTCAAAGAGTGGTAACCATTCCAGGCATCTGCGACAGACCTGTAAGTGTTAGGAGGTATCGAGCGTGTTTGTTTGAAAGGAGGCACAACATGGTGTGTGTTTCTAGAGTAGACGTGGTTCAACGATTGGAAGGCAACAAATCTCCTCGGGCTGCCATCTGCCTTGCGTACCCACATGGTCCTATGACACTAGTTCGTTTGCGTGTACGACACTTTTTCACTCGCCCCTAATTTTACGTCCGCCTCCAACTGCTTCTCAATTACGTCTTTCCAGTGTAGTGGAATGGGAGCCGGTGTGCGGACTGCAGTCGGTGTTGCCGACGGATCGATATGAATGGAAATAGGCGGCCCAGTCATGGTTGGCAACGATCTGTGTTTGCACTTGTTGAATTTGGATGATACATACCTCTCAAGTAACCATTTCTTCATTTCATCAACATTATCCGCACAAGGCTTGAATGGTATACGCTGGGGGCGTGGAGGAGGGGTTGACCTCTGTGGGCAGCTACATAATTGATGCGAGTTACCCTCATGGGTTGACTCTCGTGACGCGTGGAGTGCGGCTTCGCCAATTTGAGGAAAATCAGACCCAATGAGGTTCAACTTATGCATGGAATCTCGACTAAGGTAGAAGAGTGTCGTAGAATCCGTAATGATATCACCAGAACCTGCTCCACCCGGAAGTCTCAGAAACGAAGCGCCCAGGATGCACTCATTATTAGCAGCACTCATCATTTGCAGCAAACATGCGTTTCTTCACCGTGATGCTAGAAACAGTTTCAATCCTATCAAGGATTATTTTGTACCAGTGTCCGACACCGCTTTCACCATCTTGGGCGATATTATGGGACGCTGGATATTGAACTGGGCATAATCGGCTTGCCGGGTGGAGACCAGAGTTGGATCAATTACATTATTTCAGTTCAATTACAATTACAATTACAATTACTTTCATGCATGTTTCAATTACATTACAATTACAATTATTCCATGCTAAAAATAACGAATTACAATTACAATTACAATTACTCCTTGCATGCTTCAATTACATTACAATTACAATTACAATTACAATTGCTGCTGTTGAACATGTAATTGAAAAATCATAAATTCAACCGTGCTTCTTGACAACCGTAGCGTCGTATTTAACAACAATTCAAGTCTAGTTCAGATTGTGTAGTAATAAATGCGTTTATGTGCGTACATAGTATGCTATGTAAGATGTCATTGTGACGTAATATAAGCGTGTTTTGTATGCTCGGTAATTATGGCTCACGTAATTGGAAATGTAAAATGTTATTTACCTAATTTCCTATGGGTTAGGATTAAGGATAGGGTGCAGTATGTCTTTGAAAAAGTATTATAATATATGCACGTGTTGGATTTGCGTATATAGTATATAATTAAAGAAATAATATTATTTTTATCGAGGGACGTAGGAATTAGGATGAGGAGTAAAAACAAAACCGTGCTTTGTCAGATAAGACGTTATATAATATCCAGTGGTCTGGTTAGTTAGCCAGACGAAGTAACGATGCAGCATAGTGATCTGAAATCGTATTGTAGATTGCCAACCCACGGATAGATGCGCAAGATGCGAGTCACGGATGAATGCACCGACAAACGTACTGCAGAGCCGGCTAAAAGCAGCAAACTTTGTAGTCCTAGAGCTGGCGATCCATGCGTACAAATTTGATGAATCTGGTCTTTATCGTAAGCTATTGATGTACTATTTCCGAAAATACAAAATAAAATCTCGTCAGGGCAATGTAGCTGCTCCAAAATAGCCGTTTAAGGCCGACTGTTCTGAAAAGTGAGAGCGCTGCAGCAGCATGACCACAACAATTACCAATTACGCCCAGCGATTGTTCAGAACAATGCCGATTCCCAAACTTTCACGACTATTTTGGGATGGT
Source organism: Botryllus schlosseri (assembly GCF_051294905.1). NCBI lineage: Eukaryota > Metazoa > Chordata > Ascidiacea > Stolidobranchia > Styelidae > Botryllus > Botryllus schlosseri. The sequence goes on from NC_137236.1 coordinate 25,806,463, forward strand.
ACCATTGCCTGGAAATATACTTTTATTGCGGAATCAGTGCGACACTAGCTTTCGATTAGGACCATACATATCAAATTTCGACGCTTAGATCGCCAGCTATGGGACTATCAATTCTGCTGCTTTTAGCCGGCTCAGCAGTTCGCTTCTCGGCGTATGCAATCGTGAGTCACGTGTTGCGAATCCATCCGTTGGTTAGTAATCTAAAAATTGTATACAATGGCAGCCGAGGCCAGCATAGCGGTAAAAAAAAAACTTCGCCCGCAAGGGCGCAGTCAAGGGCTTCCGCGAATGGATCCACCAAATTCCTTGTCGACATTTGAAGAGAATGCATTATAAGTCAATTATTTTATGTTGTGCTTGTCAGGTCTCAATAGCAATTTAATGTAATTGAAATTGTAATTGAGCAAAATTGTTGTCAAATACAATTACAATTACACAAAATAAAAATGCTTCAATTACAATTACATTACAATTACATTGAAAAATGTAATTAATTACATTCAATTACAATTACAAATTACAATTGATCCAACTCTGTTGGAGACTAAAAGATCAATGGTCGGTTGGGCCTTGCACTCTTTCAACAACCAACCGTATGTTCCATCGAATATATAGTGGTCTAAAATGGACTTCCGAAGCACGAGACTCGGGTTGTGGCTGGCGCATTGTACGGTTATTGGATTCGACGGTGTTATTGGTACGGTGTGATACTGAGGCGATGTTGCCACCAGAAGTGGAGCCAGTAACTATAGGCGTATCCGATTGTTTGCTTTTCCTTTCAGCAGGCTAGACATTGTTTGAACTCGCGCAACCTCGGCTTACCAAACTTCCCAGGCAAGAATTTATACTTCTTCATGACATTGCCACATCCGATACGTTTTATGACTTGAGAGAGATCGTGCGAAGGCGTGCCAGTTGAAGTGCTGGCTGCGACGCTAGCGTGATGCTGGTTTCTCATCGTGAAGGAGGTGGCTAAGAGAGCCATTTCCTTGTTTTCAATATTCTGGACAGTTTCGTCTAGCGATTTGGTATCGAGATTTGCAACACTGAGGACTTGCTGCTGGACCTCATCATCGGCCAGGCCGGCGATGACAATATGCTTATCAGAAAAGTCGTTGACTTGGGTGCAGTCATGCTTAGTGCAATTCATTTGGAACGGGCAAATTCTTGCAGACGCTTTCACCTTGGCCAGAAATGCACTGAATGGTTGTCCTTGATACTGCTGGGTCGCAAATAGAGCAACGGTACGCATGTTTGTGGCGATTTTGTCAACTGCTAGTGATTCAATAGTTTTCAGCAAATCACCTTCACTGACCTGATTGAAGTCACCGCCTATGTTGAAGAGGTCCTTCGATAAAGATATCTGACAGCATTGCCACAAATGGCACTTGATTAGATTGTCGGCCGTCTCGGTCCCTTTTCTAAAAATCGTCCCATTTTCTGAGGAATATTTTCCATTCCTCGGCAGTGAATCCACACGAAATGGCAGGTCGTTCCATGGCAGGGGGTCTCGAACGCGAGACAGAAGGTCCTGTTATGTGACCTGTAGCATGGATTGTGAGCTGCACGGCGGCGCCCGCCGCGTCTTTGGCTTCACTCTCATAATCGCAGTCTTGTAGTGGGCATGAAAGCTTCGGCATTGTTATTCCCTATTAAGTTTGATCATTTGCAACTTTGTATTTATTCATAGGTTAATTATCGTGATAAATGATCAATCTGAAATACCAAAAAAAAAGTTGCACGGACTAGCCTAATTCCTATCACTCTAACAACTTACAGGACGTGGGCGCTAAAGGCTAATACATACATGAACGCACGTCGCACAATTATGGCGTTTCCATGCACGGCCGCTGGGCCCATTTCCGAGAGACTCAGCCGACGAACGAGAGAATTTTGTTTCGCAAGCACACCCACGTCGGCCCACTCGTCGGCCATCGAGTGAATACTTCGGCTTGGCCGTTCGGCCATGCTTGCGCTGTGTCGTCGATTAGCTAAGTTGCTACTTACAATACACTTTTAGTGTCAAATTAACCATGGCTGCACTCCGGATGGATCTTGGACGCATTGAGAAACCAGGAATATAATTACGATTGCGACGGACGTTAGTCGTGTAGTACGCATATAGCTACGAATTACCCGTCGGCTACCGACAAGACAGCGTAATGGTTAAGCGTCCGGCTTCTTGATCGGTAGGTCGTGGGTTCGATCCCCGGCCGGGTCAGACCAAAGTCCTGATTAGTAAAACTGGTATCCATGGCTTCCCTGCTTGGCGCTCATGCATTACTGGGATAGCATGGAGGGGTGGTGCATGAGTCAGAAAGCCGTAAAGGCTATATCTGCACTTATGTCCAGCGGCATATGCACATCATGCACTCATGATATGCATATGCGCAGATCGTGTGTATGTGTATCATGAGTCGGTGTATATGCCGCAAAAACATCAAGGACAAAAAGAAACTACGTCCTCGTCCGAATATAAAAAAATACCGGCCGATGGGTAGACATGACCACCGTCTTACGAGAATGAATCTTCTTCGCAATCTACTTACATACAATGCTGCCACAATTCGAGGATTTGTGTTCTGGTGCATGGATACAATACAAAATACCGTTTGACCACAAACTTGGTGAACTTATTCACATTCCCCTGGTAAGCAAATCATCAACGGGACACTCGAAGTTCATGCCTGAATCACGACGACGAAACAGTAGTACCGGTAGACTACTGGACAAGTTACTATTCTGCGCTCGAAATTATCGGACCACGATATCCCATATCTATATCCCCCCATACTAAGATATGCCTCCTAATTTTCATTTTTTTTTTCATCTTATTTTATCTTCTGTTAGTTTTAAGCAAGTGGTTCATCATGACCATTTTACATGTTGGATGGATTTAGGCCTTCGTGCTCAATGTCAAAGCGGGTTGTTTGATTAAATGACCGCTACAAGTCATCTGGGCTCATTCCTACCGAGTCATTTATCGCAATGTTGTGATTATTATGAAATTATTACTGAGTAAGCCAAAAACGTCATCGCGATCGCTTCGCCCACCTAGTTCGGCCAAGTCACGGTCGGATTACGCCTGGTCATGGAAACACGGCCGACATGTACAACGCATGCGACATAGCCTTTCGGCCGTCCGTCGGCCGTGCATGGAAACGAAGTAAATGACAACAACAAGACTAGATCGCTTTTGCGTTCAAGGAAACTATTAGAGAGGGAGAGGAGATGTAGTAGTAAGTGATAATCACACAATGAGAGATAGTTGAAGAAAATAATTATTGTTTTCCCCGGTCTCGCAGATTCAAAATCCGTTCACAAAAAAGGGGTTTTCAACTTTTTCTCAATGTTTGCACCAGGGCTGTGGAGTCGGTGGAGTCGAAGTCGGGGTAATTTTCGCTTGATGGAGTCGGAGTCGTGAAAACTATAATAGCTGGAGTCGGAGTCGGTGGGAAAATAATGACTGGAGTCGGAGTCGGAGTTTGTGAGAATGACTATGACTTCGACTCCGACTCCGACTCCAACTTCTCTATCATGAAAACATTTTCTTACAAAGAATTTTCAATAGAATTTATATGTACCACCAATCACTGTTATTATTAACCATACAGATCAGGTGCGGCCAGCCCGTGGCACGCAGGCCAAATTTGGCACACGTGAAGGTTAGGTGTGGCTTGCGAAGTAATTCTCGAAATTATTTATGACATGCAGGTACAATTGCAAGGCCAACCAAAATTTGATTAGCATGACCGCGAAATTTGATGATGACTAAAACAACAGTTCTGACGCATTGACGTATCCAGGGGTCAGCCACATTTATCCCAGATCTTCGTATATGACCATGAAGTAGAATATTTCATAGTAGATTTATTTGACTTGAAATTTTTCTCGGTCCTTCGTATGATTCATTGTCACTAGATTTCTTGCATTCAGTATTTGAGCCCCCTCCTGAAAAATTGTAAATACATATTATTCACAGAATTGAGTTTAACTATATTCGCAATTAGGAGATACGGCTTCGCTTGTGCACTCGCAGCGAGATCGTCGACAAAACATTTGCACATAATGATAGATGCATGTTCATTGATACCGTCGATCATGCTATGTCTAAACGTCGAATAATCCTGTCCTTTTCAAATGAGCCTAGTGGTATACAGATGCGACCCCCAATGTATGTTAGCGACATATTTTTTGATATAGCTATAGCCTAATTCAATTGTTATTTTGCAAAAAAAATTTCGCGATTCGCGCGACCAGGGCCTGGTGGAGCGCACTGCACACTTGCATGACATATTGTTATCAATTTTAGAGCGTATTAATATAAGTCTTGTTTGTAATGTTACCTAATTCGGTTCGCTTCTATCGGCGACTAAAAAAGGTTATCAACATTCCAGTTGCCCGCGCAATGGTTCGTAAATCTCAGGTGGCCCTTTCGCCGAAAAAGTTGCCCACCCCTGATATAGATAAAATTAGACATTACTTGCAAATTACAACTCATTTGCACATGGGAAGAAAATCGCAATATGCGTTTTCGCGATGCAGTCAAAATTGATGCAATTTTTGGAATTATACCATGATACTGTGACAGAGAAAATGCATCAGCTGGTTTTGTAAAATTGTAAAAATGATGTAAATATGACCAAACGATGCTTCCCACTTGACAAAATTAAAAATATTTGTAGTGTAGCTTAGCTGTTTGGGTCGAACAAATGATTAAGAAAGACTGCAAGTCACGAGACATGATCTTTGACTACTTAACTAAATTCCATTTATGACCAATGTCTATTTATTAGTAGTAAGGGTGTTTGTGCTTGTAATCAGGATAGTGTGGAATGACAAAATTAGTAAGTTCAATTTCTTTATTAGTTGCTGAGTCATACACAAGAGCTACACTTGGATTTTTTATCTACATTTTTATTTTACAGGATTGGATATCTGCCATATTTGAATGAATCATACATTTCAGGATATTAGAGAGTCCATGTTATATAAATTTGAATAAGGAAGGATATTTAGCAAATCTTTATTTCTTGTTAATTGCATAGTGGAAAATTCGAGCTGTGCCACAATGCCACAGTTAATCATATGTTTGCATAATGCATATGTTTAATGGTTGTATGATAGTCATTCAACCGACAATGTGGCATATAATTTTCGAAGTAAATTGATAATAATGCTGGAGTCGGAGTCGGGAGTCGGAGTCGGTACGTTTAAAGACTCAGGAGTCGGAGTCGGTATATTGAAAATGTGTGGAGTCGGAGTCGGAGCCGGAGTCGGTGGTAAAATTTACCGACTCCACAGCCCTGGTTTGCACCCACATGCCGACATTCCCTCTTCATATTATTATGAGTATTAAAATACCAACTTTTACTGATGGGGAAATTTTGAACATAACTTGGAAGGTTTCTGACGTGACATCGCGTCCAAAGTCTACCTTCTACATATGATAATAAGTACTAATATTTAACGTTTTGTCACAATGCTGAAAGTGTTGCACAAAATTATTTAAAATTATGCTAAAAATCTACAGATCTATGATATGTGAAAACTACGCAGAATATGACGAAATCGGTCTGGAAAATCTGGCGGCATATGACAGTATGATAAATTTAGCTAAAATCGTGTTAGTGTTTTAAACACGCATATCAGTTGTAATATCAGAAAGACAGAGACAGATTTCTCATTAAAAATAATGTAACTTTTCTTCGTTATTGGCGTTATTGCATTCGGGAATAATTTTCAGATTAGCAATTTACCTGTCTCATTTTTTATTTATTTTACGTTTTAGTGATACGTATGCTGAAAGATATTCAAAACCACTGCATGTCACAGTATCGCTCTCTCTATCTCACACATCATTTTAAACCATCGTCTACATCTAATGTGCGGTAACATACAAATAGAAAGAACAGCTTTACTTGAAAAAAATATAACTTCCCATGAGGTCAAAAACGGAACATATTATACGTTATTTCGGGTTTTCCATTTTGTGGAAAACGATTTTTTGTATTAATCCTGCACGAACCATATTTGACGAATACGTTATAGTTCGTGCTTATCGAAATGTCCGTATTTAGAAGAGCTAGCCATATACTAACACTGTATCACCAAAATACCCTATAATCTCAGAATGGTCCTATATATTCACTAGCTATACACCTACTAACACGACCAGTGACCACTTCGAGTTGCTTGAACGCCATCAGATAAAAGAACAGATTTAATAACACGTATGTGTGTATGTGTGGTATCAAATATCACTTCTTATAGTCGACTATGCAAATTATAATTGAAATCATGGAGCAAATGTTTTCGTTGGGAAAAATATTGGTTTTATCGTGACGACCGCAAAAATAGGCATCGGATCCATACAGCATGATGGTATATTTCAGTATTCGGGTGTATGTAATCCAGGGGTTACAAACTTTTCGGTGCGCGGGCCGGATTCAAACATGTTGATTAATCGTGTGTCGGACTAGTCAAAGGATTCCGAAATGTTACCCCAAAATCCATACCCGAAGAGATTTAACTATATAACCCGAACCATTGAATTTAAATATTTTTAAATCACCATTCGGGATTCTCTTCGCACCGGGGTTCTGGGCCTTGTGTATGTAAGGGCAGCTGCGATCACATTTGTTGGAGTTCTATTATTCGTGTAACTACATTAGTCTCCGTGTACGATGTAGCTAACTTGCAACGGTATTGCTTTGGTGTTTTCGCCTCTGTGAATAATCAGTTTGGCCCATTTGTCCGGAAACCACTGTACTGAGTGTGCGCTTATTTGCTCTATCGAAATATTGTGTCAATTTCAACGACTTGTTCGTATTGGTGACTTGAGTTAAACAAAAAAGTGCCGTGGAATGGTTATAATGTTGCTATGACCATGTACGACATCTGCTCTCTTTGTAACGTCAAAATATTTCTTACTCAAAATGTCAACTTTTGTTGGAAGTGCGGGATATTACAAGGGTTTTGCCAGTTACTCAGAATTGCTTCGCAGGCCGGATGAAAGCGCCTGGCGGGCCGCAGACCTTCTGATACCCCTGATGTAATCGGTACCTGCATTCCTTTCTGCCGTTGCAGAACTCTTTAGCACGAATACACCTCCTCGAAGGGTCGCGACATTCGAATTCCGAAGCGGAACAATTAATCTCTGAAATGAACCATGTAATTAAACCATTCCGTGTGATTATATAATGTATTGCCTCATCGCCGATCTCGCTGTTAACGCAGCGACTTAGTTAGCCGAGCTCCAAAGTCGGCAGCAGAGACCCGAGATCGTATGTAAGAAATCGAGAATGAATGAAAGTGTGGGAGTGCGCGAGCACGACAAGTCGTATTCAAGAGCAAAAGAGAAGATACTCAACTGTACCAAATGCATTGCCATGGCGCACAAAGGCATGAACAGGCGATAAGCGCCAATGTTGTTGTGTGTGATAATAACAATAATATATACCAGTTATAACTGACCGTGAAATCAGGAGCGACCGCCCAGATATGATAATTAAACTAAAAAATAAAAGAGAAGGCTTATTCATTGAACTGGCCGTCCCAGCTGATAATAACATATTACAAAAGGAATCAGAAAAACAATCGAAATACGCAGAGCTCAAAATGGAATGTGAGAAAATGTGGCGATGCAAAATGAACATTAGGGATGGTGGGAACCAATGATGAGCATCGGAGCGGAGTCGGAGTGGATTCGGAGCGGAGTTTTGCCGATTTTGTGGCAGTCGGAGTTTACTACAGATATTTTTTCGGAGAATTTCGGAGTATTGTAACTTTTGTCCCCGATATCTTTGGATAGCTCTGACCAGAACACACTATTGATTATGATTACAAACCAAAACACAGACAGTTGACACCTTGTAAAGTTGTAATATGACGGGTAACATGCAAAAATGATTGCCAAGTGCATAAATATCAGCCATCTGCACTGCAATTGGAGACTTGAGAGTAAACAATACTATGAGGCGAACACATGTACCGTGTTCTACCATGTGTGCCATGTACCATGCTTGCCACTGTTTCGGATGCTTGACAAGATTCATCGGAGTATTTCGGAGTCTGGGATTGAGCTCTTCGGAGTCGGAGGGAGTTTTCCTCGGGCACTAAAGTTGTCGGAGGGATTCGGAGTATCGAAAAGCACTATCCGCTCATCACTGGTGTGAACGTGAGGTTCACGTTCGCGTTCTGTGTGTGAACCTCGGAAATTTAGAGGTTCGCGTTCACAACAAAACCTTGGTAGGTTCTACACTGTGAACCATTTTCATATATTACAATTTTCACTTCATTACAACATCTTTAGTTCATATTTATTGTATTTTCAACTGCGTGCCACTCTATACACGGCGCTGGCAGCATTAAAAATCAACACTTAACGAGCATGCACCTTGACAATCTCAAATGTTTTACTTGCTTTGTTACAAAAGTTTTCTCGAAATATCCAGGTTTCCGTTGGTGAATATTTAGTGACTCTCTGTTGTGAGTTTGAGCCGCATTCAAAAACATCACGAGCAATATACGTAGTCAGCGAATGATGCTTATTCAACCAATCAATGAAATTGATATCGTTTTCTGATGAAAAAAATGTAGCAGGCGTACGGGGTCAATCTTGACTTCATATCTTGACTGCATCAATAAACCAAATCCATGCGATTGAGGGGTTGGCCACTGCTGTATAGTGTATAACTTGTTAATGGGGTAATATTTGTAGCGAGTTTAGAAACCTGTTTTACACTCAGCTCAATATCAATGTAGCGATACTCAGACGCCGAATACATTGTCCGGTCTGGTCTCGACCGTTAGGCCTAAGTTTATCTTCCCTGGTAAGTCCTCGTCAGAATTGTTGGCAAAGCGACGGAAGATATTGATTTTATGGGAGTATTATATCCTTTAATTGCCTCAGTTGATACATTTACGGTATAAAGTTAGTGTTAATCTCATGATTTAACAAACTGGAACAATGTAGATTTCTAGTTATCTATAGAAACTGCGTACCATCCCTACGTCTAATTCAGGGGTCGCCAACTCAAAATAGGTCGCGGGCCACTTTTCCAAATTCCTGGAGGCCGCGGGCCACATGACATCAATATCGATATAAAAGTAGGCAACGCAGTTCAACAACCACGTCTGATAACTCTACGTTATTACAACGCTGTGCTTTCTAACATAGGCGACGGTTATAGTCACCACAAAAGAACTAATATTTTACTGAACAAATACAAATACAACAAAAAGTATCATGATCATCAATGTCATTATATTTTGGACTATGAGCTGTACACGATACCTGACAATGACAACACTCTTTAGCCGCTAAAACAGGGGTGGCCAACATTTTTGTAATTCACGGCCGCATTTCGCGTACTCATGTAGCCTGCGGCCGCATACCGGTGGTTAGTCGTGATAAACTAGCTGGGGCCAAATACCCACGTTACCATGTCCATGTCCATTGCCGGTACACTCCGAACCAATCTATATGCACATATCGGCTTACTATGCGCACCAAATCGTTAGTAGTTATGTTGTAAATAGCCACAGAGAACCAATCTGTAGTCGCGCGAAGCGCGAAAAATTTTTCATGTTCATGAGTGAATTTCGTCAATAAATATTAGTATAGTTTCACATATTACTATAAAATATTTATCCTTTCTCGGCCAATGTGATCAGATTCCCAGATACAGCTGATGCAGGGGGTATCTGCGAAAACTTAGGGTTGTTATTACAAGTGTCGACAGCCGCATAGTTTTCCTTCTACTGCTGCAGATTGGCCACCCATGGATTGAAGAACCAATATTGGGGTTAGCTATACACGGTAGGCCTACTTGCTAGACAACTATCTCCTCGTAAAGCATGGTCTTTTGGAGCGCCCGAAGTCGTTTTGCAGGCGTCTCGGTCTTGGCAGTGGTGGGCCATTGCACGTCAATGCAATATGCCCATTCGTACCAGCAAATTCTTCATCCATGGAATGATATTACCATGCCGAAACCGTATCAACTAGTGAGTAATAGTGATAGTGGGCACATAGAATGGCTCACTTTGAAAAACAACAACATTATGTTTCAACTGAAATCAATTTTAGCGTTTCAACATGATTTACTAAACGTTTTTCTGAATTTTTTTCAAATCAGGTCGCGTGTTGGAGACCCCTGGTCTAATTATTCCGGATAATGACCGTGCCGATTGTCTCCTAGGTTATGGCTTCACTAAACAATTAACGAATTATGTATTCCCACCCGTCATTGCAAAGCGATATTCGTTTCTTAGCGGTACCATACGAATTGGACATGACTTTCATTTCGCGATGATGATAATTCTACCTGTTACAATGACAGTATCGTCATTAGCAGGCGGCTGCTTCATTATGGAGATTGCGGAGATTGATTCATTCACCAACTAGCAGCCTATGTATAACGCATTTTCGCATTTTGATTCAACAGATACACTTGATTGAAAACTCGGGACACCGCGACTAACCATCGCGCGTAACCTCTCCAACTTCATGCGTCACGATTAGCAGTATTTAATCACACGATTAGCATTCTTTCGGATCAGCTAACTTTATTATCTCCACCCTCAGCGACGTTTAAAACACCAATATGTACTTCGGAAATGTGGCATTATGTGGCCCGAGTCGTCGGTAGGTATCGTGTATATTAATATAGGCTATCACATCATTGAAAGATAGGGTTGGAATTAGCAATATGACGTCGACGTCACGTGACGTCATGAGGTTCACGTTCGTGTTCACACAGAACCTTTCAAAAAGGTTCGGGTTCACACGAACCTGAACCTTTCAGAGGTTCACACCATCCCTAATGAACATTGTACCGATAGTAATTCTCGCTACAGGGATCATAAGCAAAAAACTCATGAGACAAATCCAACGGATTCCGGGTAACATTTGATCCGACATGATCCAAAAGATCAAGTTATTGGGCACTGTGCATATTCTTCGGAAGGTCTTGAATGCACCATTGAACTTGCGCGCATGAATCACAGCATAATTTCTGTAACTTTGATTCATCATTTTCCTTCATTTCTACCTCTGCTCTGCAACCCTTGCCAATTCTTTACCTACCGCAATTTTGTAATCCGACCTCTGCATGTATTGCATTGGAATAACAATTTGACTGTATTACTGAAATTTTATAAATTTACCTCACATTCGCTATATTCCTTTGGGGACAGGTTGCTGCCCGGATTATGTGTGTATTTACCAGTATTACTGTCAATAAAGAATACAATCATAGCATAATGTATTAGTTGAAAATCACTGATGATCGATGCCTCGTCGTGAGATTGGACGGCACTCTGCAGAATTTTGGAAAACGTGAAATGTAACTCGTTATTTGGGTGTCGGAACTTGGAAACAGAATAAACAGTAATTTAATCGGCGGTGAATTTATCGGAAATTGCAATATGAATCTTCGTGACAAGCACAAAACGACTAATTATAATAAAATACAAGTGGTCAAGCTTAGCAAAACCATTCACCTCTAGATATCGATCAAGGCGAACATCCGTAATATATCTTTCAGCGTTGGACCAAGTCAGTACTTACGAGTCACAAGTTATACAATGGTTTTGTCATCGCCCATTAATCTCTACGACGGCTACGCATTAGTTTAGCATTGCGAAGATATCATAATATTTTACAAAATTAAACAATTAGCTTTGCGTTGCTGATCAAATTAAATTATCTTGCAGAGCATAAGACATTCGTTTTCATATGCCCCTTAATATGATTAATTACAGTGGTCAACACAATTTTTGTTGTCTTTGATCAGACAATTGATTTTGAATAACTTCTGGACGCAGCATTTATGAATGGCTTCCGTTTTTCGCTATCACGTCAAGTTTTTGTGTTAGGCACCCACCACATTGCTTCGTAGGCCACATAAAAGTACTACATTAATATTTTGGGTTTACTGTATAAAACGCTTTAAAAACCACCAGCAGCCGAAAGTAAATCAATAGACATCAAATAAACATTTACAATGCTTTATTCGGTCGATTCGAATTGATATTGCTTCTGCAGGACAAATAAAGTGCGAGTTTCAAGGTCCCAATTTACCCTAATAACTAGGGCCATTTAAAGTCATTAAAGTCGTATTTTTTTCTCTGCATCAGTAAGTCGTACAATCAATTTTAACGTAAAAACCGCATCCCTATGGGGTATATTATGAAAGTTATAAAGTCATATAAAGTCATATTTTCCTGGTTAGGTCATATTTGAGTTATAAAGTCATATTGTTGTATACTTTAAATAATAAGTGCCAATTGAAGCGGTGAAGCGATTAAGCACTAAGTAAGGCAAACTACAAGGTTAGCCTACATAACATTACAGTCACAGACCTATGAGGTCACACATTGCATTATGTGGTCAGATATTGCATCATGTTGCTACAAAATTTATTTTACTTCTGTGCACTGAAGTGGGGCGTCATTTGAAGTTCAGTCAGGGGGCAGGCAAGCTAAAAAGCTCAGTCTTGGTCTACTTATGTACAAATACATTACAACTAGCAGCGAACTGAAGAATATGACAGTTGAATATATACAGTTCACTTCAAGTTTATTCCTAAGAGACTTAGACACAAAGAGAATATCTGGTTCAGCATGCCAAAAGTGAGAGAATCTAATGCAGCGATAGTCAAAGCTATTGTAAATGAATTTAAGGACTTCAAAATCTCCCCTACAGAGAAAGTGTCCTGTCATATATGCAGTTGCATTGTGAAGCATGAGAAACGTATTTTTGTTGAACAGCATCTTGCAACACTCAAGCATAAGATATGGATTGAAGCAAGAACGACCCCCTCTTCAGCTCTGCAACAAGCATTCTCTGCATCTGCTATGTTGTGTGTGTTTTACTCGTCAGTTCCATGAGTTGGTTACAGTTAAAATACACGATTTTCACATAAAGTCATATAAAGTCATATTTTCCAAAAAATAAAGTCATATTATTGATTTTTTAAGGTCATATAAAAATGGCCCTGCTAATAACCCATAATTTTGTGGGTTGTCTCGTTTGATACTGGAGCAATAGTCATCTAACATATGTAAGCTCCAATCTTCTCTGGTATCTTACCTCGAAGATCTTCAGATATTGTGGGACACTTTCCCCTTGCCCATCGCTGACTATGCAATGTTTTCCGGGAAATTATTTCGATATTTTAGCTTTTGAACCACTTTAATATCAGTAATTGCTGCAAACACTTTTATTTGAGAAAAAAAGATGACTTGACCATGGTGTATAAATATATAGCCAAACGCATATAATATAATGCTAACTTACATCAGTCTCATTTTTCTGCATCGAAATGTGGGTAAAGTTGGTCAAATTGCAGGGCAAATGAGATACCCGACGTTAGAAGCGACATGATGGTAATCTGTAAGCGTCTCTACTTTGACGCAAAGTTATTTCTTTTGAACATAACGATACATGTATCCAACGGAAGCCTCATCGTGTAAGAAGTTAGTGAATGCCGTTCGGTCTATGTTTCGTAAATCCAACCATCAGTTTATGTCACGTGACATTAGTAGTGTTGTTGTTGCACGGCCCAATGCTAGTCTTTTCACGTGGCGAGGAGGCGTTCAGATACCCCTCCAACTTGAGTTGGAATTCTTGAGTCGACCCTGGTCGGATTGGAACCCGCAAAACATTGGTGTCGCAGCTGTGGAAAGTACCACAACCGCAACGCTATCTCGCCACTATTACTGAGTATCGTAAAACAATTATTGAGTCTGATGTTTCATTGACTGGTAAATTAAAAATAGAAATATTCACACAAATCTTTAAATATTAAGTTTTCAAGTGTTCGTATATAATCTGCAGTGCACATATACGGTTGATACTCCACAGCGGAGGTGTCAAACATGCGACCCGCGGGCCGCATCCGGCCCGCCAGACGATTTCAGCCGGTCCGCGAAGCGACTCCGAAAAATGGCTGTATTATGCAGCTCATTTCTGAAAAATGTTGAAATTACTTTCACTAAATAATCCCTCAAGACAGCCTATGTATGGTATGTTCATATGTTCATAAGCCACATTATAAGCATACACATCGGACAGAGTGGTGTTGTGGTTTCACTTTAATGCTAATCAGCAACTAATCGCTGCCATTGCCAGCTAATTCCGAGACGGTAAAATTGCACACTGAGCTCAGCGTTTTGTGGAAAAATCGACCTAAACGTAGTTAGTGACAAAAGTGAAAATCCAAGTTAGTATATGCAGGCTACATGGAGAACATAATTGTTACAAAAAAAATATTTAAAATACCTCTGGTCCCACTTCATTTTCGCTAATGACAGCTCCTCGGCTTCCAGAAAAAACGAATCGCGATATGATAATAATAAATCAAATTTCATCGTCTGCGTTTTCAATTAAATATCGTGTATTCCTCACAACGCATACACACGACTATTGGTAGATTATGACTGAAACAATGCCATTATAGCAATATGCCAACGTATACCATCGTCATAGTCACCGTTTTAGTAATTTATATAAATGTATTCAATCGAACAATTATCGTCGTTTTGCCAATTCCATTAATTACGAATAAAGTTGAAAGAATAGACTCATAGGCTGTATAATTGAGTATTCAAGTGGGCAACACGCCTCACAGGCATGGATTTTGAGACAACATTTTGGAATAATGTAACTGGTCCGGCCTTCGATCGATTTGAAGGTCTGAATCCGGCCCGTAACGCAACTTGAGTTTGACACCCCTGCTCCACAGTGTAAATTTGATGTACTTAATGCTAAACTCCAATGTATACAATTTTCAGACCTACCTGATCTGCACAGATACTTTCGTTTATGTTGGAGTTCAGGTGGAAGAATACATAGTCTGGAATTTCCCGACCGTCTTCTACACAGTGTGCTGTCATCTTCATTTAACGGATATGGCTCGTCAGATCCATCTCTAGCAAGGTTATATAGCAGATTTGGAATGCCGGCACAGGGAAAACTAAATAATAACTGAGATCATGCCTTGCAATGAGTCATGAGTCATGAGACATGAGTCACCCAAGATTGGAGATGGACCGATTTAATGAATATATTATTAAATAAATATTCCAAAGCATATTGCACGATCCCAAAATGGCTTGTAGATCCATCATTCGATCTTGTAATGTTCACCAAGCTATATTTATGTCATGTGTTTATTCCTATACCAACATGTTTATTATTATCCTGTTCTAAACAGTACTGGCTTCTAATTCTCCGATATCAATAAGTGGCATTCTACAACTTTCACATTTTTGCGCAACTCGTTATATTTCAGTA
This sequence comes from Botryllus schlosseri, assembly GCF_051294905.1. Taxonomy (NCBI): domain Eukaryota; kingdom Metazoa; phylum Chordata; class Ascidiacea; order Stolidobranchia; family Styelidae; genus Botryllus; species Botryllus schlosseri. Next base: position 25,821,764 of record NC_137236.1, read on the forward strand.
AACTCCGTTTGAAGCCACACTGCCTACTTCTTAATATTAGAATGTGTCTAGTAGGAAGTAATAATAAGTTTACCATATTTTGGAATAGGGGCGCTTTTTTGAAATCAAAAAAGTTTAAAAAGTTCACCGAAATAAAAAAAGGCATATTTTCAAATATTTACGGGAAATATTGTTATGTAGACTATTTCAAAAAAAGCTCATCTTTCCGACTCGACTCCCGATTGACCCACTCGAACTTCCGCATTATAAATATTGCGTCTTCTGCGCCAATTTTCAGTTGACCTTATCCCTTAGCCTTGCTGTCAAAGCTGTAAATGGGAATAATTTCCGAAACGGAGAACATTTAAGTGTCCTTAGACGACATTTTCGATTTCCTGAAAAGGGAGGACATGTTGAAACCGTGTGGATAGTATATAAATACGTTTGCCTTCATTCCCCTTGGCATTGCGATGATAGCCAAACAAAGCAAGCATGTACGACGCTAACAATTTAACAACTTCGAAAATTACACCTGATACTTGTAATTTTGCGTTATTGCTGAATATGCATGTCGTAATTTTGAACACCAGAAAAAAACATTGCTAAACAAAAACCAGATTGAGTCTAACTATGTATTCGCAATTAATAAAGAAAGTGTCGGCCAACATGCGACCTTTCGTTTGATCTGGCGGAAAGGCCGTCGACGATGAAACCTATAGGCACAAAAAGGATTGACGCACGTTGGCCGAAGCTTTCGATATCTATATATCCAGGCGCCGAATAGTCCTTTCCTTGCAAACTGAGCTCAGCGATTTACAGCGGACCCGCAATATCCTGCACTAACAATATGATTGACCTATGAAAATTGAAAAATAGTCGCGCATTGCGCGGCTGGTGGCCCACGCAATATTTCGTCAATTGCATGTGGCCCTTTGGGCGAAAAGGTTGGCCACCCCTGTTTCAACGTGTTCCATATATCAGTTCTTCTATACTCGTAATTGAGTATAATTTTCCACTTTCACTTGTGTAGCAATATTGACTGCTTTGACCCACTCCAACGGGGACTATGATTAGGAAAAGCTCTGTTTAGTCATAAATAAGTAATATAGCAATCTGAAAAAGTGCCAAGTTTTTTGTTATCTCAATCTCATTTTCACACTGGCCTCGTATCATAAGTAGGGCTGGGCACAATGATTCGAGTACTCGAATCTGAATCGAGTATTAATTTTAATGATTTGAGTCGAGTAGCAAAAGTCGATTTTTTCGAGTACTGAAATTATACGCTTATCGCCACTGAAAGTTAATTTATCATCTAGAATTATAGTTTCGATACTATCATCCATTGTTGAAGCCTTGAAACCTCGATTGGCGGTATCGTAGCATATTAAACATATCGTACAAAGCTACAAAGGTTACTGGACATAGCACATTTCCGAAGTCATGGTTATCCCACAACATTGTCACCAAGTGAAATGAAATCGGTATGGTCGAAAAATACCAAAGTATCATTTATGAGATGGATAACAGGCATTATATTCTTTGTGGTGGCATAAACGGTACATATTTGAACTTTGACGCATTACAATCTGTTATGACGTCATAATGAGTGATACTCGATTACTCGACTCGACTCGAAGCATATTACGTGATTCAGAATCGAATCACTCAGGTACTCGATTTTGCCCAGCCCTAATCATAAGGAGCACTGTATATTTTCTCTCAATCATACACTGCATCAGTACAGACCCGTGGAATTGTATTGTCAAGCTACGTGTACCTGCAGTCAATCGATCCATCGCAGAATTGTGCGAAGCGAAGACATCTTGGCCCATCCCGGCATTCGAGCTGCTCATCAGAACATTTAATTCCTTGACAGAAAGAAATTGGGTACACTTTTAACATACTGTCGTTATTACTTAACGGTAATGATTCACAAATGTTTAAGGTTCCAATGAAGACACTATCCTGAAACGGTTTTGAGATTAATTTGGACTGGTTTATATCCGTATTTAATGCACTTTCAAACCAGTGTTGGGATGACTCGAGTCATGACTTGACTCGAGTTAGACTCGAGTCACTTTTCTCGCATGAATTGACTTGACTCGAGTCACTTTGCTAAAATGACTTGACTTGACATGACTCGGCGTATCAGAAATGTGGATTGACTCGTGACTCGGAGCAAAATTCACGAGTCAATTTCAAGTCATCAATTAATCGAGGTCGATAAAAATCACTGTATCTTGCATACGTTCTGATTGTTCGCGAAACAATGGTGTAACCCGTGAGAGCGACCAATCATTCATTCAATGATCGTGCGTTTTACTGAGCCTCTATTGTTCTCTCACAAATAAATTTACCACAAACGAAGTGATCGAACCTTACAGCTTATTGTTGTTGTAAACTAGTAGTAAAGTAATATAATAGAAAATTATCTACCTTAACCAAACTTCTTGTTTTATTGATTTTGAATTCGAATACAGCTTATATACTCCTCAACCATTGGCGCAGGCTCAAATTGTATCATATCAATATGTAAATGGGTAAAGGTTAATGTATTGCATCTTATCAATTCGTTTCTCTATTCTCTATTTCTGTCGATAACTATAAACTGAGACTACGTATATGTGAGCAATAGAGCGCCTTCTTGGGTGTTTATTCAACTCGATATTCGTTCATCGGTTCAAAATCAATGACCACTCAATCTGTATTTCAGACAGCTAGCAAAATGTATTGACGTAATCATGCCTCATACTACAAAAAGGCAACTTGACTTGAATTTTGACTTGACTCGTGACTTGACTTGACTTGACTCAGCTTGACTCGAGTCACCTCCGAAAATCGAGTGACTTGACTTGACTCGAGTGACCTTCGAAAACCGATTGACTTGACTTGACTCGAGTCAAAATGTGCAATGGCTCGAAATGACTCGTGACTCGAAGGTAGTGACTTGATCCCAACACTGTTTCAAACTACGCATTCTATAAACTACATTATGATGATGTTGTGTTAGAGATTGAACTGTCTTTGAATTTCTCATTTTACTTATAATACAAATTACCTTATTTTAAAGTGTTGTAAATATCCTTTGTCTACTTATTGTGAACATTGAAGAGAGAAGTACCTAGCATGTGATGGTGTAATGTTCAACACACCACAAAACCTTTGAAATGTGGCCAAGTTTTAATATAGGCTACTTTGCAGTGTTGGGATGACTCGAGTCAGACTCTAGTTCAATTTTTCTTGTGACTTGATTTGACTCGAGTCACTTTGAAAAATTGACTTGACTGGACTTGACACGGCGCTTCAGAAATGTGGACTGACTCGTGACTCGGAGCAAAATTTACGAGTCGATTCCAAGTCATCAAGTAAACGGTGTCGATTCATGCACTGTATTTTGTGTATGTAGGGAATGTTCGCGATACGCCGGTTTCACTTGTGAGAGCAACCAGTCATTCACTGATTATACATTCCAATGATATTTCATTGTTACATCACAAATAAATTGACCGCAAACGAAATGATCACAGCTTAAGTTGTTCAACTAGTAGTAGTAGTAGTAGTAGTCGATTATTCTAATATCAACATATATCTGTTTATTAGACGACCCTCTGCTTACATTGTACAGCGCTATCACCTTAACCAACCCTCTTGTATGATTTAAATGGAACGAATATTGTATATGCGTTTATACCCTCACGATGTGTAAATGGTTAGTCTATTGTACCATACCATTTAGTTTCAACTTCTCGAGGCATCGTATTCGATCCTCCATTTCGGCCAACCAAGTCACAAGGCTCCGAGTCACAAGTCAATCTCACTTTTATATTTTTGACTCGAGTGAAGTCGAGTCATTTCCAATTCCCACCGAATCAAGTCCGACTCCAAGTCAGCGAACAGAGGATCGAGTCCGAGTCATGGTATTATGACTCGAGTCCGAGTCCAAGTCATTGTGTTGACTGCTCAGTCTCCAGATAAAGTCTTCCTAAACCCACTTTTTAAACTCCGTTTGGTGATATTGAATGGTTCGCATTTATAATATACTGATTTTCCTCACTTTTAGCAGTTTCTGGTCGCATTTTCAAGCACCAGTACCAACAAACGAAATCCCAATAGTGTGTTGGCTTCGAAATTACAATGAAATGTCGGTATTGGCCGTCTGAATCTCGAGTCAATGACTTGCTTCAAGTCATGCGCAATGACTCGAGTCCAAGTCGAGTCAATACACAGATTAACTCGAGTCGAGTCGAGTCATTTCCGTATTTTGTGAAAATGACTCGAGTCGAGTCGAGTCATCTGAAAATCGTGACTCGAGTCATTACAACCCTGCTGTATAGTTACTCACCGTATTTTATTAGCAGTACTGCGTGTGGGTAAGCGATACAACGCATTTTGCATGTATATTAAACGTTTTATTCGTTATTCGATTCAAAATAAATGACCAATTAATCTGTCTTTAACATAGCTAGCAAAATGTAATGACTTTGAATGATCACTCAAATTTCGGAAATTCAATTGGACTTGAATTGTGACTTGATTCATGAATTGACTTGACTTGACTCGAGTCAACTCCAAAAACGGCTGACTCGTCTTGACTCGAGTCACCTCCGAAAATAGATTGACTTGACTTGACTCGAGTCGAAATGTGCATTGAGTCGAGATGACTCGTGACTCTAAAGTAGTGACTTGATCCCAACATTGATACGTTGTGCCGTTTGGGTTTCGGTAAAGTTACCAAAATAAACTGCGAATGACTGCAAATAATCCTTAGTCAATGTCTAGCGCAACTGCCAAGTCTTATCAACAGAACTCACACTACACGATGTAATCTAACTCTGAAATGAGACTGCATGGGAAATTGATTTTATATCGAAAAGTGCGCGACGAAAAACTGCAGAGTATACAACATTATCAGTATCAAGCAAATGGGAGAGTCACCAGCACACCAGCAGATAACAATGGTTTTGAATGATTCCCAACAAATAATTGTTACCGTGGATTTTTCCCAGCAACTTCGTAGGAACAGACAGTTTTATCTAGTGAATGTAAAAAAGTACCCAAAAATATTAACGTTTCGTGCAATATTACGCATTTTATACTGCAATTATTCTTCTGTCACAAATTTTCCAAACATCCACTTTTATAGTCAGAAAGTTTTCCATCGTAGGTCAGATCCCACGTGTTATATAGGCACAAAATAGTCACCTATAAGATTTTTTGTTTCGATTTCACAGCTAAAATTCGAAGTATATCCCTATTTTTGAAGCGTTATTGTGATCGCATTTCGTTCACCAACTGTACAATGTCATCCGTATATATATAGATAGCGTGCACGATAGAATGAGATTCCAATATAGTTCATCCGTCTCCTGAATGAGTTTCATTGCTTTAGTCTACTCAACAATTGCTTGAGCTGTGGATGCGGAACAGGTTATTTCCGGTTGGAAAGAAAACGAGTTATTGTGATGGGTCGAAGTCTTAAATAATACAAATACATAAAAAGGCGATAATGCTTTGTTCATATACTTACTATCACTACAAAGATCGTGTCGTATGTGTCGGAGTGAGAGGGGAAGGATACAAAGTAGTCCCGGTTTCGAATATTTGACTCTTCTACATAAAGTTCCATTATCTCCATACGTCGCATATGGTTCATCGGATCCGTCGCTAGAAAAATATTTATAACGAATGTATTTGTTGATGCCTAGCCTATAAGCGGAGGATTGTGTGTAAAATTTAGCCAACCGCTGCGGTTTGTCAGGAACATATGCAGTTCTGTCTACTCTAAATCGGGCGTCAGGCGCTTGTACTACAATAACTACATCGGTTCCAAAATTCCTGCGAATTTGCTCATCGCCTATTTATTCACTATAATTAGTCCACACAACCAACTAAGTTTGGTTTGTGATCGCGAACCTGTAAATTATCAAGGTTTCGCTTTCCGAACACGAATGCGAGCCGGACGTTCGTAACACCCCCAATGCATACTCGCAATCAAATACATGAATATTTTCAGGAAATGAACTAATATGTTCTCGCTCATCATTCAATCACCAATACCTGCAATCTTTATATCCGTCGCAAAATCTTCTAGGATCAATACACCTCGATCCGTCACTGCACTGGAATTCCTCCATAGAGCAGTGTATTCCTGTAGAAATAATTATTACAACAATTCACTCCATTGCACTAAGTTTGCGTTGAATTACCGGGAATTGAATGATAGCACTACTTGTTGCAATTGTCAACGTTTTTCAATATGATTCAGGTGATCATATACCAGTTAAGCGATTATGACAAGTGGCTTACACTTAAAATCGATCAAGCCGCCTCATGCGCATTGCGCACTATCTTTACCTATGATAGTGAAACACAATGACAAAATAGTTGTATACAAGTCACAAGACAAGCTCACATTATAGTTTTGACTCGAGTCAAGCAACCACCGATCCAAGTGCGAGTCCTAGTCAGGGTGCAAAGTGTCAAGTCCGCATCATGATATTCGGACTCGAGTTCTAGTACTGAACGCCGTGTTCACTGTTCGGTCCCTAGTTAAAGTAACGTTCATCTCACAATTTTACAGTTTTGCTTGAGGTATGTCGACCCTGATGGGTCGCATTCATATTCCAATACTTTTTCTTACTCGCAACATGTTTATTCAAACAGATAAAAGACAGTTTGTTTCCTTACCGGCAGTGAAAGACACAATGTCAATATTGCGGTAACTTTACATTTTTTTCGAAGTTGCCTTGCTCGTATGACACATTATGATGTGCTCAAAGTAGCCAAGACTGCTACGCTAGTAAAAGTAGACGTAGCGACCCAGAATTATACTAAACCACCATTAGAACTAGGAAATTTCGAAGCAGAAAAAACTACATAACCGGGAAATAGAATAAGCTGACTTTGAAAATTATTCAATGAGGTAAATAGTGTTTAAAAGCAGTCGCACACACGCTGCCATTATTCGTAGTCCACACTTGAACTGGGCAAAATCGAGTACCTGAGTGATTCGATTTAGAATCATGTGTTACGATTCGAGTCGAGTATTCAAGTATCACTCATTATGACATCACAACAGAATGGACTATGCCAAAGTTCAAATATGTACCTTTTATGCCACCACAAAGAACATAATGCCTGTTATCCGTTACATTAAAGATACTTTGGTATTGTTTCGACCATACCGACTTAATGACACTTCTTGACAATGGTGTGGGATGATGATGACTTGAGAAATGTGTTATTTCCACTAACGCTCGTATATTTGCACTATTATTTGTCAAAACTACATTTCTCGTTACTAAATTAGCTTTCGGTAGCGAGGAGCGTATAATTTCAGTACTCGAAAAAATCATCTTTTATTACTCGACTCGAATCAATAAAATTGATACTCGATTCAGATTCGAGTACTCGAATCATTGTGCCCAGCCAGACTCCAAACCCGGAAACTGACATATATGGTGATGGTGTCGAGAACTGGTTTGGTTTGTGTTGCTATACATCATACGCAGTAGGTATATATTGTCAACTGCATAAGCAATCGACAGTATAATGTGTTACAAAGAATGCTTTTGGTATCGAACAGTGGAACAGTGGAACTGTTTTCACTCCGGTACCACCTTTCAAAAATGTGTCGGTATGATGACCTCATCCGTATTAATACAAGGCCCGCAGTTAATGAGGCTATGAACACTAGGGGAGATGTGGTACCGATGGATCAAAAATTGGAAAATGATCGCTGGCCCCAAAATGTTCAGCCGAAAACCGGAGATCTTTTGCTGGCTCAGCACTTTGATACAAGCTCTACCTGTCGCGCACATATACATGAATATCCGTCTTTTCAAAAAATATTTATGGACGTTTAAAATTAGTTGCTCGAACGTGTCATTGGTCCCCACCCGGTGGGTCCGATGGCACACGACCCGGGGACCTATGACACATATACCCAAAAAATCTCAGATGTGACAACTTTTCTTGCTCAGTATTATAATCTAAGCTGCAGCAAGCCAAAGAAAAATGTTTGGTCGCAACCGTCAAAAAATAGAATAAATATTAACTCAAATGTTGTCATAAAATCACGTTTCGATTTAGGCTCGGACTTATAAATTTGAGGGTACATACATATTGCCCGAAAATCGGCAGTGTGACTTCCAAATACCTCGTTATAGCGATAAAACATCATATGCAATTATTACATAAAGATTTTCTGTACGTAGTCATGTTTCATTTGTTTCATGATTAGTATGCTTGATTATTTTGCTTGATTTGGCTATTGTATCATCGGTCCCCACCCTACGAATTTTATACATGAATCGGAAAAATTCCACTCAAGGAAAGAACTGAAAAAAATAATAGGTGCCATTATATGGCCTGATACAAGCACTACACTTCACAATAAAAATGATTGCTGGTTTGTTCGTGTTAAAGGTTACAAAGAAAAATGTACATGTCGATCTAAATTTAGTTTACACCCCCCAAAACAAAAAACATCTGTGAGAGACCCCATAGCTCGCGCACGTCGAATTTTTTTGTATGAGAGGAAAGATTTTGCCAGCATGCAATTGTAGACAAGTTCACGGAGTGTAATCATGGAATTATCATGGAGAATTTTCAAAGTATTTTCGGTCCCAGTGATCCATCGGTATCACATCCCCCCTACGTATAAGTTTGTATCGGATACTACCGCATTACCGCATTGCGCGATTAAGAAGTCAAGTGAGAATATGGTAGATCGTATCATGATTCCAAACTTTTTGCTGATATCTATTTACTGTGATGAAACTATCGTATGGGATACCATATATGTGGCAAGACACTGCCCAAAGGAACATTGTAAACGCTGGATAAATAATATTGACCGATACTTCCGTGGAAAAGATTTTGATCACTCCATATATATGGCGTGCTAAAGACCGTCTGCGAATACAACCCCTGGTATTTTGGTCTCTCTCTGAACAGAATGAAACGCTCTGCTTGTCCGATATAATAGTATTTCCCTTTACTATAGTGCAGCTACCAACAACTAAGCATGTGTTGGATGGTGCGGACCACCGGATGAATACCACTGCTCACGAATACTCGTGTTACAACTATGAACCCAAAATTTCATATTAAGATATGCCATTGCGACAAAACAAAATTTTGGAGTTTATTACCCCACCACCCGATCTTGTTATGAGTAGGGCTGGCCACGATGATCGAGCAGCCTACTCGAATCAGAATCGAGTACTAATTCGCATAATACATTGTCCGGTCTGGCATGGACCGTTAAGGCGTAAGCTTATATTCCCTTGCAAGTCCTCGTCGAAATTCTTGTCAAAGCGACGAAAGATATTGATTTTATGGGATTATTATATCATTTGATTGCCCAGTTGATACGTTTGGCGACGTTCAAAACGTCAATATGTTATTTCAGCATTGTGGTATTATGTGGCCCGAGTCGCCGCTAGATATAGTGTACAATTGTACATTAATATAGGCTATCACTTAACTGAAATATATGACGTCACGTGACGTCATGAGGTTCACGTTCGCGTTCACACAGAACCTTTGAAAAAGGTTCGTGTTCACACGAAACTGAACCATTCAGAGGTTCACACCATACCTGAAGTTTTCCACTTTCCCTTGTGTAGCAATATTGACTACATTGACCCACTCTAACGGGGACTCTGATTAGGAAAAGCTCTCTTTAGTCATAAATAAGTAATATGGCAATATAAAAAATTCCCAAGTTTTTTGTTACTTGAATTTCATTTTCACACTTGCCTCGTATCATAAGGAGCACTGTATATTTTCTCTCAATCACACACTGCATCTGTACAGACCCGTGGAATTGTATTGTCAAGCTATACGTGTACCTGCAGTCATTCGATCCATCGCAGAATTGTGCGACGAGAAGACACTTTGACCCATCCCGACATTCGTCATCAAGTAAACGGTGTCGATTCATTCACTGTATTTTGTGTATGTTCGGTTTGTTCGCGATACGCCGGTGTCACTTGTGAGGGCAACCAGTCATTCACTGATTGTACATTTCACTGATATTTCATTGTTGCATCACAAATAAATTGACCGCAAACGAAATGATCACAGCTTACGTTGTAGTAGTAGCAGTAGTAGTAGTAGTAGATTATTGTAATAGCAACGTATCTATGTTTATTAGACGACTCTGTGCTTACATTGTACAGCACTATCACCTTTACCATCCCTCTTGTTTGATTTAAATGGAACGAATATAGTATATGCGTTTATATTCTCACGGATGTGTATATGGTTAGTGTATTGTACCATACCAATTTGTTTAAACTTTTCGAGGCTTCGTATTCGATCCTCCATTTCGGCTGGTAGTAACAGAATGTAGCATGTAGCTGTATAGCTACTCACCGTATTTTATTAGCAGTACTGCGTGTGGGTAAGCGATACAACGCATTTTGCATGTATATTTAACTTTATATTCGTTATTCGATTCAAGCTAAATGGCCAATTAATCTGTCTTTAACACAGATAGCAAAATGTAACGACTTTGAATGATCACTCAAATTTCGGAAATTCAATTTGACTTGAATTGTGACTTGATTCATGAATTGACTTGACTTGACTCGAGTCAACTCCAAAAAACGGCTGACTCGACTTGTCTCGAGTCACCTCCAAAAATAGATTGACTTGACTAGACTCGAGTCAAAATGTGCACTGAGTCGAGATGACTAGTTACTCGTGACTCGCAACATTGATACGTTGTGCCGTTTCGGTTTCGGTAAAGTGACCAAAATAAACTGTGAATGACTGCAAATAATCCTTAGTCAATATCTAGCGCAACTACCAAGTCTTATCAACAGAACTCACACTACACGATGTAATGTAACTCTGAAACGAGACTGCATGAGAAATTGTTATTATATCGAGAAGTGCGCGACGAAAAACTGCAGAGTATACAACATTATCAGTATCAAGGAAATGGGTGAGTCACCAGCACACCATCAGATAACAATGGTATTGAATGATACCCAGCAAATAATTATTACCGTGGATTTTTCCAAGCAAATTCGTAAAAACGGACAGTTTTATCCGGAGAATGTAAAAAAGTACCCAAAGATATTAACGTTTCGTGCAATATTACGCAATTTATAGTGGAATTATTCTTCTGTCACAAGTTTTCAAAACATCCGCGTTTATAGTCAGAAAGTTTTCCATTGCTAGGTCAGATTTCACGTGTTATAGGCACAAAATACTTGCCTATAAGATTTTTTGTTTCTATTTCATAGTTAAAATTCGAAGTATATCCCTATTTTTTGAAGCCTTATTGTGATCGTATTTCGTTCGCCAATGGTACAATGTCAACTGTATTTATTAGGCCTATATATCTAGATAGCGTGCACAATAGAATGAGATTCCAATATAGTTCATCCGTCTCCTGAATGAGTTTCATTACTTTAGTCTACTTACCAATTGCTCGAGCTGTGGATGCTGAACAGATTATTTTCGGTGGGAAAGAAAACAAGTTATTGTGATGGGTCGAAGTCTTAAATAATACAAATACATAAAAAGGCGATAATGTTTTGCTCATATACTTACTATCACTACAAAGATCGTGTCGTATGTGTCGGAGTGAGAGGGGAAGGATACAAAGTAGTCCCGGTCCAAAACCGTTGACTCTTCTACATAAAGTTCCATTATCTCCATACGTCGCATATGGTTCATCGGATCCGTCGCTTGAAAAATATTTATAACGTATGTATTTGTTGATGCCTAGCCTATAAGCAGAGGATTGTGTATAAATTGAGCCAACCGCTGCGGTTCGTCGGGAGCATATGCAGTTCTTCTAACTGTCTACTCTAACCCTAGCGTCAGGCGCTTGTACTACAATAACTGCATCGATTCCCAAATTCCTGCGAATTTACTCATCGCCCATTTATTCACTATAATTAGCCCACACAACCAACTAAGCTCGGTTGGTGAGCGCGAACCTATAAATTATCAAGGTTTCGCTTACCGAACACGAATGCGATCCGGACGTTCGTAACACCCCCAATGCATATTCGCAATCAAATACATGAATATTTTCAGGAAATGAACTAATATGTTCTCGCTCATCATTTAATCACCAATACCTGCAACCTTTATATCCGTCGCAAAATCGTTCAGCATCAATACACCTCGATCCGTCGCTGCACTGGAACTCCTCCTTAGAGCAGTGTATACCTATGGAAATAATTATTATAACAATTCACTTCATTGCACTAAGTTTGTGTGGAATTAACGGGAATTGAATGATAGCACTACTGGTTGAAATTGTCAACGTTTTTCAATATGATTCAGGTGATCATATCTACCAGTTAAGCAATAATGACAAGTGGCTTACAGTTAAAATCGATCAAGCCTCCTCATGCGCATTGCGCACTATCTTTACCTATGATAGTGAAACACAATGACAAAATAGTTGTATACAAGTTACAAGTCACAAGACAATCTCACATTATAGTTTTGACTCGAGTCAAGCCACCACCAATCCGAATGCGAGTCCTAGTCAGGGTGCAAAGTGTCAAGTCTGCATCATAATATTGGGACTCGAGTTGTAGTACTAATCGCCGTGTTCACTGGTCGGTCCCGAGTTAAAGTAATTTTCATCTCAGGATTTTACAGTTTTGCTTGAGATATGTTGACCCAGATGGGTCGCATTCATATTCTCAAACTTTTTCTTACTCGCAACATGTTTATTCAAACAGATAAAAGACAGTTTGTTTCCTTACCGGCAGTGAAAGACACAATGTCAATATTGCGGTAACTTTACATTTTTTTCGAAGTTGCCTTGCCCGTATGACACATTATGATGTGCTCAAAGTAGCCAAGACTGCTACTCTAGTAAAAGTAGACGTAGCGACCCAGAATTATACTCAACCACCATTAGAACTAGGACATTTCGAAGCAGAAAAAACTACATAACCGGGAAGTAGAATAAGCTGACTTTGAAAATTATTCAATGAGGTAAATAGTGTTTAAAAGCAGTCGCACACACGCTGCCATTATTCGTAGTCCACACTTGAACTGGGCTAAATCGAGTACCTGAATGATTCGATTCAGAATCATGTATTACGCTTCGAGTCGAGTCGAGTATTCGCGTATCACTCATGATGACATCACAACAGAAGGGACTATGCCAAAGTTCAAATATGTGCCTTTTATGCCACCACAAAGAACATAATTCCTGTTATCCGTTACATGAAAGATACTTTGGTATTTATTAGACCATATCGACTTCATGACACTTCTTGACAATGGTGGGGGATGATGGTGACTTGAGAAAAGTGGTATTTCCAGTAACGTTCGTATATTTGAACTACTATTTGTCAAAACTATATTTCTCGTTAGTAAATGAAGTTTCGGTTGCGAGGAGCGTATAATTTCAGTACTCGAAAAAATCGTCTTTTATCACTCGACTCGGATCATTAAAATTGATACTCGATTCAGATTCGAGTACTCCAATCATTGTGCCCAGCCAGACTCCAAACCCGGAAACTGACTTATATGCTGATGGTGTCGGGAACTGGTTTGGTTTGTGTTGCTATACATCATACGCAGGAGGTATATATTGTCAACTGCATAAGCAATCGACAGTATAATGTGTTACAAAAAAGCTTTTGGTATCGAACAGTGGAACAGTGGGACTGTTTTCACTCCGGTACCACCTTAAAAAATGTGTCGGTATGATGACCTCATTCGTATTGATACAAGGCCCGCAGTTAATGAGGCTATGAGCAATACGTATAAGTTTGTATCGGACACTACCGCATTACCGCATCGCGCGATTAAGAAGTCAAGTGAGAATATGGTGGATCGTATAATGATTCCAAACTTTTTTGCTGATATCTATTTACTGTGATGAAACTATTGCATGGGATACCATATATGTGGCAAGACACTGCCCAAAGGAACAGCGTAAACGCTGGATAAATAATATTGACCGATACTTCCATGGAAAAGATTTTGATCACTCCATATATATGGCGTGCTAAAGACCGTCTGCGAATACAACCCCTGGTATTTTGGTCTCTCTCTGAACAGAATGAAGGGCTCTGCTTGTCCGATATAATAGTATTTCCCTTTACTATCAGAGGTGGTCAAAGTAGTCAAGAAAGCTACTCAAGTACAAGTAAAAGTAGGGGAGATGTGGTACCGATGGATCAATAATTGGAAAATGATCGCTGGCCCTAAAATGTTCCGCCGAAAACAGCAGGTCTTTTGCTGGCTCAGCACTTTGATACAAGCTCTACCTATCGCGCACATATACATGAACATCCGTCTTTTCAAAAAATATTCATGGACGTTCAAAATTTGTTGCTCGAACGTGTCATCGGTTCTCACCCGGTGTGTCCAATGGCACACGACCCGGAGACCTATGACACATATACCCTAAATACCTCAGATGTGACAACTTTTTTGCTCAGTATTATAATCTAAGCTACAGTAAGCCAAAGAAGAATGTTTGATCACAACCGTCAAGAAATAGAATAAATATTAACTCAAATGTTGTCATAAAATCCCGTTTCGATTAAGGCTCGGACTTATAAATTTGAGGGTACATACATATTGCCCGAAAAGTGACAGTGTGACTTCCAAACACCTCGTTATAGCGATAAAACATCATATGCAATTATTACATAAAGATTTTCTGTACGTAGGCATGTTTCATTTGTTTCATGATTAGTATGCTTGATTATTTTGCTTGATTTGGCTATTGTATCATCGGTCCCCACCCTACGAATTTTATACATGAATCGAAAAAAATACCACTCAAGGAAAGTACTGAAAAAAATAATAGGTGCCATTATATAGCCTGATACAAGCCCTGCACTTCACAATAAAAATAATTGCAGGTTTGTTCGTGTTGTAGGTTACAAAGAAAAATGTATATGTCGATATAAATTTACTTTACACCCCCCAAAACAAAAAAAAACATCTGTGAGAGACCCCATAGCTCGCGCACGTCGAATTTTTTTGTATGTGAGGAAAGATTTCGCCAGCAACCAATTGTGGACAAGTTCACGGAGTGTAATCATGGAATTATCATAGAGAATTTTCAAAGCATTTTCGGTCACAGTGATCAGTCGGTACCACATCTCCTCTACTTCTTTCATGAACAACCTAAATTTAGAAGTAGAATTGACTGACTTTAAAAGTACTCAAGTAAGTAAGTAGTTGTGAAAACGATCCTGATTGGATGGATTATAAAAAAAGTACAAATTGAGCTATGTGATAGGTGACGAGCTTGATTCATATTGATGCATACCAGCAGGTATCCAAATGATAGTATTGATAAGGAAATGCGATACTAATCTTCTGTTTACTCGAACAACGCGTCATGGAAAATAGCATGGTATGGCGCCACCCCCTATAAGGCCCGTAGTTTAATCGAAGAGCAATATGGAGAAGTTGTATAGGATACGGTGTAAACACTTTGCGCGATTAGTAAACGTTAATAAAAAATATGTTGGACCGTAAAATTGCCATATTGTGTAGCTTTAATTCCAGAAATTAAAGGCATTACTGCACTTGCTTTTATACTTCAACATGTATGTTATTCCGACAAAAGAACTGATATTAATTATAACTCAAAGTATATAATATTGGGAATTGAAAGTGAAATATAAATACTACTTCTAAAAGCAGAATATGTATTTCATGTTTTTAGTCCAGAAAGTTTCAAAGGTGGTATGCTAAAACAGCTCTAAAACTAAAAAAAAGTCAAAGTCCACTCTTCCAGATTAGGACATGCCATGGACATATATATGCTAGATTACGATATGACAAAAAAATGCTAGATTGCGAAACATCAGTTTCAAACGTTATAATGAGCCATATATACTGTGATGAATTATTTCATATGGGCGAAGGGCGACAATGAGTTATGAACGGAACCACGCCAACCCGCCACCTAAATTATATTCACAGATACTTTCGTGAAATCATACTGGTTACTCCGTATCCACTGCGTGCGAAGCGCGACGAAAATTCTGTGCTTTTCTAAACTTTTATGAAAATTAAATGTTAATACTGCGTGAAAACAGTTCCGAAATTCCTCAGGCTATCTTCCTGATTGGAAGATTGAACTACTTCTGCTTGACAAACTGAAAACAGCGAAAAGTAAGTAAGTAGATCACAAAATATTAAGAAGTAGAAGTAGAAGTAGCGAAAATCAGATCTACTTGAGTAAGTACCAGAAGTAGAAGAAAAATACTTGAGTACTTCGAAAAAGTAGAAGTACTTCGTTACTGACCACCTTTGTTTTATATAGCGCAACTACCAACAAGTAAGCATATGTTTTATGGTGCAGACCACTGGATAAACACCACTGCTCACGAGTACTCGTGCTACAACTATGAACTCAAAATTTCATATTAAGATATGCCATTGTGACAAAACAAAATTTTGGAGTTTATTACCCCACTACCCGATTTTCTTATGAGTAGGGCTGGCCACAATGATCGAGTACTCGAATCAGAATCGAGTACTAGTTCCAATGATTCGGGTCGAGTAGTAAAAAACGATTTTTCCGAGTACTGAAATTATACACTTCTCGCCACTGAAAGTTAATTTACTAACGAGAATTATAGTTTCAATACTATTTTCCATTCTGGAAGCCTTGAAACTTTGATTGGCCGTATCGCAGCATACGGAACATAGTCCAAAACTACTACCATTACTGGAAATGTCATATTCCGAAGCCATGATCATCCCACAACATTGTCAGAAAGTACAATGAAAACCCTATGGTCGAGAAAATACCAAAGTGTCTTCAATGCAATGAATAACTGGCATTATATTCATTGCAGTAGCATAAAAGGTACATATTTGATATGTGACATATTACATTATGTTATGACTTAATAATGATTGATACTCGAATACTCGACTCGACTCGAAGCATAATACGTCATTCAGAATCGAATCACTCAGATACTCGATTCTGCCCAGCCCCAGTTAGGCGATGTCACTGCTGTAAGCTAAATTAATATCGATTTAGCGACTCGAGCAAAGTCAGGTAAAAATTGTTGGTACATATAATTAGGGCTGGGCAAATTTGAGTACCTGAGTGATTCGATTCTGAATCACGTATTTTGCTTCGAGTCGAGTCGAGTATTCGAGTATCACTCATTATGACGTCATAACAAAATTCATTTTGCCAAAGTTCAAATATGTACCTTTTATGCGATCAAGAGCAATATAATGCCTGTTATCCATCACACTGAAAATACTTAGGTATTTTTCGACCATACCGATTCCATCACACTTTGTGATTTTGATGTAGGACGATCATGACTTCGGAAATGTGTTGTTTCTAGCAACGTTCTTCGCTTTCAATTTTTATTTTGTACGCTGCGATACGGCCAAATAAGATTTTAAGGCTACCACAGTGGAAACTAGTTTCGTAGCTTTGATTCTCGTTGATAAATTTAATTTCAGCGGCGAAGAGCGTATAATTTCAGTAGTCGTAAAATTAGTATTTCACTACTCGACTCGAATCATTGAAATTAATACTCGCTTCAGATTCGAGTACTACATATAATGTGCTGCTACGTTGCTACAGCAACGTTGAGTACATTATTTTCTAGTAGTCTAGTATCACGAACTGTAATATTTTCATGAGCTCAACGCACTCGGAAGTGAGGTTGATGGATGTTACGGAGAGACGGCCAGTTCGTTTTATGAATTTCCTGATTTCCCCGTTCTCAATGGGAGTTGCCGAGTTCTTTGAAACTATTTTGAGCAAAATCTAGCAGGTCCCATTTTAACTTCACCTTTTCGTCTAACCGCGAAAGTCACACGCACGATACATGCAGTGATCGCGGACAGTGAAAAGAACCAATTTGGTAGAAGGTCATGTTCTGTCATTTCAAATGAAACTTTAATATCTTTCATATTTACCGATCCTGCACAATTTCATCCTTTCATGTTCCAGATGCAGCGGTAGAATACAAAGTGATGCACCACGTGTAGACTTCCCTCTGCATAGTGTCTGATTGCTATTGTCAAAAGTGGCATATTGTGTCTCGTCCGACCCATCGCTGTCAATAGAAATTGTGTTATGCAAGATTGATTATTAGTCGATTCGTTGGAGTAATCTCATATAGTCATGTCGTGGAATAAGGCTAGATAAACGACTTGTGCCGCTCTCATCAGACTTCAAACAGGATATGATCATGGACTCTGTGGCATTGTTTATAATTAGGAAACGGTGGACGGACTTTTAGTTGAGTGCAATAGATACTGTGTACACGAAATTCTAAAAGAGCCGCCCAGCAGGTATAAATCTTTTTGTACCAGACAACTTGTCGTCAGAGCAGGAGAAACTATAGGAGGTACTCTTTTTATGATGGTGCGAAAGGATCTTAAAATCGGAGGACCAGTTCCCTTTCTAATGAATAAACAACAACTTATCTAGAGTTTGAACTTCCTATGACTCGCTGCATTAGAGCGGTAGTAAGATCGTAAATTCAACACAAAATAAAGATAAACGACTAACATGCTGAACGTTTTAAATTAGTAGTGTTGCATCCAGGGTTGAATTTAAAACAAATATCAATGTAAAACAAACATGTTTAAAACAAAGCCATTGTTTGAAACATGTTTTTATTCTTTTTGTTGTTGTTGTTGTTGTTTATTTTCGGCCATGACGTCACGAATATTCAATTGTGGCGTCATAGTGGATTACCATTGACAATTGAAAGTATATGGTGAATATAGCTCCTTTGACGAAATATCTGTACTATTGCTGTTGAACCGACTATTTTTAGGGTGCCAACCATCTCATATCGATATGCGTCGGCTATATCTGGTAGCAATTGTCCGCAGGCTCATACAACATGTTTTTTTGGAAAGTATTTACACAATTATGGCATAATTTTGCAACTTGAAAAAACACAATTGTTTTTTTAAAGGAGCCTTTGTTTAAAACACCGTTTGTTTAAAATGCAACCCTGGTTTCATCACATGATATCACAGATTCGTGTGACGTCTGTGTTTGCAGTTAACGTATTATTAATTTGGCGCTCAGAAAATCACAGCCATTCAGATGTCTACGCCAGCTTTGCTCGGTTAAGCATAATTGCACTCCATTGTTTTAGGTGAAAATTTATAGAATGATTGTGTAGTATTTTCAAGTAGCTGTAAGTTGAATATAATATTAAATTCTCAGAACAATCACAATTGCACTGAACGTACAGAATATTTGTTATGTCACCATCAAAAGAATGTTACAATTCAGTCCTTGGTATCGACACTTACATGAATCAAGATACGTTCCCCACTTGAGAACTGAAAATTATTGATGCAAAACGCATAGTCTATTTTCGCGAAGTTCTATTCCCTGATCCTAAATGAACTAGCTAGGAAATATATCTGATTGCAAATTTACCGCTTGCATGAGTGAACAATATAGTTTAGTAGGTCGCCAGGTATGGTTACCTGCAATCTCTATCTCCGTCGCAAAAGTATGAAGCTGGTATACAGCCAGATCCATCGCTGCATTCGAAATCTTCTTCGGCACATTTCAATTCTAGAGAAGTATTGAATAGATAAATTAAATCGTCTATTTTTTTCTACATGTAACGGACGGCCGAAATCTTATCACTACGGACTCTTGGGATTTCGTTATAACTGTATGTAAATAGCAACTGTTTGCTTCCATACTAGCGTATGCGCTTTAAAGGAAAATTAACCGTCTGTTACTAAGCTTGTCATACTGTTCAACGAATAGTTATGGCTAATATGAGGACTCTAAATATGTGTATTTCAGTGGATTGTCAGGGTTTAAATATCTACTATCGCGTTCGATTCCTGCCTGTCGTTCTCAATTAAACTCAGCCACAGCCGAGGGTAATCGGGTGTCGAATGTTATTTAAAAATCACTTCAATTTCATTATTACGGGATACGGGAAATTAAGCCCGAACGAAGGACGTCACCCCGATGGCTGAGATCCACATGTTCGCGGTGGCGATTAGTCATGAAATTAAATTTAAATAGCCCTTAACTCTTGAAAAGAGGCACCCGAAAAGTCTTCGAGTTAATAAATATTAATATACAATGGATATTGTATTGAAATTAAATATGCACCATAAACATTTCGTGTGAACCATATCACGTAGAAGGGATTAGATGTTTGTTCATAATTACCAGCTTTGCATAACGTATTTCGGCGTTTTTGTAGCTCGGGCGGGAGGATACAAAGAACGTGTGGATATTTCGATCTTCTGCACAACCTGCCATCGTTAGAATCATGTTCTGACGCATATCGCTCGTCGGATCCGTCTCTGACAAAAAATGCCTTAGATTATATTTCATATTCTGACGCACATGGTTGATCGCGTTGGGTCCTCGGAACGTAATGGACAATTCTTGACCACCCGGCATCAGTAAACGATATGTCTCGTGTATTAAGTTTCATCTCGCGTTAGCCCTGTCCCAAAGTTTCTGTCAAACTGATCTCTTTTCTTCAGTATCCATTAGGCCAGCGGTGGGCAATTATTTTCCTCCGCGGGTCAAATGAGAAAAATAAATACGTTGGCGGGTCGAATGAAAAGTCTTAGCTATATCCTCTAGCGTTTTTTAATTTTATTTCCAAATTACATTGGTAATAAATGCGGCTCAGTAAATGTTTTGATATTAGGTAATGAGAAAGTGACGGTTCATTGAAAGATATCTATTTGCTGGACAGGATTCGAAACAATGTTAAACATGATACATTTTAGCTCTCTTCCACGTTTTTCTAGTAAGACTCTTAAACAGTGGTTCTCAAACTTTTTTGGGCACGCCTCCCTTCCGGTTAGTGAACAATTTCGCGACCCCTTATCATGATATCACAAAATATTAAAAGGGCAAGCAGAATGTTTGCAATCCCAACGGATAGTTAGATGGCATGAAAGATTATGGCTGTTAAAGAGAGAATTGTGACATATCAAAGTCGGACAATACACAGAGCAGCAACTATAAGCTGAGGGTAAAAAATATTTGCACAACCCTTCTGATGCTTTCACGTCCCCCAGTTCGAGAACCACTGCAGTGAAATGTTTATGCAATAGTATTCAGCTTATTTTCTTGGCTTCTGCCTTCCTGGCAGTGTGGAGCTCAAATATAGCCTTTATATTGAGCGATGCTTTTAGTTTTTCTGAACTTCGCCCTCCCTTGACCGAGTGCTTCGTGGTTTTGTTATAATACTGACTCAGGTATGCGACTATTTATTGCTCCAAATCCTAAACCTAACTGCGGAAGTCTGTAAACCTCGGTTGATCGTATCGTATCTTCTTTGAGTTTTAGTTTTCAGCTTTCTTTTTTTGACATGCCCGTTAATCATTTATGCGTGATAGATATGATAAATAGTAATATAGATAGTAATCGCGAGCACTGGTTGACTTGTTTTACGAATTAGGGATTTGCTGACCACATTTGAACCACATACCGTATAATGCGTAATGTGACAATGGCATCAAGGTAGGTTTGAACTAAACTATATGGAAAAAGTGATTTCTTGTGACTTAAATTGCTACTCATCCTTTGCCACATTGCCTTTATTTTAAGTCTGGATTACGCATGCCAAGTATGTAGGCAGCGTAATCGTGGCATATTAATGTACAGGCTTCAAAGTAAACGAATTTCCTGTTCATTTGATACAGCCTTTGATTTTAGTCATTCAAACAGCAAACGTTATGTTTTGAATTCCAAGCAACCTTTCGCGGGCCGCACAGAATATAGCTTCGCGGGTCGCACTTTGCCCAGGTTTGCATTAGGCTCACCATCAAATGCAACATTTTCAACGTATTATACTCAGCTATATGTTCAGAGAAAATGATCATCAGGGGGTGTCATTAATGACTCATTTATACTTTTTGAAGTACTCAAGTAGATTTTGCGAGCTTGCACCATACTGACTTATATTGTTTCATTTCCAATTCCAGGTAACGAAAAAGCAGACGAATTAGCCCGAGTAGGCTCGTCAACGCAAGATCAATCGAGCCAAACTCCAATCATTACCGCGCCAGACGCCAAAGCCGCGATGAAGGGAGTTACCCAGGATATCTGGCAATGCGAATACTCTGCCGATGAACGGGGATCCCACTACACTGTAAAAAATAAAAACCTCGATTTACCGCGAAATGTTTGGAAGCACGGTAGCCAGACATTTCGTGGTAATTTAACATTACCGTTAGTCAATGTAAATTGAACTTACATTCGTCCGGTAATCTCACTTTACACGCCAGACTGTAATGTTACAGTCACCTCAGGTATATCCAATCTACATTTTATCCTGTATATTTGCCACTCAGACTGTAATTTTACCGCCTACCTACATGCTGTCTGTGTAAATCAGGATTACATACCAGCTTGTAAATTCACGTACATCCCATACCTATCGCAAGACAACCTGATGCTAAAATATCGCAAAAGCTTCTTCACAGCCCCAAAACGAGATTGGAACAAACTGTATATTCATTCATGATTCACGATGAGAAGATTATCGATGGAAAAGTATTGCTGCTGGAGGTCTAATTCTTCTTTAGGAGACATGCAGTAACACGAGTGGTCTCCCACCATCGGCCAAACTTCCAATTGTTTCTCTTTCTCGTCCTCATTCCTTCTGTGTAGCTAGTATCTTGCAGCTCCACTAAAAAGAATTCATGCGTAAGTCGCTATAATAAGCAAAGTTCCTAACCTAGACATGACATTATAAAGACTACTAAGACAAAGAGGGTAACAAAAATATAACAATTTTTGAAGTACCGGTACTGATACATTGTGTGGTGACGGCTCCGCCTTTTACATGATATAGCAGAGATTCATGACCTACTTCACCATGCACTTTATTGCATGCTGTTATTTCTTGACCCCCGATCAGGATTGTCCAGCGTATCGGTAGTGGAAATATATTGAAATCGCCCAAATGTACCATAAAAAAATTCTTCCGTGAGGAGCACACGATTCTGATTCCTGGTCAGATTTAGAAGGGCGCTACTATATTAAAATCGAAAAATTAGGTTATGTTGAATTGCGTGGAGCGCGAAGAAAATTTCAAAAATAATTAAAATCTTTAAAAAAATTGAGAGTGAATTAGTAATTTCAATTTGCATGTCGACGGATGCTAACACATACTAATTGAATTAGGTGTTGGCGGCCGCACAAATTCCCATCTCCGGCAGCAGGTTGCCCATCCCTGATCTTATGTCTTACGCCATTGAATCCGTATTCCAGTCTTCAACATTTTTGACAAATTTCCCCAAACTTGTTTGAAAATAGCAAAAAAAACATTGGCCAGGACATCAATTTGTTTCAAGGTAGGTTGCACTGAGACTAACCATAATGCTGGTAGTGTCTACAGAGAACAAGGCATCGTTCTGTACTGCCATGCCCAATTTGATCAGTTTTGGAATTGAATTGAATTAAATTGTGTTGATATAGGGTAGCTTAATTGAGGGCGAAACCGAGCAACCTATATTGCATCGAAGTCTGTTTTACGCAGTGCAGTTCGCCAGCTATTA
This sequence comes from Botryllus schlosseri, assembly GCF_051294905.1. Classification (NCBI taxonomy): domain Eukaryota; kingdom Metazoa; phylum Chordata; class Ascidiacea; order Stolidobranchia; family Styelidae; genus Botryllus; species Botryllus schlosseri. The sequence continues at coordinate 25,845,266 of NC_137236.1, forward strand.
ACAACAGCTTTCCAGCGCAACGAGCTTTAGGCTACTGCCAAAGCTATGAAGTAATGAATGACTTACACGTGGGAATTCCTCTAAATCTTCAAAGAACATCACAAATTTGCTTAAATGAAGTTGAGCGCGACTGCTGGAGTTTGAATTTGGCGAGCTTTCTTGAATACGAAATAAGTTTCATCTTCAACAATCGTCTTCTGAAAATGGTTGTGAACACATGTTTAGTCAGAATTCATACAGACTTTGTCAATTTCTCGCGTTCCCCAGGTTGAGAACCACTGATCTTATGTATTGAAGCAAAAGGTTCCGCATTTGAGGTGGCATGTGTACCAAACAAATCTAGCAGTGGATGGAAACATGTCTATGCTATGGCCCAAAATGACATAAACATACCAACAGTTTCAACTACTCCGCGGCAGAGTATGTGGTGTCACAGGTCAGTATATAGGTCGACTAACATCCCAAAATAGAACAGAGAATGCGGCGAATGAAATATTTCAATCATGAAATCAAAGTCATCCCGGTGGTGTGCACAGTCGTAGATATTCAAGGTAACGAATACTATATAGTACTGTACCTTTTACGATGCGTATCCCAATCAGCATTCCTAGGAATCTTCAACGATCGTGTCCACTTTCTTCAAGCACAAGCTTCGCTCCACCCTTTGATCAAATCTCTATAATGGCCAGACGACGATACGCCACTCCAACGATTTCAAAATAAGTGGTATTCATCCGCTGACATGCCACTAATAATATTTACTGGCCACTGCGTTATAATCTTTGATTTAGGTCGTTTTTTTTTACAGAAACATTTATCATTACATGTAGTCCCTTTCTTTCCCATCTAATTGAGTATAAATTGATATTTATTCCATGTGATGTCACTACTTACCGTACTTACGTAACCAGACGCTGCTTGTGATGTCACAGTGGTGCGTTGGTTGTTTACTACGAATCTCAGAAAAATCAGTAACGGTAACCTTAAGTAAGCTATTACAGGTCGCCTTGTTCGCCATTAACAACTGGTCAACTTAGCATGCGGCGCTGATATTTCTAGTTTCCCGAACAATATTATACATCCTAAACTGATATTCCAACTCATCAGTCATATCCGTGACAACGAATGTAACCAGCGAGACCGGCCGATAGCCACAGCCTTATAATATAATATAGTGGCTATATCTACGATTGTCAGTTGTTTCTTTTACCCTACTATGTACTATACTGAAATTGGTACTAGGGCCAACAATTTCCGTATGACAGACCCCAGTCTCGCGAACGAGGTTGAATCAGGTCAAATCACCACGAGAATGATATCAGTAACATTCAGTTCCACGTATACATTGGCTGCAGAGATTCTCAAGCTAATCAATTTTGCCAATAGCCTGGTAAACTTCAGAAACGAGTAACTGTCAGTAATTCTGCGAAGAAATTCTGGTAACTTGACTTTAGAGCTAAATTGAGGTAATATTACATATCAAAATGTAAAATGACAAGCTACGCACAGTTATTGACAGCTACCGGTAATTCGTTGCAAAATTTACGGAGATTTCCCAGTAAATCTACCAGATTTTTTACAGTGTACAAGCAATTCCACAGCACACTCACCACAGGACCCAAGAAAAACGGCAGTCGCCATATCGAACGCCTGATATTTCGACTGCGGTCGGGACATTGTGGAGTAGCTTCCCATTTATTCAGAATCGGCTGCTCGGACTCTCCGATGTGCGAAGAATGCGATGTCATCGAAACAGTCGAACACTTTTTGATATCGTGCATTAAATACGACTTTCATCGATCATTTTTAACAACCTATTGCAATCATGTACCGTTCACCATACGCAACCTACTTTCGTCATCGCAATTGTCTACCGCCGTCGCTGAGTTCGTGATAAGTTGTAATATGTTCATTTAGTTACTGCTTGATTTGAGTTTCCTAACGGCCGTGGCGCACAAGGCCATAAATGGCGAAAAGTACCACTCATGTTTGTGATAATAATAATATTAATATGTGAATAAAGAATATAATAATAATGCACCACTGGACTAAAATTACACTTGTGAATCGCAGCATAATTTCTGTAATTTCGATTCTTCATCTTCAATCATCTCTACCTCTGCTCTGTAACCCTTGCAAATTCTTCATCTGCTGCAATTCTGTAATCTGACTTCTCTGTGTATTGCATATAGGAATAACAATTTGAATGTATTACTGAAATTTTAAAAATTTACTCCAATCTCGCCATTTTCCTTTGGGGGCAGGTTGCTCCCCGGATTATGTGTGTATCTACCAGTTTTACTGTGAATAAAGAATATATTAATATTAATAATATTGTTTCATTTCAAGCTATTTACTTTTTACAAATTGGATTATGAACCGCAAGATAGTTTCGTGATAAGTTTGCCTCACTCTAATATGTGAAATCCCCATAAGAAATAACAGTCATACAAAATGCCGAATATATTTCATCGGCGAACTATGTCTCTCGATACCTTTACCGTACTGCATGAGCCTTGAGTCTCATTTGCTTGTATCATATGCTTCAATGTAAAACAGGAGCACTATAATGCTGAGCAAACTAACGGCAAGAATATTTATGGGAAGAAATTATTAAACTTCGTTAATGGTCGGACCGCTATAGAAATTACAATGTAGCCTAGTTATAGAAATCATAGTGATATAATTTATTTTCAATTGCCACTGTCTAAATACTCATTTGAATTTTGATTTACTTTTGAAGGCCATGCAGACATTAGTATTTACTGGATCAACATCTGGATTAGAGTAGAAGTAAGAATCCTGCAAAACTATTTTTAAATTATTTTTCGTACCGAATAATCATAATTCGCTCGATTGCAATATAAGTCTAATTGGAATCGATATGTGTGCGATTTCCCCTTGCATAATTTTCCCAACTGGAATCCCCTTCTCATATTCATAACTAAAAGATCCTAATACACACATACTTTCTGCAGTGTAGCTTAGTAGCACCGTGTTGTAGGCCTACTAATACTTTTTAAACATTAAGAAAGGTCACAGGGCCTCGTATGTACCATGAATAGTCAGGTGAACTCAATTTAAGGCTTTATGCCAGCGGTAACAAACTCTTCCCAGGTCGCAAGCCGGATTCAAATTGCCGGCATGACCAGTCAAATGATTCCAAAATTATTCGCAAACAACGGAATTTGCAAAAATGTTATAGCTGGACCGCTGAATACAGTTGTTAAATACTGGATAAAATATGGCCTCTAACGACGATACAAGTTAGCATATTTCTATACCCAGTTGATTCATTCGTGATGTGGCGTTTGTCCTGCGTATGCGTTATGCGTACCCTATAGACTTGGAAGTTTGTATTTGATACATTATTGAAAATCACCATTCGGTTTTCTCTGCGAGCCGGTGACCTTTTGAGTCAGAAGTAGCACACCAGTGCGACCGCATAGATTTGAATTTGGTCTATATTCTTTGTGTAGCGATTATATTATCCATTTCACCTGTATATAACGGTTTAGGATTGGCATTCTCGATTCACTGAATACCAACATTTAGGCTCAATGAGCACCTTTTTGCCTTCTCTGATTTAGGTATATAAATGCCAGTGACTTGTTTTTAATTGTGACTAACCGCAACACTGATCTCGGAAGTATGCGTTGTGACCTATTCACACATTCGACATATGCCGAATATAGGTGGATTATTGTTTTATTAAACTCAAAATCTCAACATTTGTTAGGAATGTGCTGGATAAAAAGAGCAGTTGTCCATCCACTCGAAACTCGAAATTGCTTCGCGGGTCGGATGAAATCGTCTGTCGCGCCTAATGTTTGACACCCCTGCTATAGGCCGCTCATCACCCGTGCTAAGCGCTATGATTCGCGTACTTACATCCGAATTAAGCATTACTTGTTCTTATTCGAGCCCCTTTTCCATTATCAACGAGAACTATGTTTTCGAAACTTTCCCTCAACGTCGCTATATCCCAAAACAACGAATTGTCGCACCGCAGCATCCAAACTTGTAATGCAAGCTAAGCACGTCGGTGGATAAGATATTTCTATCACATATCTGATGAACCTATATTATTGCAACAAAGCACAATTGAATAGGTATGATGAATAAAATTATTTTGATTGTGTTTTTAAAAATTCATACACACATATATATATATTCACGCATATTTCCATATCATCCATAATGTAATGAGGTGATGAGTAGAGTGATGCTCTATTGCTTAATTCGGAATCGTAACCGGCAAGTAATCTAATTTGCACAACCCTATGTCACCTGCAATGTCGCACTCTGTCGCAGTAATACATGATGTGAAAGCATTGACTTTGGTTTCTGCATTCGAAATGACGTTCCCCACATCTTCGTCCTGAAATCTTGTTATGTGAATACCAATAGCTCCGAATTTCGAAGAATCATATTCTAATCTCGAATAACAGACCAAAATTGTGACAATTTGTAAGCTCCGTGTTCCGCGCGGCCTGGTCAGGGGCTGCCGTATCGGAGAATATGTTTAAAGCAAACAGACAAAATATAAATACACGTACACATTTATAGGAAGGATTAGGGCAACTGTATATATAGTAACAGATAATCACACAATGTTGGATTTCTAGAACTATAGTGAGCGATTATCACACATGCAATAACACTTACCTTGTACGCTTGCAACAGCTATGACTAAGGCGAAGTCCAAAAAATACATAGACGACATCACTGTGTGAAACGAACGCTGGTGACGTCACAGAGAGGTTATAGGAGACGAAAAACCCAGAAGATGGGGCTTGGTCAGAAAAATATCTATAGACCGTAATACAACTGGCGGTTAAGAGGTTGTTACAATCTGTAATAATTTCTTCGTTGTTATACCGTAAAAGCACATCTAGATGTTGAAATGCACATTTGTTGATAGTAGCGTTAGCCAATGCTTCGTTATTATATTTCCAATAACCAATGTTTATTGCGTACTTAAAATTTGATAAAGAGCTTATGTTATCTGCATGCAATATTTGACAAAATGTTTGGTGGTATAGTATAGTCAGAGGTAATGCTAGTCTAATTCACTACGGGAGAATACGTCCAAATCCGCAGTTTACAAAACGTGTGTAGTGGATTTCACCTTTAAGTTAACATTAGCTAATTCGCCCACTTCGAAGAGCTTTTGATTATTTCCTTCTACGGAAATTGTTCAAATACAATATGAAACAGTATGACCTCTTGAATTATCAATCCACGTTACCTTACACGTCAGGGGAATGTTTGCTCAAAAGTAAGGTTTTGGAAATTTGTTCATAGCTTTCGATTAAAATTTCCCAATTATGCTGCCGACGCCAGGTATGATACTTGACTGTCATAGATAATCGGAACACCGGTTACCTACGAAATTGCACCTGAATATTTCAGACAGATCACATACTATGCCATGAGTAATAAGATAAATTTAAATTTTTTCTATACATACGCGATATACGATGATTCAGTGCAAAACATGATCTTAATAATCCCACACAAAATAATAGAACTGTGTGCGACGTTCTAAAACTTCGCAATCAATCGTTTCTGCATTGAACACTACCTTAAAACATATCAAAAATCATATCTGAATGATTCCTCAAATAATCCTACCTAAATATAGCCGGACTGGCTCAGTGAAACCGAAACTCCAGCATCAGATGGAAATCTTGAGAAAATAGCTTACCCCTTGCCATTATAAATAAATTAAATACAAATAAATGAGAAGGCATAAATCAAATCCGGCCACTTCTGGCAACGCGCTAATATTGAAATATGTAGGGCCTGCGCAAGATCTAATGGTTCGCGATTCCAGACGCATTTATTTCAAATTCATACCTAACAAAGGCGTAAACATCTCCCTTTGCTTTGAGGATGTGACCATTGATAAAAATTAATCAGTGATCAAGTTACAATACATTGAACAAGGGCAGGAATTTTGTGGGACATGAATTCGAGTTTTCCACAAAGCACTATTCTATTCACAAAATCGTTTAGAAACCAAGCAAGACGCATAGACGCATAGCTTGCATTTTACCAATAACAATGGACCATTGCAGTGGCATTGACCAGCTACGGAACCTATGCGAATTAGCACAATACATGGCTTGATATTCCAGATGTCAAACTATTGAAAGAACGGAAGAAGTGTTATAGTACAATACACGGATGCTATATTTCCAAACAGTAACATTCGTGAATGCAATCTATAGACCAGTGGTTCTCAACCTTTTTGGCCTCGCGGACCCCTTTTGACCGTCACGGACCCTCGCGGACCCCCTCAAGTTTTAGTACAATTTTAGCTCTGTTATGATGCAACCTTCATCTGTCTTGTGAAAATATGAACTGTAGGCTTGTGATAAACAGCAAAATAATGATTTTTCTTGAAGATAACATCATACTATTTATGTAGAAATTGGTGGACTTTTATTATTTCAAAGCTAATATTGCAGCGGTATTTCTTGAAGTACGTGGTCGTGTCTTGAAAATCCACGGCTTTGTTTTGATATGAACGAGGAGTGCCGAAAACCATTTCCGCAAAGATAGATGGAGGCTAATGCAATATTAACGCATAACGCTTCCGACGATACTTTTGGTGTGATCGCAACATTTATGGCACCAAAATGAAGAAACACATATTTTATGAACACATCACGTCCAGCATCTAGCGCAGGGACGGGAAACATACGGACCGCTGGCCTAATTCGGCCTGCAACGGCATTTTCATCGGCCCGCAGAGAGTTTCTACCGTCAAAGTGAAATCCTAATCTAAAAGTATAGACAAATTTTATGCTCCAAAGAATGGATCCAAGTTTTCCTACCAGAGAAAGACTGTCATGAAACGATTTGTTCTGTTCGGGTATACATATATATTTACGAGCAAACATTTTCGACCATGAACAATTGAACATTAACAAGACAAGGCTGCATACCAATATAACTTGTGATATGAATTTCTGGGTTGGAGTGTAATGCTTTGATAGCAACGAAACACTCCTTGTTCATGAAAAAATCAGCCTTGTCGATAGGGAATCCGCAATAAGAATGCTCAAAATCTGATTGCCGAGCTCTAAGAGCAGGTTTATCATTGTCCGATTTATGACGAGTGTCAGCCGAAAGTATTCGGGTCCATATCAATATGAATATGCTATTCAATTGTATATTAAACTTCTGTACCTCCAAGAAGCTGTTCCCTGCATTGCGACAAATTATGGAAATACTTCGGAAATTTTTATTTCAAACGACTGTTCAAACGACTGCTAACTTCATATCGAAAAGGTTCCGCAGACATTACGAAGTCACCCTGATTGACGTTACTATCTCCATATTTTTATTTTTTCCACAAACCCCAACAAAACAACATTTTGATGATATGAGTCATGAGGTTTCAGCAGTTGTGGTGCGAAACTGCTTCATGCTTTCTCAAATTAAAAAATAGAATAAAAATTAGGTTATCAACCATTCTAAAACTTTAGAGGTCTCGCGGACCCCCTGAAATTGCTTCGCGGACCCCCAGGGGTCCGCGGACCCCTGGTTGAGAACCGCTGCTATAGACTATACACCAACTTCTCATTGATTTCATAAAGCTCATATCTTAAGTTTGAATTTGACTAAGGGTGCCTATATATGCTACATATGGACCAACAGCTAAAACAAATACAATTTAAATTTAGTAACTTAACGATCCACTTCTGTCTATTCCACCCTATAATTATATTGATTTTAACAGGACGTCAGCGTGATATCTTTTACATGCTGTAAAATAAACGAACATGGACAATGTATCGTAATCTAAACAGCATGAAACAAAGTGGCGAAATGGCGAAGTGGTATGATCTACAGTTTCAGAACCGATGGGTGAGGTCGAAAAAGGTCGACTCCCTAAATCCTACCATGTGTAGGCTTATCTGGGCTCCTCCTCGCCGTCTTATCCGCGTCAGTGGCGTCTTATAAGATGCCTAGCACATACAGAATCACATTAAAAAATATCGGCCTGCTGTAAATAGCCATTGTAGTAGAAAACGCAGTAATTACCATTAAAAACAACAAGAACCACACCAAACATTAACTGATATTGTTAATTTATCTACTTGAAGCTTTATAATACAGACTGTCATCGGTGACGAACTAACAGTTACCATTGCGAACCGCGACCTCTTCTACGTAAGCCACAGGACGCCACGTATCACCACAATTACAGTTACATACAGATCGTGGGTAATTCCCTGAAGGAAATGAGGGCCAAGGTTGGCGTATCATCAAGAATCGTATGAGTAAGATGTGTGTCTTGACCTGCGGCAAACTGGCAGCACTTTTCATGTGATCACACAAAAAATCATATTTGAAATTTCCAAGTCAGCTTTACTTTCTTTTTTGCATTGTAATATAAGTGTTACTTGTGTACTCGAGTTTATTACTCGGATGGAATTCGAACATACCAGGTACTCGATCTGGTCCAGGCTTAATTATGACATTAAATCAAACCAAATTGGTAAATATTCACGGTAGTTATTTACAAACCAGAGCTAAATCGACGAAAGTAGTACTATATAGTTTGAAATTTTTAGATAAAAGCGTTGACATAAATAAGGGTTGGTGATCAAAATACTTATCAGTGCTGGATTCACAACTACTAAACCGTTGTGTCTTCGATGAGTAAAATAATGGTATTTGGTAAAATGTTCATTTCGAATCTTCAGTTCTGTTTTCCAGTGCTACGCTGTTCATCAAGTTTTCATAAAATACATTTTCGCATGAGGCATATGCGCATGAGGCATATGCATTTACGCTGGTATCTGATTTCTATAGAACTATTAATTAGTGGCAATCGCTATTTCCTCGTGTGACTTGCTTTTATGCGTAATCGAGTGTTCCGCGATCTGCCCCAACTAATGTCTATCTGTTATCTGAAATCAATCATATTTACGAGCGATGGCAGTTGCTTGGGTTCAGCAGCATTGGATTCGCATTGGAGCTTCGTTGTATTTAATAACAATTTCCTACAACGGCATACAGATACAACTAAACAATAAAACGTATGGCTCGTGATATCTAAGGGATGAATAGAATTTCCTATGCGTTGCTGTTGTTACTGTTCGTGGTATTCATCAGGGCATGGTATGGTATGGAATGGGAATTTTCCATACTCCATACCCGCTCAATCGCTCCATACCATACTTGACAATTTTCCATACCATAGCAACATTCTTCCATATCATATTTGATACTTTTTTCATACCTCCGCAACTAGCCCAATTTCTCAAGCGATATTCTATGATAATGTGTAGAAATGTTCCGGCGTTTATATTCTAATTATTTTAGATGAAATTATTGACTTAAACAGGCCTGATGCACCAAACCAATAGTATCCTCCGTTTACTTATATCATATGTCGGCAGCGATGTAGGTTGCCTAATCATCGAAGACAGGACATATAGCCTAATATATAGGCCTACACACGGGATTATTTGGGAATCACAACAGAATCTTACGACATGTAAATCTAGTGTGGTAACGTACTGCTAGCTGAAACATAATCTACAACATTACATGGAACAAAGGTATCGTCAAATTATAAAATAGCTTCCAAATCTTTTATCTTCACTCAACACAACCTGACATCGATATTTCCGCCTTTTAAAGTCGCTCCTCAAATAAAATTTGGTGAGGCTTTGGTTTGTCAAGACTTTGCTATTGGGGAAAGTTAAGACCCGGCGAATTGAACAGCACGCAATAAGATTAATGAGCAATGAACTGGTAACCGTAAACGCAATATTGGGCCTCCGTAAAATGTGTATGTCAGGTAAACCGACAGAAAAATGGTAAGGATTTGCAATTTTTCCAAATGTATCAAGGTAGCATCAATTTACTTGCGTAAATGCCGAATATAATGCATGGGTCGGATAAACTTCCTGGTATTGATGAACTTATGTGTATGGTAGATATAAGCCGCCATAAGCTACACTTTAGCACGCTACCATTACTCGAACATAAAAAAATGTGATCTTTCATCAATAACTAGTCCGGCTACGCTATCAATTAGCGATTACACGATCTCCCGTGAGTACATGTTCATAACCATATAAACTCTTATCATAATGAATCAGGTGGTTTAAACCACACCATTTCGCATACGAATGAATATCAACCTAAATGAGGAAGATCGCGTGCCGCTGTCCACAATCGGTTCTCGTTTTTTATAGAAGAAACCACATTTCACGTCAAAATTTAGGATTCATGACGTCATGGCTACAAGAACCAATGAAAAACAATGAAAGCATGTTTTAAACAAGGGTAATTGATTCAAATGCAATCCTACACTATTATACTTACTCAAATGATACATTTTTGAATATTCTTAGTTGACTGCACAGTAGAAAATTGTTTGGGGATATGCTTCCATTTCGGTTTTGAGTAAAAATGTAATACAGACTGGACGAAATGCATTCAAGTAAGTAGGATGACAATATTCTGTGATGAGACATAGTTTAATTAATTTGGATATGACCGCGGATATCCGTGCGGCCGCAATTAAGATTTGCCTGTGACAAGCTACCGTGTAATGTATCAACAAAAATTGCATAATTTCGTTCATTCACAATTCATTTTGCCTTGGTCACAAATATGCACCCTGCAGTTACATCTGGTTAACTGCTAGAAGTATCCGACCCCTCGATCAAATCTACCGTTTCAACCTACCTATTTGATTACTTTTCTGATCGTCATTTTCGACATCCACTTGATATAGTCGTCATATACCTAGTAAATCGCGACTTCTGCCTGTAATTGAGTGTAATTGAGCGTCAGTTCTACTTCTACGTGATTACAAACGACCACTACTTCGAACATGTCTGGCCGGAGGGCGGCAATAGATGACAGATAATGAAACGTGGCGCTGGTCATAGCTGCCATAGGGAAATATTATCCTTTGCATCACATAAGCTCGAATTTTTATGTTGTTGAAAATCTGTACCAACCGGGATGTATCAGCATGAACGCAGCTTTCTGCAACTTCCGCATTGACCACGTAGGAGTACAATTCGTGGCTCATGACCTATAGCAGTGGTCGGGAACCTTTTTTGTCCGAAGATCCATATCGGCCCTATATTTTCCATCTTAACTCCCAAAGAGCCAGGCATGCAAATATGCTGCTACGTCACAATTAAAAATCCGCGACGTCATGGTAGCACTAATTCGAACTCACTACATGGGATTTGTCGAGTGCGCCACATTTTCCCCGAAAATACTGGTATTTTTACTATTCGAAAATATAGCTCGAAACGAGAGTTAAGGTTCAGACGGGCCAAGAATCACTATTCTTGACGCAATCCATCGAAAATAGCTTAGAATTTATTGCAACTGATGATTATCAAATGTAGTTGTCACACTAATTTCGAGAATTTAAATACTGTTCGACTTCTCAATTCCCGGCGGTATCATAACGTTGCACCGCACGGCTACATTTTATCGCCGGTACTACAGAGCTATACTTGCCAATCAAGGACGTGGATAGCTATGGCGTTGTTTGTAATTCGAGTTTGTAATTGTGAATGTCACGTCCACGGCAGTTTATTTCGCACCGTAGATCAGGATGACAATGTGTATTCGAAAACTGCATTGTGATATGGGTTTTACCAGCATGTCTGCTATGCTGTTAGATTATAATTAACAACGAGTCGCACAATCCAAGATTTCGAGTCTGGTATATAAAATTCGCGACAGATATTGGTCGCCGGCGCGACAGTAACTTAAATTTGAGGATATTCAAAAGCAGGGGCGGGCAACTTCTCCAGTCGGCGGGCCGGATATAGGAAAATTAAGTACTTGGCGGGCCGGATTGCAGAATCGATACATTTTTCGCCCATTTATCCACATATACAAGGAATAAATCGTATTTAATGAATATATTTTAACGACAGCAATGTCACTTCACAGCCATTTCTCGGCCATAATGACGAAGACAATGCGGATTTGAGAATAGCGTTGTCATACAGGCGACACCATGTCTGGTTCTCTCTGATCAATCAACACACGGTGCAATCCTTAATTAAGATTTCAAGGGGTTCGATAAGTCCAGTACCCCAAATTTACAAAGATACCAATTCATTAGGGTTGAGTAGGTGACGCCGCCGGTGACGGGATAGCGTCGTTGTTCAAGTGCGTGGCTTAATTAATCTCGATATTGAATTCATGCGGCCTGCGTCCCCTACGAAATTTTGATAGTGGCCAGTGACCCGTTTTGAGTTGGCAACCACTGGCATAAGCGGTGTCTCACAAAAGCCGAGAAGTGTGCCGTGCTACATGTCGGCAGTTACGGAATCAAAAATAAGAAACATCAGCCTGGTGTAAGTGACCATTGTAGTCGACAAACACCATGATTACCACAAACGACATTAGGGTTGAGTACATCGTAAATGCCGATAATGTATTCTCGCTTCGACGAACTTACGTGTATAATCTCCACTCTCGCACGCTGCGCAATGCGCATACACGTATGCATATAATAACATACAGTCACCAAAATTGGACCTAGCAAGCAAGTAGTGGGGAATCTCGGCAGACCGGGGCCGCGGGCCACATTATCATGTAAGATGGAAAGCAGGCCGCGGGCCGTATGTTGCCCACCCCTGTTCAAAAGGGTGGGTCTGAGCCCCTAAACTGAAGACGGCATTATCTTTGCCTCCCAAGGACGTGCATAATTGTTTATACGGCCACGAGGATAATTATTCTGGACGTGATGGAAATTTACTAACAAGTCGCCGGAATATTGATCAATTCAGTACAAAATTAAATATTTGTCAAAGCGCCATATTTTATACCCAAAAGAGCCATATATTGCTCGCGAGCCATATGTTCCCGACCACAACCTATAGATTGAGTACATGCATTCGGCATCAGACCGTATGCAATCACAACAACCCTTACTAAGATTAAGAACAGATACATCATGTCGTCGAATAGATGTTATGCTGAAAATATATTCCACCTGGAATGTAGCAGCTTGAAAGAAGCTCCCTGCCACGTCCATATTGATCATGTTGAAGTACAGTTTGTAACTCCGGATTAGCTTGAGAATACATACTTGCATCCTGTTTGCAGTTGTAATATCCTGTAATGAGACAAGGCTTATTTCAGTCGGATATGACTGCTGGTGCGGATATACGTGCATATACGTTTTGTCTGCATTTTATTTGATTAATGTGGTTCATCAATTGATCAATGAGCCGCAGCAGTAGCATAGGTAGATTGTATAGAAAGGAAAATAAATTGCCACGCAAATCAGACTCGAATAACCACGGACTGGATGACTCAAAACATGTTCGACTTTCATCCATCCAGCATTTCCAGACTGGGACTGTGATCTCTACGCAAAGTTGATATATCTTAGCGTACTAACGGCGTCAAGCGATACTAGAAATATTTCTCAGAATTGCAAATATAGATATAGTAAAAGCAGTACTTTGAGCTTACCTTCTGCGGTATGGTATTCATATTAAAATCCAGAACTCTGGTGAGGCTGAATCACACGAAGTACGAAAAAATCTCAACCTGAATATATAAAATACGAGCCCAAACTGTATGCTATACTTTATGTTGATTTACGAAATAATTTTTGGGCCCCTGCGGTCATCGAGTTTGATTTCGAAAATAAATCTGAATAAATTAGGGCGATCACGTGCCGCTGTCCACAATCGATTCTCGCTAATTAGAGGCACTGATAATACGAATTCCTGAATTGCAAATGAACTAATAAATATTAGAGATACGATCGGCATTTCATACAGACGTTTTATAAACGAGGATAATAATATAAATAATTATTTTTCCAAGTGAATCCATTCCGAACCAGAGGCCCCTAAATTCCCCACGAGTGGAAAACACCTGCATTCGATTTTATCTTAAAATATAATTTTACTACAATAATTTTGCGACAGCTGATCAAATGTCCATTTTCCCAGTCAATCTGTGTATCACACTCATTAGCTTCATTAGCCAACATAAGCGTGTTCACTGTTCACAGTCCATGATATCAGAGATAATCAGATTTCATGAAGATGCACTGCGTGTTGTAGGCCGGCATGCCATAACGTCGCTCCAAGACAAGCTATATATTTTTGAAATACAATGATGATTATGTCAAATAGACATTGCGTGATAATCATCCTCCCAAAGCGCAGAAAATTATTCCCAAGTTCAATAAATTGGTAATAATGTTCATATAACTTCTATATTCTCAGAGTCTACAATTTTAAAACTCTATTGGTTGTGTACGTAGTGGAAGTTCGATTAGCGAAATACAGTTTGTAACGCGATAGCGTTCGAATGTCATTCGTTTTTATATTTAGATTGGAATATTGATCATTAATGCTATTTTCAACTTGGCTCTATGTGCTCGTTGCGCAACTTTGTTGTGTTCGAATAGATGACGACCAGGATGGGTGAGTCATGAATCACAATTTGAGATTTGAACATTGAACATAGACAGTGAACGATTTTCTTTAGTATGCAATAAATTTGACAAATCGAAAGTAGGATCATTGCCATGGTTCTGGCAAAACTGTCAAAGTATGGGAAAAGTATGGAAGTATGAAAAAAATGTTCCATACCATACCATACCATACTTGCACTCTTCCATATTCCATACCATACCATACTTCAATACCATATCATGCCCTGGTATTCTTGGCGTTTGACGAGTAATATGGTAACTTCCAGCAGACCAATTTCCTTCATTTTTTATTCTATAGCTTCCGACTTCTAGCACGGCCCACATCTAGGCTTATTTCAAGATACATAATACACGGATGGCATGGCGAGGAGAAGCCTAGATAAACCTTCAACACTTAGGTAGGAACTCTTAGAGTCGACCTCGATCGGCCTCGAACCTGCAACCGATAGGCGTTGCAGCTGTGGAATATACCACTACGCTATCATCATATCATCATACAACTACGCTTCAGATGTGGCAATCAATTGTAGCAGGGGTGTCCAAACTGCGACTCTTTGAGCCTTTGATTAAGGCTCATTAATGACTGCACATGGATATCCCCTTATTGCTGAGAAGTTGAAACTGAATATAAGACAATGCATCATATCATGCATTAACAATGGGCGTATTGTATCCGTATTATTTCTTACCTTACCGTTTACGAAAGGATGGAAAAATTACTGGACGCCGGCTATACGGGCCGTCATGGTGATATTGAACTGTCAAATCGAGATCACGTAAGCATTCCTACGTGAATGTGGAACATAATGATGAACAGGGAACTTAATACTTAATCCCGGTAGCATGTTACATTAACTGCGAACGGACAATGGTGCATAGGGTAGTATGAATGAATATATATAAATTCTTAATGAGTTGCGAGCTAAACAACTGAGCTTTGTAAAGGCTCGAAATGAATAAAAAGCTGGTGTTTAGCTTGCAATTCGTTTTAGTTGTCTGGAATTCGGCATTGGTGTGTTGTTCTAAAACTTCCCCGTCCAGTCATTGTATCATTTGATATCTATTCTGCTACGAAACATGAAACAATGTAGTGAGTCATTTTGCAAATGCAACAAGACTGGTTGATCTTGCCACGAGGTATATTGTTACTGATAAAATGCAAGCCATGCGACTTTGCTTCATAATCCATAGAAATGAATAATGAATGCATAATAATGCTTGGTTTGCAAACACTTTTTGAATCGAATACGACTCAGCAGGATACTTGCATCCTTTTTCTGCAAAGCAAAATCCCTGCCCCGCTTCAATATGCATCCGTAACTAATCATCCCATTTTAAAATAATGGGACAGTGGCGGTTCGTCACACATAGTGCCTCTTTAACTGATGCGAGTTCACTCGAGAGATTTTCCTAAAACGACTTGAGTTTACTCGGATTCGTCAATGGACTTGTGACTCGGAGTCAAATTTTAAAGTCAATTTTCAGGTCATCAAATATTTAACCTCGCAGGGCATTCGAAACTTTTCCACCGCATTGAAGATGATCACGTCATCAATACCAATCCCATGACTATAGGCTATAGCAGTCGTTCTTATATTTAACTTCAGACCCCCTCTACTCCTACCCCCACACCAGGCGGTGATTGGAATTTTAAAGGGGGCAAAAACACTCAGGTAGTGTTAATGCGGCCACTATATGACGTTACGGGGAGCTGTAGAAAATGGGTTAGCTGCAGAGATTATGCGGTGGTTCTAAATCTCATACCGATATATCGTCCCGAAGTAGACTTCTAATTTTATACATCCTTGAATTATTCTTGCAAATGGAGGTTTGGTAAAATCTGTTATATCTCGTGATTATTCGTCGCGCTTCACGCGAAATATACCAACGCTTGATTTACTAGGTTTCCACAAGCGCAACGGCTACAATAATTATTGTAAAATGTGGTTACGCGTTTATTTCGCGTACTTTCATATCGATAAGTATTTCTCAGTACATATCCATCTTTCCAGGTTGAGATTTTTCGATTAAATGTTAAGAAGTTTTGTAATTTAGGTATTGTTCCAAGCAGCACACTGCGTGTTTCAATCGGAGAAAGTGACCCTATACGACTTTTGATAGTGCACGCAAGATCTTAGTCACTTTCGCATAATATTCGTCCTATTTGCATAGTATACATATATAATACTTCAAAGCTTTTTGGCCAAAGCCATAACCCAAAAATCATTGTATTTGAGAGCTACAAAATGAAACTTTCCATTTATTTGTTCACCGTAGCATGCAAAATGATATCATTAAGTGTAGTGACGCTCTAGCTCACATGCCCGTTATACAACACGCGTTGTTTGTTTGGTCGGTTAGCTTGCAGTAGGATATAGGTGTGGTGCTGATGAATCAAAACTTACAAAATTATATCTGTTACCCAAACCGTCAGCCTAGAATAGCATATCTTTGACTGGTTTAACACTTTGGGGCAAGGTCTACCTATGGCTGATGAACATGACCATTTTCCAAAAATATTTATGAACGTTAAAAATTTGTTGCTTAAACATATCCTCAATGGGACATACGCTCAAAAACCTAATTATCCCAGCTTTTCTTGCTGTGTACTATATTCTAAGGCACAGAAATCCAAAGAAGAATGTTTGGTCGCCACTTTCAAAAAATAGAATAAATAATAAATTAAATGTTGACAGAAAATGATGTTTCGATTTAGGCTGACACTTACACATATGAGAGTTCGTTTAAATTGCCGTAGACCGACATTCGACTTCGAATTAGCCTGGTATAGCAATAAACAGCACAGGTAAATATGACATACAGCCTCTCTTTATATATGCGTTTTTTTTTTATTGATTTGGCTACGGTGTATCATTGATCCTCACTCTATAAATTTTGAAATTGAATTGTGGAAGTCCTCTCAGGGATGGTATTGAATAAAAAAAAACATGTTCCGTTATATAGCATCATACAAGTCCTAAACTTCACATTGTTATTGTTGGTTTGTTCGTGATGGAGGTTACAAAGAAACATATACACGTCGAAGGAAATTTTTTGACACCCCACAAAACAGAAATGTCTGTCACAGACTCCTCGTTCGCGTAAATCGGACGTAGTTGCATGTGAGGAAAAATGCTACTCGATGCAGTTATAAAAACAAATTCACAAAGTGTAATCATAGAGCTATAACAAAAATATTTCAAGTATTTCCGGTCCCAATATCTCATCGGTCCCGCATGTCCCCTCCGTGCATGTTAAAACATTGGTGCTAACGACGATAAAAGGTGGCATTGCTTTAGTCGTAATCTGTAGTTGGCCATGTGTGTGCGTTGAGAGGTATACACGAAATGTAACTGAAAACGTTGACGTCGGATTTCGTTTTATCATTATCACAATCGCGATGCCGGTTTCTCTGGAGTCTGGAGATCTTTTCAGTCGGAACTGAAACAACAGTGCGACAAAAGGTATTTTAAATATTTTTTTGTTACTAATATATTGTCCATGTAAACTGCACATAAATGTTCTACACTAGCAGTTTTGCATCTGTAAATAATTACTTTCCGTCCATTTCCCATAAAACTCTGTCAACTCGAAAAGCAATTTTTTCTTTCTCGAAATTGAATATCAATGTCATGGACTTGTTCTTAATGGTAACTAGAGTGAACACACAACGCCGCAGTCGGGTGGTTATATCCCAGGAACATGTTTGACATTTGCTTTCTTGAGGTACGATGCGTTGGAAGTATATTTCATGCAAACGAATCTCAACATTGGTTAGAAATAAGCTGTATAAGATAACCATTTTCCAATATACTCAGAATTTATTCGCGGGCCGCCTCAAATCGCCTGACGGGCCGTATGTTTGATATCACAGGTATAAACAGTCTATGGGCGAATCATGATAAGTCCGAAAAGATAGACGAAAGGCAAATAATGAATTACTTTCATAAATCGAATATACAAAATGCAATAATTGCCATTGATTACTATTTTGTGCCTTTCGCGTTAAGTTACGTATATCATATCATTGTCAATACGCAGCTCACTAGGTTGAAGAGATAAAATAAACTACAACAGTAGCCGTAGCTCCATTCTCATTCTTAGCCGATATCGGAATCGTGTGCTGCTCACGAAATAAATTTGTTTATCGTACGTTTGGGCGATTTTAATATATTTCCACTACCGATACAATCGAAAATCCTGATCGGGGGACATGAAATAACAGCATGCAACAAAGTGACTAATTACATTTGGCCCACCGGAACATGCATTATAATTTATAACTTGCCCTAATTTTTGAAAGCACTCCCTCAATGATTCCTACCGGTGAATCTGATCACGTGGGCGGAGAGAGGATAAATATTTGATAATATTAGGTGATACTGCTACTATTAATTACGGAATTCATTCGTGAATCTGAAATTTTATCCCGCTTCGCACGACAATGTGCAATCCCACCATCTATTCACAACATTGCGACTCGCGATTTCGGTGCGTACAATAGGCTTATGGTAAAAGTATATTAGTCCGGAGTTCACCGAAATTGGATATGGGCGGAATAACATAGCTATTTTGCGTCCAGTTAGTTCATTACGGCAATGCCCTGGAATGCGTCCTTAGGCTACATAAGTAATCGAAATGAGCCGTGATTGGCAAGAAGGATGCCTACCTCTGTATTAGATGTTATGCTCTTTTTGACTTGATGATAAATGTAGGGGGGGGTCAGGGGCGCAATATTTTTTACCATCCCCAAGGGGGGCGCATGTCCAAAAATGTTGACAACCGCTATGTGAGTCCATCCAACGGCATTCTTACGCGCATCCTTTGAAGTAACCCAACACTCTCCGTAATTGTAGATCGTCAAACAATATTGAAGATTAGGGCTGTTCAAAAAAAAAAAGTTTTCTACAGATTTCACTGGCTACTTGATAAAATTGTTAGGCTGGTGAAAGCAGAGCTGCACACCAGCTTTGACTCAACTCCAACCAGTAGAAAGAAGTGATTTTAATGCAGTAGATAGAAGGTGGCGAACCGACTATAAGCACTTTTTTGAAATCAGACACCCACCTTGGCCTAGGTGATGTAGAGAGGAGGCAGGCACACTGAAAGAAAAGTGAAGAATATAAAAATGAAGCGACGAATTGAGGTGGCATATGGCTGAATGCGAGATCGATATGTTATTTCGTCATCCCGTAATCCTGATGGCTGTCAAGTATTCAGTTAGAACAGTGGTTCCCAACCTGTGGTACGCGTACCAGTAGTGGTACGCAAAGGTCTTCCAGGTGGTACGCGGGTAGATTCTTTTTTTTTTCGACCGAAGGGAGTTATTATAGTTCTGGTGGGGTTGACTTCAAGTTTTTTGAAGCCGTCGTCGTCGTCGTCGTGGGTAGCGGCAATCCCACCAATGACGGCCTACGACAGGGGTGGTCAACGGCGGTCGCATGCGGCCGTAGACAAGTAACTCAATTGCATGTGTAGGCGGCCGTCGGCATGCAATTTGAATTTACGAATTGACTACCGATTTCATGATAGATGTTAATTTATCTTGAAATTTCCTTCGCGCTGGGCGCGATTCATTGTGTCTTTATTATCAGATTTTAATATAGTAGCGCCCTTTACAATAAAGCCCACATTTCAAATTAGGAGAGTAGAGAAAAATGATGCGCATGCGCCCTAATAGAAATACGACTCGGAGTCGTGTACACCTCATTATACCGATAATCTTGATGGGAGGTCAAGAAATAACAGCATGCAGCAAAGTGACTAATAACAATTGGCCCACCCGAAGATGCATCATGAATGATATATAACTTGCCCTAAATTTTCGAAAACACCTCCTCCATCAACTCTTCCGGTGAATCTGACCACATCCATGGGCTGAGAAAGGACAAATGTTTGATAGAAATATGTAAAATTACTAATATTATTCACGAAATTCATTAGTAAATCTGAGAAAAAAATTCGCGCCTCCCGCGGCAATTCCTGCAGTCCCACAACATCACCAGTGACCACTCGTGATTTCGGTGCGTAGAGAAAGCCTATATGATTAAATAGATTGGTCCGCAGTTCACCAGAAATGGACGTAGACATTCTAACGTGGGCATTTGGCGTCCACATATACTTAATGAAATGCGGCCGTGGGCTACATGAGTATTTGAAATGCGGTCGTGAATGGGGAAAAAGGTTGGCTGCCCCTGTCCTACGGGGAAGAGATCTAGTCGTAAAGCATTGAGATTCTTACCTACCCAAATTCCGTTTTAATATATTTGACCACAAGAATTCCAAATGGATCCACTAGAGAAATCATATACTGCACCTTAAAATCGGCAGTTTATATTCTGTTTCGCTGCCTTCGGCAGCTCAATCCGGTAGATACATCTTTTGCCCGCCATCGGCGCGCGTTAACTTATGTAGGTGGTACGCAAGCACTGCATAAAACCTCGAAATGGTACGCGGGTGGAAAAAGGTTGGGAACCACTGAGTTAGAAGAAATTGCATGTATTTCGACTTGAATTGAATGCGGACAAGCTTGTCGACTGTCGTATAGCCGGCGAGATGTTGTTCCTTAATTGTGGCTCGGCGTACTTAATAGAGCAATGCGTTTTCTTCTATTCCGTCCTGATCCTGATAGTTACTCTTCGTTGAATCGCGTGTTCCGTACTTGGGCAGTTTCGACTCCGAGATGAAGTAGCCGTTGAAATTTGGGGGACATCGACTGCCATAGAACTGATACATATACTTGGCAAGTTCTAACTTCCTCGTATCTTCTATGTTAAAAGAACACCAAATCTTTTGAGTAGCGATTTATCATTTGTACAACCAGGCCTATGTGGGGCTTTGTCCATGATACGAATGATCCGCTTTTGTAGTTTTCGCAGTGGGTCAATCATATTCTTGCAGGCAAAAGCCCAGCGAAGAATTCCGTATTCTAACTTTTGTAGAGTGTTGAAGAGTACCAAGAGTATCAACGGAACCGTAGCTGACAGACTGTAACGAAGGCGACGGAACAGACCACATACGTTCGACAGTTGTGGTTTGAGTGATTGTATGTGACTCTTCCAAGACATGTCCCAATCCAGTAAAACACCTAATTTGGCATTTTTAGCGTTAGAAATTGATTGGCCAGCCATGTCAACGGTTAGGTTATCACAGGAGTCCACGACCAATAATTGGGATTTCGCAGCGTTAACAGGAATGCTATTATGGTACGTCCATTCATGCACTTTGGGTATAGTGGATGCGTGAGATAGGAGATGAGTATCGCCAGCGAACAGTGTGGTATTCAATGACGAGGTTTCAAAAATGTCGTCATTGTCATAGTCATATGTCATTGACATATAAAGTAAAAAGAACCGGTTGAAAAATTCATTTCTATGCGACGGTTAAATAAATTTCGGTCATACCAGAAAAAGGTCCGATTCGAAAGGAATTCTTAACTTGAATTATAAACACAAACTCGGAGCCGGATTGCGTTAGAAAACATGAAATCCGATCACTTATTTTATATTAGCTTCTACAAGTTCGTAGAAGAGCTTTTAAGCTTGTACGTGAATTTTAGTGCGTCACAACCGGTATCTCCCTGCCTTACTGGATCATGAGATATAATGGTCGAACGCCGCTGATCCGAAGTAATCTGGTGCATGTAAGATGTACTTGGAGAAGGATCCGATAATACCGGGTAGCTTTTAAATTCTTAAAATGAGCCGAGAATAATCGACGGCGCACGGATCAAAGCCGCGATCTATCTGTCCGTGTACAGAAGCAATTAAACCATTTTCGGAAGGTTTACATTAATTATACGACGAGAACATGTACATCACATTGTTATATGCAGATAGCTACGTGGGTGAATAAAGTAGTTTTCTTGCTATTCCCTGACTTAAAACATACCAAGTCACAACATTACACTTTATATTACAATATTATGCAACCAGTTATCAGTTATGGACCTTAGATGTTCATTGTTCATGTATGCTGGTGGTGGCTACATGATGTAACAAGATGCATGAGCATTGACAACAGGAAAGGCCTAGTAATCAGGGCTTTGGAGCAGTCATAAATTTAAACTGCTCCCGCTCCGGCTCAAGAGCTCTATTCTTTCATAAATCAGCTCCGGCGTCAGCTCCGGAGCTCATGATACCACTTCGCCGGCTCCATATCCGGCTCCGGCAGCTATGGTTTGTTTTTAAACGTCGCAAGGAACCATCTTTTTTGGGGGTATGCAAAGTCCTGTGACTTGGTAATTAATTCGTGTCGTCATTTAGCCTACACACGAGAACGCAATTTACTCGATGCCATTGCATGTACACATGGTACAGCGTGACGTTTTAATACTGGTATTGCGCTCGTTAATATCGAGCCTTACGGTCCAATTTAATCTTGAAGTGATGCGATCTGCATAATTGTAACTGCAGAAATGGGCGCATGTCGTGACCTTATCAGCAGAAATCCACTTTTTACCAAATATACCCAATGGCTTGAAATTCGATATTGGTGCGCTCGTTACCAGTCCGTCCTTCGTCGATCAATTTTAGTGGAGTATATAAGGTTCCCCTTCAAACGGATCGAATGAACTCAGAATTTATGCCACTGAGAATCCGGTGTTGCATCAATATTTGAGAACTTAATTCATGCCGTGCACTATACAGTGTACAAGTTAGTCACCAATTAAACTGCAAGCTCACAAGTGAAATTGCGCAGCAATTTCAGAATACGAATGTTTCAATAAGACATGAATGAATACTCAAAATAGATGTTTACAAATTGGAAAGCGCACATCCAATCACTAATTGCCCTATTATATTCAAGACCAAGACAGGATTCGGACATCGCATTCTCAGCTCGCATCGTGACATCCGTATAATAGCGATCTGGGCTGCTTCGATGCATTTCCCTATTTACGTTCGCAAATCGTTACTGACGTAAAAGATCATGCGCTCGAATGAATTTCAATTCGGAGGCAAAAACGATGACTCACTGTCCAATTTGGCTCTACGATTAAAAAGCTATCAACGAAGAATGAGCATTTGCTCGTCCAATTGAGAAACAAGAAAATATTTCTCGGCGTGAGGCATGCGCGCCTCCAAATCAAAATGTGCATCAAGGTCATGTTTATATCCCATGGCGTCACTTATATATTCGTCACATTACTAATTAGGTAAATTGCTTAGCTCACATAAGCATCAATTTCGTTTCGTGACAAGCATGGTTTTCATTACTTTTCGAACCAAACAATTGGCCATCGGCGTTGTGCAGATGACGAAATTTAGGGTATTCCCATAATACAGTAACTACGGAGCAGGCGCGGAAAATCCAGCCTGCCCAGTTTGGAGCCTATGTATGAACATGGTTACTGGTTAGTTAGAAAAGGTGGTGTCAACGAGGCAACAAGTCTTAAATTTGTGAACGGTTATCGTAAAATTATGTGAATTCAGCCATCAGTAAAAGCATAGCATCTTATCAATACATCGGAGCCGGATCTACTGTTCATACAAATTGCTCTAGCTCCGGCTTCACTTGAATTTTATGTAGAGCTCCGGTTCCAGATCCGGCTCCACTGAAAATGCACGGCTCCGGGGTTCCAGCTTCAAAGCCGTGATAGTAATTGGGTTTAATTCGAAAAATGAGGGGCCCCCTTTCACGGATTCGGAAATACGCTGATTACTACTTTTGCGCGCAGCGACCATCTACTTCCTAATCGATTAATATAATTTACTTCCTAGACGCTGGATATCATCTATTCTCTAATCGCTGGATTGATCAATTCATAGATTGACAGTAAATCCATATTTGATAACGGGACATTTTGACCTTTTCATTCACATTTCATGGACCCCTTGGATGGAAGTCTGCCGACCCCTGAAGGATTTACGGACCCAAATTTAGGAATTTTGCTTTAAAGAATTGTTTTGTCGCTTCGTACAAGCTCATGACAATTATTATTGACATATGTATCAATACATATACCACGAACTACTTATCAGACATGGGGTGATTACTTCATGAATGTAATCGATTGCGATTACGATTACTTCTGAATCACGCGATTACGATTACGATTACGATTACAGCAAAATCCGCAAGTAGTCGATTACGATTACGATTACTTTGGAAAAGTAATCACGATTACTCACGATTACGTTTATTTTGCTTCTGAGAATTCATCATTGAAAGACAACAATGCGATGAAAAGGCCTCATGAGAGAAGGTCTTTCTTTTTAAATGAGACATCATGACGTCATTTCCTGTATATGACATAATATACCATAGCATGATTTACGCAGAAATAGGCATTTCGGAGCCGGCCAATACCGCGCCGCAACATACCAAGACATGCTACATTGACCGAAACATTGTGTATTTGTCCATAGCCGCGCTGGATGGTCGCGAAGAATAGTCTTCTCAATCTCTGCCCCTCAATACAAATGCCACTGGGGGCACCCACTGAGGAAATTGATGAACCACGAGTATAAATGACAATTTCTGGGTGCATCTCACGAAAGTTTTTCGTTTCGTTTTCTTTTCGTCTGCTACGTTTGGGCGACTCCAATATCTTTTGACTATATAGCAGACAGGAGGTCACGAATTAACAGCATACAATACAGGTATAGTTGTAAATTACGGGCCTAAATATTCGCGCTTGGCGCGACTTGACAGTAAATACTAGCGTTGGGACCCCGGGAAATCCCGATCCCGGGATCCCGGGATTTGAAGCAATCCCGATCCCGGGTTTGGTCCCGATGAAATCCCGGGATTTGTGAACAGCATCTACTAAGGCTTATGTAGCGCCATATCTCTTATTTTGGTAATAAAGCAGTGTCACAAACTCGACTGATTGTCTAAAACAGTGGCCTCAAACACGCGGCCCGTCAGAACTGTTTTTGCGGCCCACGTCGGCGTTTTGATTTTTCAAGCATTCGACAATATCAAACTCGAAAATTTCAGATTTCGGATTTGGGAACTTGAAATTTCACTCTGAAACCACTCCAAAAACCTGAATCGCTATCACACATCAAACGTCCACTAGCTGCTAAATTATAATGCGACAGCTTTTACGATGTCACGATGCATTTGTCGTCTCGCATGGTTTCTAACTATCTATATAACTCCACATGTCGCCAAATTATGCCAAGCACAACAATATTTTTAAAAAATATTGAAAAATATGACTTTTTCGTGGCAACCGTGAATATCACAATAGTGTATTACATTTTCACAATGTGTATGGAATACCAATGTGCAAGGTCCGACAAAAAAAAGGCGTACTGGGAAATACATATTAGGCCTATACCCCTATTTGATGCTGCTGCCCGCCGCGTCATCAAAAACTACGAAATTGGCCCGCGAGCAAATTGGAGTTTGGGACCCCTGATCTAAACGATGATACTCTTGATGCTCTTATGTTTTGCGTCAATTCAATATCACAAGGACTATATGTTATTTGTGTAACTTGTGTATTTCACAACTTTTCTAATCCCGGGGAATCCCGGGATTGAGGAGCGATAATCCCGGGAAATCCCGATCCCGGGATTTCAAATTTGATCCCGAAGTCCTAACCCTAGTAAATACACAGCGAATCCATATCGCATCGCATCAAATCGTGTTTCCAGTTCTTGTGAAAAGCCCGGTCGTTACAGGGGGTCTGAGGGACTTCGCCCGCCACAAGCTTTATTGATCGTCTTATGGGGGGCCCAAGAAAACTTTTGTGAGAAGGGGGTGGCGAAATGCTGTTTCGGTACTGATTCTAGCTGCAATCTACGCTAACATAGTGTGTAAGCGGATGGCTATAGTGGCAGATTCAAATGCTGAGTATAAAATTGCGAAATAGCAGTTGGATGCCCGTTTCAGGTAGGGCTGTGTGAGAATATGATAAGGTAAACATAAACTTCTGCCTACGATCTACTTAATAAAGATATTCCGAGCTGCCGTTATACGAGTAACGGAAAATAGCCGCTCGGTTATGATTTTTTATCAGCAGTCGTTGGTTTTTAATGCTTCGATGTTGAAATTGTCATGTTTGATTTGACGAGTACAAAATCTCGAATCTTTGTCCGGTGTAGCCTATACACGTAAACATCAAACATCAAAACATCAATACATAGTACATACGTTACTATTCCAAACTAGGCAGAGTGGTGATTATCATCCTGCTGCGAGGTAGTGGCGTCTGCAGTGCATTGATAACCTGACATGATGCACGGCGGGTGTTCTTACAATCACAGTACTACATGTAGCCTACATCGAATATCTATTTACTACGTGCGGATAATTTCGTTACGCAATCAAGAACCAAGCCAATACTTGTGACGCAATAATGAGCAGAGGCGTTTGAAAATCAGACATTTCTGCTATCTAAAACCTGTTTTAAATCACGCTCTTCGTTGTTCAGGTTCACAAATGTTCAGTTAATGTCATGGGCATTGCACAAATGAAAAGTAATCGTTCTTTCACAAAGAAATCGATTAGATATGTGAAGTAGTCGATTACGATTACGATTACTTCGGATTTTTTTCAAATGTAATCGATTGCGATTACGATTACTTGGAAATGCTGTAATCGTCGTAATCGATTACGATTACTAATCACGATTACCCCATGTCTGCTACTTATACGAGTGCAATGTATTTGAATTTCATTAACTGAATCGCTTGCACAGGAGTGTATCTAATACCTTACCATTACATTACACTTCAGTACTTTTGTTTAGCTCTAATTTTGATTGCAACATTAGATATAATTGGGCGCCAACTTCGAAAAAATGATAAACTCACTAGAACAGTGATTTTCGAACTTTTTCTGACACGCCTACCCCTTGATGATGGTAAATATGTCGCCCTCTCTCTTATCGTAATAACAATAAATAATAAAAAAGAGCATTCGGAATGTTTGCATAATTGCGTTCCTAGTTTGGTGGCATGGAGGGTGTTGACTATTGAGAGAATTATGGTATATGAATTTAGGACTATACACTGAGCAGTAAGGTTAAACCGGAGTTGATCATGCGCAATGGTAGCTCGTAGCACGTATATATTCTAGCTATTCTGGTGTCTAATCCCTTTTATTACCCCACTCGAGCTTAACCGAAACGTATATGACTATAAGGTAAATCAAAAACCAATAGCACACACCGTGTGCTATTCAAACTTGGCACTTTATCATGGGACAAAACAATTTTTCTCTACGGGTCACGGGTGTTTGACAAGGGAATAATTCAATTGAGTACTCTTGGGCTGCCATGAAATGCGCTTCAAAGGAATTTTCTACGCAATATGTACTAATTGAGTATACTCACAGCGGCTACTTCGGCGTTCTAAGCCTCTTCGATATAAATCTTTGTTGCTCCGATTCAAAAGGCATAACATACATGCGATAGGACATGACCTCATAAGGATGTGTCTTATTTATCCATAACTTTGTGCTGTTCCACGCACTCTGCAAAAATCCTTGGCAAACGTGCCATAAAAGTATCAGCTAACAGCTATACGCAATCACCAGTTTATCTTGATTCAGTTCATCGGACAAAATCCGGTATCAGTTAAAATCAAAATATGGGTGGCATAAGACATTCAAAATCGTAATTGTGATATATATAGGAGTATAGGACAATTGCTGCTGTTGAAACTTGGAAGTTTCAGCACAAATTAAAGGCATTCCTAGTTCAAGAAACATCATTTCTCTCAGACGGCTTCGCGCCTCCCTATTTTGTTTTCAATATATTTCTATAATGAAAGATTATTTCTTTGTGGTAACTATGCCCGTCGCTCATGAAAGAGACCACAGCGTTGTGCTGACGTAAAGTTTTGAAAACGTGGTTGTTAAACTGTGTGGCCTATTTTATCTTGATATTGAATTCATGCGGTTTGCGACCTCCTACGTAATCTGTAAGGTGGCCCACAACCTGTGTTGAGGTGCCGCCCCGGGTTTATACAGTATACGCTTGCAATACATTCCTCATCATCGCACAGAGGCGCCAGATTGTGTGCTTGGACTATATATAGTCTAAAGGCACATGTACCCAGTATCGGGCCAAATCATCCGCCTTTACCAATATTATTTATAGCGGAAATCACAGTTGCTCGAGGTCGGAAACCAGAGGTCACAGGTTCGATTCTCGCTGTCTGTTCCCCTCCACCGATTGGCACTCGGTCACATGCGTGGTAAAAGATTAGGCAGGTGTTACTGCATCCAGCGGCAAGATTACGCGCATCATATGAAGCAACCCTACTTTCGCTCTAATTGTTGATCGTCAAACAATACTCAAGATGAATATCCTTCATTACTATCAATACCGACCAAATGTTACGGAAAAACAGTATTAAGTTTGAGCCGCTACGGCAACCTCACGCGCGGAAGAAGGTGAAGCACTCTTGCGAATTCTGCAGCTAGGACCTATGTTAGCAAAAGTGATTAAATAATAATATATCATGCAGAGATCAGCATAGAATTTGCGATTTTTTTTTGTATACGAGTGGTATTTGTACATGAAATGTCCGATTACATCCATTTGTATGCGACGGCTGACTAAATTTCGGTCATATCAGATATGGGCTCGATTTGAAATGAATTCCGAACTAGGGTTACAAACTCAAATTCTGAGCCGGCTTGTATTACAAAATATCAAGTCCACTCATTGCTTGTACATTAGCCTCTACAAAGCTCGTGTAGAAGAGCTTTTAAACCTTTACGTGCCTGTTTGTGCGTCATGACAAATATCTCCCTGTCTTACTGGATCATGAGATATAACGGTTGGACACCGCTGCTTCGAAGTAATCTGGTGCATTGTCAGCTGTACTTGGAAAGGGATCCGATAATACCGGGTAGCTTTTTGCTTCTCAAATGAACCGATAATATTTTACGGCGCAGACAGCAAAGACGCGATCTATCTATGAGTGTGGAGGAGCAAGTTATCCATTTTTTGCAAAGTTTATATTCATTATACGACGAAAAATTCAGTACATCATTGTTATATGAAGATAGCTGGGTAGATAGTTAGGCTCCTTTCTGTTCCCTGAACCAAAACATACCAAGCCACAGCATATCACTTCATAATAAATATCTTATACAACCAGACATCGGTTATGGGCTCAAGATGTTTATGTTTACGAACGTCTTCATGGTAGGGTAGGATCGAATCTTTCAAAGTACGATTTTTTAATCTGGCATCACCCTCAGCCTAATGCCGGTTTTCGATATTTTTATTTATTTTTCAGTCTTACTCGGTTATTTTATTCTCTTACTTGTTTTGGTGCTTAATCGGGTATTCCTCCGGGCTTTTTATCGTAACGGAGTCATGATAAAATCGACGTAACGGAGGAGAATATCAGATAAGCCTGTGAGGTTACGGGGCAGAGGATTGCCAAGAATCAAATCGGGTACTCAACAGTCAATGGTGGTGGTACATAACTCACTCACATATAGTGCCATTAGGGAAAGGGAATAACTAAAGCAGGAGGCCATCGCTCGGACAATTGGGCATTGGGCAGTGATGTTGAAGTCTGGTCGAAGGTGTTGACCAGTTTTCTAGTCCAGGGGTTCTCAACCAGTCGGCCACAGGACCATTGTAAGATGTGTCACGTATTGTACATAATATCCATTAAATATTCCCAGTTGCAATAAGTCGAATACCCCTAAATATAATGATGTTGTTGATTTTGATTTAAAACGATCATCAGTGTGTAAAAATAACAAGTCGATTGAATTTCAGATCTTTATAATACGATTGAGCTCTTCTTTTATCCAGCTCAGTCGTTCTCACCCGAGGGTCCGCGAAGCATTTTCGGTGGGGTCCGCGAAACCGGTGGGGTCCGCGAAAAAATAGTTGATATCCCAATTTTATAATATTATATATTAGGGAAAGCACTAGGAAGTTTTGCTTCATAAATCACTTCAATAGAATGGTCGTCTTAGAATATCCTACTGAACAAATTCATTTCTATTTTAAAATAGCCTACTGATGCAAACATATTTCCTATTAGAGAGGGTTTGTTGGAGTTTGTGGAGAAATAAGTTGGAGTAGTAAGATCAATCAGCGTGAATTCGAAATTTTTGCTAAAAAAAAACATTTTCTCGTTTGATAAATATAACCACTGTTTCAGATTAACTCAAAAATGAGCTACTAGATAAAAATGACTTGGCTGGACGTTGTTTGTTCATTAGAAAATATTCTTCTTATTTAGGTGCCATAATGGCTGTGATCCTACCGAAGGGTGTTGTCAGAAGCGTTACCCGTTATCATTATATTCGCCACCACCTGTCTTTGGATATTCGGCACTCGTTCATATCGAATCGAAGGTACGAAGTTTCAAGACGCGACCACGTAGATCAAGAAATGCATCTGAAGAATTCGCACCCGATTTCCACATGATACTATGATGGTATATTCAGGAAAATTAATTTCTTGCTGCTTGTATGTATAGGGGGTCCGTGGGTTTCCGTCACGTTTCAAAAGGGATCCGCGAAGACAAAAGGGTTGAGAACCACTGAAGCCCATACTGCGGAAACATGATCTTTTAGTGACCAGCGTGATGTAGGAGCCACATGACGGTATTGTATCATTGCAATAAATGTTCTGACATCGCAACTTTAATTGGTGCGAGATATACTGCGTACATTTTACAACAGGGGTTGCCAAACGTTGGCCCGCGAGAAGGTTTTGAGTGATCCGCGGGGTAATTCTCGAAATTAGTTACAATATCCAGAAATAAATTTCTCAGGTATAGGTATGCAAGGCCAACCGAAAATTTGATTAGCCTGACTCCGAACTTTGGGATGTTGATGACAAAAATATCAGTTCCGACGCATTGGCGTAGCCAGGGGCCAGTAACATTTTTCGTAGATCTTCGTATATGAGCATCGAGTTGAATTTTTGATGGCAGATTTATTTGACTCGATATTTTTCTTAGCACTTCGCGCGATTTATTGTCACTAGATTCTTGCTTTTAGTATTAGTATTAGTATTAGTACTCGACTTGACTTGACTCGAATCACATCCAAAAATCGAGTGACTTGACTTGACTAGAGTCACCTTCGAAAATCGATTGACTTGACTAGACTCAAGTCAAAATGTGCCATGACTCGTGACTCGAAGGTGTACCAATACTATAGTGACTTGATCCTAACACTGGCAGGTAATTGGTAAGATTTATCGTGAAAACGAGAGACAACCATATTGCTCGTGAAATGGTGAAAGATAAATATATCGAAATGCTAAAAAAAAGCATCGAGCGTCAAAAATTTAAAACGCACGACGTTGGTAAATTGGGAACTACAACATATGATAACGCAGTGTCGAAGGTTTCAACCAGCTAGAAATGCTTGATAGAGATTGCGATATTTTGGTCGAAATGGGCGTTTTAATATGGGGCCAAACATCAGTACAAAATTTGAATTAATAAGCAAACAATGCCAATAGAAAAGAGGTTCAGAACTGTACGCAAAATACGATGGCAAGATTCTCTAGTAAGTGCCGGTACACATAAAAATTATTAACTCCTCAAAAACTTGCCTGAAATCAAATATGGAGACAGTCAGGTACAAAGCCACGAAGGTGGTCGATTTTTAGGTGATCGAAGCGGTCTGCTTTTGCTTTGTGCGACAAATTACATTATAGGTTACGACCATTTAACAGAGATTCACATGAAGTCTAGATTCGACGAAGGTTCAAGGTAGACAGCATCAGTTCAACTCTTCCAACACAGAGATAAGAGAAGTGCGATGTCACCATCGTTTCAGTCGACTGTTCCTCATATAGGTGCTGAAATACTAACCTATAGATTGCAGTAAAAACGTTGGAGTTCAGGATTTGTTCAGTTTATTCAATTCCTTCAATAGTACAGCAAGATTGCGATAAGGATAGCAAGATGTAGAAACGACGCGGTAAAGTCTTTGTGTCACGACACGCTTGAACACTGAATGAAAAGCAATAAAAGCATCATGAAATGAAAATGCAATGAAAATTGCAGACACGTGTCTGCAACCAAGGTCGATATAATCGTGTTCAGGCAATCTCGAGCGCTGACGTGCTGAATGTCGTCCATTGAAGGTCGGTAGGCTACTGTTAGGCGGACGTATTCAACGCAACTGAACCGTTCATATGGATGCACCTCCTTCGTGAAATCGGGTAACAACCAGTGCTGTCAATTGGCTTATTTGGATGCCAAGTTTAGCCATTGAGGCACATGTTTATGTTCGTTAGTACCAGAATTTGGGTTTTGGCACGTTGGGACTATTTTGGCACTTCCAAATTGATTCAATTATCAAAATGAAAAAAAGTCAGCCCATTGCTGCTAAGCTTGCTCATCCACGAGAGAAAATTTACCTAGTTCGTCTTTGTGCCATTTTTAGTAGAATTTTGGACCTCTACATATTCAACTTGACGACCCTAAGCAGAGATAAGTGAATTACACCAAGACTTCCGATCATGCTTCTGCAACTAGGGTCGCATTTAAAACAAGCCGTGTTTTAAAAGACTTTTTTACGAACATATTATGAAAAAATGTCTTTTTAGAAATAAAACATTTTTTAAAACATTGCATAGGTAAGGCATAGTTGTGTGAATACTGTCGTAAACATGTTGTATGAGCCTACGGACGATTTACACCCAACGTAGTCCATGTATACGGTGTGGAGTGGCTGGAACCCTCGAAATCGTCGTCCGTTCAAAAGTTATAGCAAGTAGACATATATAATTGGTACGGAATGGGTATTCTGGTGATGATGACAGCCGATCGTAAAAATGCTGCGTAACGACGTAGTCTTGGTTAAAGATATCTGTGCGCCTTGGTTTAGGTATCGTAACTAGGACTGGGCACAAGGATTCGAGTACTCGAATCTGAATGGAGTATTGAAGCGAGTCTAGGAATAAAAGACCATTTTTTCGAGTAGTGAAATTATAAGCTCTTCGCCACTGAAATTAAATTTATCAACGAGAATTAAAGTTACGATACTATCTCCACTGTGGTAGCCTTGAAACCGTGCCCGTATCGCGGCGTACAATACATAGTGAAAAGCTAAGAACGTTGCTAGAAACACCACATTTCCGAAGTCATGGTCGTCCCACATCATTATCAAAAAGTGTAATGGAATCGGTATGGTCGAAAAATTATTAAGTATCTTCACTCTTCAGTGTGATGGATAGCAGGCATTATATTGTTCTTGATCGCATCAAAATGAATTTTGTTGTGACGTCATAATGCGTGATACTCGAACCGGCTTGAAGCAAAAAACGTGATCCGGAATCGAATCTCTCCGGTACTCGAATTTGCCCAGCCCTGCTCGTAAGTCGTAACCCATAGTGTCTGCATTTGAAACCCGCCGAATGTATATTCCACTGGCGAGGAAGCAGTTTCGTACCAATCACACAATCGGAAGAAGTCAAACAAAACTCTCACTCTCGTAAGTGTCCATGCCGCAAGGGAACTATCGTCTTTATTATGATTTCCTAATCGCTATGATATTGAATAGAAACTGATTCAAAAACATTGTTTTTCTGTCCAATGTGCTATAGACATTGCCTGTAGCTTATAATGCGTGTTACTGCGATAAAAGAAGTATGATATGGAACTGTCGTCGATACAAATATCAGGAGGAAACCCCATATTCCAAGGTCCCATTACCATAAACGTTTAAATTGGAGAAATCAGAAATAATAATATCTCATCTGCACAGCAAGATGAGGAGAGAGAGAGAGAGATGATATTCTTTTTCATCTGTCCCGTCGGGATGCTTTGACGACGGAGTTGCGACACGACCTACGAGCTATAGAGAAGCCGGACGCGTCACCATTACACCATCACGTTCGATGGGAAAACGGGTCGTTCGTGGGTAAAGGTCGGAATGAGTCTGATTACAATGCGCGCTTAACTAAAACAAAAGAGAGAGATTTCCACGATCACGTCGAAAAGCAAAATGAATTTTATCAGATCATGAATTATCCAAAAGGTCGCATTTTAATTGTCAATAACGAGTTTCGTGGTGAGGACCGTCAAAGTCATGGTTCGAACAAAGACGTGTGCGATATGTGTCACTTATGGATGGAGATGGACTGCAGTGTAGCGGTTTAAACCGATCTTACTGCCGAGAATATACGCTGGCGAGTGAAACAATTCGCTGAGCAACAAGAACGATCTGATATCTGCGTCGTCGTAATCATGTCGCACGGCTTGGAAGACGACATGATAGTGGGAAGTGAAAAGGGCGAATTGGCAGTCAAGGAAATAGTGGAAATCATCAAGTCTAAGTCCAAGTCTGAAAGGAAAGACAAAGCTTATCTTCTTTCAAATGTGTCGAGGAAGTAAAGTACAAACAACGCATGTAGATGTTGGGGCATTCAACACGGATAACAGTACGTGGATAAACAAAATGCTACATGAAGTACTCCCAGACGGAAAAATACTTGGTTCAGATCAAATCGAGGTTGATGCCCGCTTTACTGATCCTTTACCTTCATCATCTACTGACTTGAACGTTTCACCTTCGCCAAATAAGGACATTATGGTAGCATTCGCAACCCAACCTCATTGCGTATCCGTTGGCGAAACTGATAATGGCCCTTGGTTCATTCAAAGCATCAGGAAAGTATTCGCCGGGTGCACCGCGAGACATGATGTCAGCACCCTAATGAGCATGGTGAAAAAGTACTTGAAGAAGAAGAGGGTATACTCGCCAGGAACACGTATCCACATGGGCGTAGTGAACATGGACGACAAGGATAGCTTCGGAAAGAAACGATTGATGTTGTTCCCTGGATTTCCCAAACCTCATAAAGAATAGCCTCTTTTAAATAAAATGGGTCCGACCGATATAATACTTCACTGGTTCCCAAACTCTTTGTTATCATGGACCCCTTCAGACAAATTATTATTCTTTGGACCCCTGTCGTAATTTTACCCGAAACTGAATTTATATAGTCCTGAATATTGTGATAATCATACTATCAACTACTGCGCTGTGTCGAATTGTTGTTGTTGTTGAAGAAATAAAGAAAGGAAGGAAGAAAGAAAGAGAAACAAAGAACAGCCGAACTAATCTTAGAACAAATGTTGAATATACGCCATTGACATAAAATTGAAATTGTAATTATAATGGATAGCAATAATGGACGGAGTGAACAGATATAAATAGCCACACAACTGGAGTTTAGTGAAATGTACGATTGCACGGCTGTAAGTACGTGGATGTGATGTGATACTATGTCGCTGTGATTTGAAATTCAAGGATCGTCGACTTCTTATCGCATTATCGCGAAATAACGGAAATTGACGGATTCTTGCAGTAAAAGCTCGAAGTTTACTATTGCAATTGATGCGGTATTTGAATTAAACAAGCGATCCGAATCTAGGCTGCTTTTTGATAGAGTGTCAGCTCGAATATACGCGTTTATAGCCAATAAAGTTTTTTATTTATAGCTGTCGAGCTGGAGGACATTCACCAACAAGTCTTTGTTTGTGTACATGTACAACGGTACGCCTTATAGCCGGCATTGCTCAAATCCTGCTCATCCTCCGCTAACTTTTCAATATTGTAGGCCTATATCTTGGTGTCATTGCGAATGTCGCGTCAAAACAGAAAAACGACGCTGCACTGTTGTCGAAGTTTCCCTCGCGTCCAGGCTGCCTGCTAGCATAAGGAACTTAGTGGTAAGGTTTATATGATAATCGGAATTATATAGATGACTCTTTTGTTAGATTAGATAGCACTGTCTTACGACATTCACGATATGTCCTTCATTTTATTCTTCTCGACTCTGGCCGCATCAGCAGCAGTAGTAGTTATATTATTAAAACTGCATGGTACAAGAAACATCGATGTGACTTCTTTTAGTAAGTTTCAGTTCGTCGCGGTGAAACAGTGCCTTTTTAATTGATCCATATATTTTCAAGTTGTGAGGTATGTCATTGTACCGTCGAAGATTTTCGTAATTCTGACGAAGCTACGGGTGACGGAACTATTACGACCCAAGTCCGTCGTGCGGGTGAAGACGGCGAACAACTTTGTTTTTACAACTATTCCGCACAATCTCGCATTATCGAACAGGATTTTAACGTTTCAAGTTCTTGATAGTGATGTGTTCGTCGCGACGTATCCTAAATCGGGTAAGTAAGGTTCCGGATTCCGGAAAGTCACTGATTGAATTGTAATTGGCTAAAATAACGCTGCGCACCACATTTGGCTCGATTCCAACTGGTAGATGTGAGCGCACAGAAGTATGAAAATTTTGCATTTTATTATAAAAAAAAAAACTTGAAACAATTTTCAAGTATGACTGTAAAACCCATGAAATTGTTGAGTTGTCTACAAAAACGATGCAGAACAAATTTGACGCAATTGATACATTCTGTGATTACCCACTGTCCAGTAGGGCTGTACAAAAATAACTTATTCTCTCCGATTCGAGCGATTCACTGATTAAATTGTCAGGTTTACCTAAAAAAACGCGGCACACCGAATTTTATTCAATTCTAACAAGTATACGACTCCGCACATCCAATTAAAATTTTTAGTATATTAGGAAAAATAAAAAATAAAATGTCGACCCCACGAAATTGTTGAGCTGTCTTCAGAGACGATGCAAAACAAATTTGAGTCAATTACAACTAGTAGAAGCGGAGTTATTCGAGTTTTTCGTTGATAATTCTCGGATTATCCTTGATCGTTTGATTATCTACGAAAAACTCAAAGAACTCCACTTCTACTAGTTGGAATTTACTCAAATTTGTTTTGCATCGTCTTTGAAGATTGCTCAACAATTTCGTGGGGTCGACAAAAATTGATTTTTTTTTTGAATATTTCTAATAAATTAATTTTTTGAAATCGATCTGCGGAGTCGTATACTAGCGAGAATTGAATCAAATTTGGCGTGCGGCGTTTTTTAGGGTTACCTGACAATTTAATCAGTCAATGGCTTGAAGAACACCCCTACTGTCCAGGGTATTTTTTGCGAATCAAGAATTTTCAACTGCGATAATTTGCACTGTAAATCCGCAAGGTCGTATTGAACACTTCATAACACTTTTTTCTGCGTACAGACACACTTTTTGGGCATATAAACGCATTGGGCCATTATCGTCGCAACGCTTCTGCGTATTTCTCCGTTTACTTGTAACACTTCGTCACTGCGGCTTATTTTCAAGAAAATTTATACTTGGTAATTTATCATCAATTTTGCATTCATAAACCATCGCTACGTTTGGAGATCACATTAAATCACGGTATATGTAAAATAATATTACTCACTTGACCCAACACTAAGTTTAAGGGTAATATTTCAATGAAATATACATATTTCCCTGTGACGCAGAGGGGTCACAACCTTCGTCGCGGTAGAGCGCGCTCGATTTCAGTTTGGATTTGAATTGGTGGTTCGTCAGGCTTCAGGCAGAGGGTAAGGTACACGAAAAAACTTGGCGAAATGGATATATTGAAGCAGTTTCTGCTACCTGATGGCGTAAAGGATCATAAATTCCATGTACTGTAAGGTATGGAGATGCGGTAAATGTTATTGAATGTATGTAATGTGAGAATATTCATAAAATTAACTCGTTTTGACATTGCAGTAACGTCGTTTGTTTTAGATGTTTTAGCAGGCTACTCATATCCCTTATTCATATGAATGTTCTTTAGATGTTTTGTAGTATATGATTCGTCTGATATTATTGCTGGATGATCGAGCTTCGAATCTGATAATATACCAGGCTGCGACCAGGTCCAGTACTACGGTACTGATGGGAAGCTGCTATAAAATTAACTTTTTTGACATATGGATAAAGGGATGTTCTCTCTATCCACACTGAAATATCACTATGTAGGCGATATTGTGGTCCATTGTGGACAAGTACTGCAATGTCAGCAATTGAATGCCGGTATGACAGTCATGCAACGGTTTTGATTGTTTTTCAACTGCAACACGTTTTACACTGTAGGCCTACTGTTTATTCCAAGTGGTAAGGTGTTAACTAAAGCGATTTTTGAAATGTCAAAATAGGTCAGAATTTTGTCAAAATTGTACCGTTAGGTCAAAAATTGCCAAAATTCTTCACAAAATCAAAATTTTGTTGGCAACTTGCATTTCGTTTGTATCATAGATGATTGCACTGTCGGTGAACTTATCATTTTACAATTTACATCTTGTAGCCTACTTTATAGTCCTACCGTTGTAGACGGACCATCGTCTGCTCATTGTGAATCATAAACTGTCAAATGAAACAAATACTCAACGTAGCCTATTGCACTATCCTAACTGAAGCAAGACTGCGTTGGCATTGGTTCTTCGATTAAAAACCGTATGATGAATACTTGCAATGTAGACAACTTTGTCATAATGAGAGAGAGAGTGCAGTGTACGCACAACTTCAGTGTTGCCGGCCAACAACTGCAGCTGGTGAACGTTCTTTCTTCA
This sequence comes from Botryllus schlosseri, assembly GCF_051294905.1. Classification (NCBI taxonomy): domain Eukaryota; kingdom Metazoa; phylum Chordata; class Ascidiacea; order Stolidobranchia; family Styelidae; genus Botryllus; species Botryllus schlosseri. The sequence goes on from NC_137236.1 coordinate 25,884,133, forward strand.
TTCTTGCCAAGCTACTTAGTTAGGACAGACACTTTCTACCCGAAAATGTAGGAAAGTATCTTTCGTTGTACTACAACAAATTTTTAATTATTTCTACCATAATACGAGATGTAACTAATACTAGAATTATTCATGGGTCCAGATTTCGATAAAATAAGTTCTTTTTCATGTGAAAATTTGTCAATTTTCATGCTAAAAGATTTTTTCAGATCAAATTACTTCGGAAGAACAGAGAGCTCCAGCCAGAAATAAAGATAAGTTCTGGTAATACAATTCTAACACTATGTAAGAAAAACCTAATTTAAGTACATGGGGTCAAAATTAAGTTTTTCATCATCAAAATATGTGTGAATTTGAATTTTTTAGTCAAAATCTTACCTTTTTAGGTCCAAAAAATCGCCCCAATAATAGCACAGCCAAACAAACAATCTTTTCAACAAACCATGGATCACAAGGGGTAGTATTTGTTTTGCCCAATCCCCAAATTTGACTTTTCTGAGTTTATTGTGATACGGTAACTGAACTGAACTCTATTTTGCAGGTAGTATGTATTGAACTTGGCACCTTTTTGAAATGCATTTGCTGTATGGAATACTGGTAAGCATCACGTTGTTTTGTAAGTGAACTGGTATATCCTTAGAGAATGAATTTGATTCTGTCGCAATCGGTTATCTTTGTGATAAAGATTTTTATGAAAGTTTACTGGTAAAATTTCACAAAAATTGTTAACAATCCAGGAAGTATACTAACTGTGCCAGAGTAAAATTGGTGGTAACGTCATGTGCAACTTTCCATTCCATTACTCAATTATTCTATGAAATACACCCTTCTGTCACGCACAACTTATTGCAGAAAAAAAAAACTGTATCCAGTATGATATCTGCGTGATTACTGAGCACTTCAATTGAATTGCGAAATTTTGCAACAAATATTTTCTTTTCAATAGTCTTGGATTGATCCTCAAATTCGTTCAACTGATGTCCACTCTTTAAAAAGAGCCCCCTGGGTCTACCGTGCCTGCGCTATCAGACAATGTTGACAGTGACGTGAGGAGTCGTTCGTAACGGGTTTTGTGCCGGCACAGTCATCTTATGTGATACAGACCTTTGTCTCAAGAGCCCATGGATACATGTGATTATGTAAGCCTATTTTTTCATTTTATATATCACCATTGATTATGTAATTTGCTGGTTTTTGCAGTCCTACTTTTCTCACGAACTATCTCGCAGAGTAGCTTACGGGCTATTCGATATGAGCTGAAAAAGGCTTCATCTGTGTACACTGCACAGTAAAGTGTATCCTGAACTGTTTACACTGAACAGAGATGTAGTTAAACGTAATGAGCTCGTGTAACTTGTACTTTAACTATTGCTTACTGAACTATAATGGGCTAGGTCAGTGGTTCTCAACCTGGGGGGCTGAGCACCTCTCCTGCGCTTCTGTAACCTATCTGTGTGAAATATTATATTTACTTCTGCATCAAATTTACAATTTTCCTTTGTAATGTTTCGTATTTTCTAGGAGCAGCATTTGGATTTGACCAGTAAAAAAAAGATCCGCCATGGCACGCCACGAATCAGGGACTCATCAAGCCTGGGTTGCGGCTGATGGAAAGAATATGAAAAATACCCTAATGTGCAGGTAGTATGTATTGCAATTGGCACCTTCTTGAAATGCATTTGTTTTTTAAATACTGGTAAGCATCGCGGTATTTCGTAAGTAAACTGGTATATCCTTAGATAATGAATTTGATTCTGCTGCATTTGGTTATTTTTATGAATGTTTGCTGGTAAAATTCACTAAAATGATTAACAATCCAGGAAAGTATGCTACTCGTGCTGTAGTAAAATTGGTGGTACGGTCACATGCAACTTTCCATTACAATAATTATTTGTTCTATGAAAGACACCCTTTTGTCACATACAAATGTATCCAGTGTGATATCTGCGTAATACTGAATGCCGGTGACGTGATATTTTGTGATACGATTGTTGATGTACAACGTTCTTTCGAATTCTCTACTAGTTACTGACGATTACCCCTGACGAGTCTCAGCCGAATATATTCGGGCTCATTTCAATATGCATATACTATTCAATTTTATATTGAAGTTTTGCACCTCGGAGAAGCTGTTCGGAATATTGAATAGTTTCCCTTGTATTGCAAATTTTTGAAACAAGTATTTTCTTTTCAACAGTCTTGGATTGATCTTCAAATTCATCCAACTGTGTCGACTGTTCGAAGAGACCCCCTGGTTCTACCGAGCGTGTGCTAACAGACAATGTTGATAGTGACGTGAGGAGTCATCTGAACGGATTTTGTGCGGTGCAGTCATCTTTTGCGATAATACTTTTGCCTCAAGAACCCATGGAAACATGTGATCATGTAAGTCTATTTACTCATTTCATATATCACCATTGATCATGTAATGTGCTGGTTTTTGCAGTCCTAATTTTCTTCATAACTATCTATATATGCGATATGAGCTGAAGAGAGGCTTGATCTGTGTACATTGAAGGGCGCAGGGCTGTGAGATCGAGCTGGAGCTCATTTGGCAAGGACAGATTTCGACGTTTAAGACTGAGCGAAAAGTCGGAGTGGTAGTCAGGTGGAACATGCCTCGGAGTCGGAGTGGTTTGTGCAGAATGTTTGACTTCGACCGACTCGCTGCGAGTGCTCTATCAGAAACCTTAGCTCCTAATTGCGAATTACAGTTAGACTCTATTCTGTACACAACACTGTATTTATACATTTTGCAGATAGGTGGGCTCAGAAGTGGACGAAGGCAAGAAATCTAGGTGACAATGAAGTGGCATGCGAAGGTAATCTCGAGAAATATTTCATGTCATCAGGTACAATCGCTAGGCAACATTCACTTTGATAGCATGACGAAGATCTGGGATTAATGTAGCTGGCCCCTGGATACGTCAATGCGTCAGAGACTGTTGTTT